>NW_003805476.1:1672636-2053125 GCF_000255335.2 Galendromus occidentalis | reverse complement strand
ATCATCGACGTCTCTTCCGAAAAGTGCTTGGGGTGCTCCGCGGGCCACCGGAATCTTGAGGCGGACCACAGGTGGTCTGTGGACCAGCAATTTGCCACCCCTGTACTACATGACCGGCTATCCAGGAGCTAATTGGATTTCTCGGTGTTGAACAGGTCGAAGAGCTCAGAGAGCTCGGGGACTCAAAGACCTACCGAAAAATAGCCGCCAGTATCGGCTCTCGGGCACGTCGATCGCCGGCCTCATGTTCCCGATGTTCTGCGGGGGATCCATCGCTGCTTTAGAGGCGCGATGGAGTCTGCAGCACAAATGTTCGGTAGTCGGACATCGGGGCTGAAAGCCTGTCTGCGAACGCTCTGGAGCTTTTGGGGGGAGAGCTGCAACTCTCCGAATGTTTGCGGGGTCTCAGAAGTGCTCGAGACCCGATCGTTCATCGGAAATGAGAATCATCTGACTAGAAGCCATTCGGTGGGTCGATGCTTTTCGGGAAACAGAAAGCTGAATATGATCTTGGGCTTCGAACTCGATCCTTCGGAGCGAGGCACTCGCAGATTATAACTAAGGAAGAACATCAGATTGTTGTCTCAGATGGATCATGACGACTCCTCCGGTCCGCAAGTTTCGCTGTCCGGTCATATCCGCGTTTATTTCCGAATCCAGTGCGGAATCGTAAGGATGACCATGTGAACGTTTCGATGCAATTCAGCTTTTCGCGGCGCTCGAAGCAGAGGAGAGAGCGATCGGACAAAGATCCGAGGACGCCGAAATTTTTCTCCGTCAGGACCTTGACACATGCCGCGCCCATGGGAACATAGCATCGCCGTGTGAGCCTCCGAATCCGCGAAGTAGAGCGGATGTCCAGAACCTATATCTGCAGGGAGTATTTACAGCATATCTGCAAAGGAGTATTTATTTATTATTTATAATGATAATCGTGTACCTAGCACAAGGGGCACTCGAAAGAGATCATCAGTCTTCTCCACGCAGCGCATCGATGAATTCCTTCGCACCCTCTGACTCTGAATGAGGCATCACTATTCACCTTGGGGAAATCCACGGTGTGACCTCGATTTCCGGAATCCACTCCCGATGCGTAGGCCTCTCGACTTCTTACGCTGACCTTCGGGCTACTATGTAGATTCATGTCACCCTTCATATACTGGCTCATTCAGGTTTCTGGACCGAGGTCGTTCGTATCATTGACTCAATTGAAAATCCACACCACTCTATCTGACGCAGAAATGCTGCTTGCCCGAGCCCGGCATTCCCCAGAGGAACGCTATTGCCCTCCTGCTGTGGAGAGGAGAGCGATTTCCGGGGCCGATGATTTCCGTACTCATTTTGAAGCGACTTTGGAAGCGTCACGGGGACATCTAGCATTTTGCAGTCTGCTCGAACGAAATCTGAGGAGATCTGGACTGGATATCCTGGGCATGAGGCAATGACTCTGAAAAGGGGAGGTAGAGCGTCGACGTCCAAGAGGGAACAGTCTAGATCAGGAGTGCATTAGGTGCGGCCTGTGGCCTCTTTCTCTGCGGCTCACGGCGCCTATCCTGGTATCGGTGACCAGTATCGAATCAATATCGCGTCGTGGGCCGGACACAGATGAAGTCTCGCGCGAAAAGCGTGGAAATGACCAGGTCCTCCCTTTTTTAAGCCTAGCGACGAATAGGTGTGGAGCATGGACACTGCTCAAGGTCTACAACGGAGAGATTTTCGTCCGGAATCGCGCAAATCGAGGATGTTTGCGGCCCGCCCAACCTTCCCGGGCCTTAAGAAGTGGCCCGCGAGACCTTCGAAGCTGGGAACCCCCGTCCCTGATGGTCGATCGCAAACGAGCATCAGAGTGGTCCATCAGGTAGAATGCATGAACGGAATGCCAGCATCGATGCCGTCGACCACTACACTCGGGAGAATTCGCCGAGGTCTTCACGAGATTATACGTTATACGGAGTTTTGCCGAGAGTCACATCCATCCCTCGCCTTCACGAAATCGTCAATCTTCAGCGGCTGGCTGGTATCAACTTATGCATTCAAGTATTCGTCGTTCAAAACCCTGGATCATAGCCGGAAAGTAGACTCTCATACTTGCTTGTGACAACCTAGAAAAGATATAGCCACTGGAGGACCTCGACTAGCATTCTCTGTGATCACTCACTCACTCTCCGCCGACTCCCCATCCCCCATGAAGATTGCTGGGGAAAAATGCGCTTTTAGACGACTGAAGTTCTTCAGACAGATGCGCTCCCCATGTTCTCCTCCCTAGTTGGGAATCCCCTCGTGTTATTGGAGTTTAGACAGCCTGAGCCTGAGAACGGGAAGATTGACCATCACTGGTATTGCCATAGGCGCCGTTTTGTGAGTCTCGATTTATCACGATGTCATTACAACATTCATTTGGAGTCACATGAAGCGGTAGATCTGTATTCCGAATTTCTGAGTCGAGAACAAAACTTCATGGTTCGAGAGCCTGAATGATCATGAGCTCGGTACATCTCAGGGTCAGAGCATCAATTTCAAGGATTCCTCCTCGTTATCCCGGGTCAGCAAAACTTTTGGAATAATTTTCCATACTCGTCCAAGGCAAGGTCCATCGCGGATCAAGGTCAGCTTCAGCTTAGAGCAGCATTCTCTTGCGCTGGGAGCACATCTGTTTCATCTGTTGGTAATATTCTCAGCTGGCTCGGGACAACAACTGTTTGCATAACAACTTGCATCTGATCCGGAGTGTTTGTATCACGCTCTTTCTCGAATTCAAATCGTTGGAACGAATTTCCTGCTATCTCGGTAAGTTTCCGACAACGCCTCTTAAAGTTCAACACCGATCCCAATCACGGTATTTGCTGCGGACGAGTATTCGTACCGACGTCCACATGAATCTCCGTAACCTTTATGCTCTGGTTAGAAATCTCTCTTGAAGTATAGTTTCCGAGTGAATCCGAGTAATTGAAGACTCGCGCGACGGTTTCGCTGTTCTATGCTGCGACCAATCCTACCCCGAAAAGCACAGAGCGAGATCACGGGCAGGTTACACCGAAGCGTTCGATCTGATTCGAAGCATCAGTACTGCGTCCGAAAAAGGTAGATGTGATTGATCTGTGAGTCGGTTTGAACTGAAAATTCCATATTTTGATTCCTGAATGATTGGTCGGACTCTTCCCACAACTAAAGGACTAAGGTTTCAAGCGAGTTCTTCCGGGGTGCTACACGAATAGGTGTATCGGAGGGGTCAAAAAATTGCGGATTACTGAACAAAATCTTCCCGAGAACTCATCTATTTAAATGAATTTTACCGGGGGACCATTCGCTTCTCCACAAGAAAGTACTCGGAGACCAGAATTTTCGCCCGCAATTTCGAAGATGAGCGTCGGCTAGGCGAAGAAGACCTCAATTACACCTTGAGAACGTTTAGATACGCTTTTCAAATGTACGGGAAAAGACCGCTCGGCACCCCAATGCCGCGTGAGTGGCTCTGTGGCGGCGTTTCCGGCGCAGGCGCAGTGGATGACGTCAAATGGGTGAGAGCCACGACGGTCGGCCGACTTCGGTTCGAGAACCGGGCTAAACACGTGATCGCTAACGGCGAATGAAGAGCTGAAGGTTTCTGTCGTTCTCCGAGAACGAGAAGCCGGTTGACTTCAGCGGCACAGTAGCTACGGGCTCTCTTGACACCGCATTGATCGCGCTTACTCTGTCGATGGGCTGTCTGGCTGGCCGCCGAGAAATGCTTGCTGAGCCGCCTAGTCTGCCGCCGTGTCCGTCTAACTGCTTACCCACAGCACGCCAACCACACTACCACTAACTATTACAATAGTAAGGAGAGGAGAACAGGAAAGAGCGCGCTCCCGCCGGCTTGACGTTCAACAGTGGCTCAGTTGTGTGAAGCGCTTTTGCAGAGACCCGGTCGGCCACCGAAATTCCGTCAGTGAAGTTCACGCGCCGAGGAGTGCTCCGCGCACTTCGAGTGACAGTGCCCATCAGAGACAGAGTTCGGATACAGAAATTTTCGAAGTCACGCCGACCGAAGTGGGGTGGTCCGAGGAAGCGGAGTCTCCGGCTTCTCCGCGCTTCATGCAAGTAGCAAGAGACGCTTTGGTGTTCCAATTCCGGATTATGTGATTCGTGGTCGACGATCTCGAAATGCTCTCGTTCGAGACCGGACTCGGTGCATGAACTGAATCAGTGCAACTGTTCCTCGCACAGGGATGGATATACCCATTTGGTGAGTGAGCGAGCGACGGCGTCGACATACCGTTGAGTAAAAGTCGAATTTTCCAGAGCCGCTCGTGGAGGCGGCACGCGAGATCGCAGGGACTGGGGAACGCGTTAGCTGAGCGCTCACCAGAAAAGCGGAAAGCAACTCGACGAGTTCGCCATCAAAATGTTGTAGGCGATTTCCAAGGCCATTCGATGTAACGAAAGGCTCGTAACAGTTGCTGCGGTCAAGATGCGCGCGGGCAGTGTGCTGGCTGTTGCTTTCTGAAAACGAGTGACATATAGTGTCCATAGTAGGTAGAATGTAGCTGGCCAGGTGTTCTCATTCGGTTGGCAGTTTGTCGCAGCGTTTTTCGTACTACACTGAGCAGTGCATTGTGTTCAAGGTTGAGCGATACATTCGGAGAGACCGGCGACGCTATACGGCCGGCCACCAGCGCGTGTATTATTACTTCACAGAAAATGTTTAACAATTCCGGAACGCAACTACCATCACTACCAACTACCTCGACGACAACAATAACAGCAGCGGCACCACCATCGACAACGGCATTAACTATAAGACTTTGAAAACACAGGGGCAGATACAACCGTAGAAAAAATGCGCCTATCACACGTGAAGACGGAGGCGGCCGACTATTTCCCGTAAACATTTTCGAGGTAACGTTCCCCGATACGTCCGAGCGGATTGAGAGAAAATGTTTGAGGAAATGTGCTTCTATCCTGTTGGCATGCTCATGCCGCTGTCATCGGCTGTGTGAAGATGCTCCCTCTATTCACAGGAGGCTTCCGAAACCTGTGTGTGTCATCTGTTCCGGTGTGCGTGGTAAACAAACGGCGCTCGATCTTTTCTGGAGAATTAGATGCTTCCTCACGCGCGCGCTCGAGGGCGAACGCCTAACGCGCTTGTCGTCGACGTCACGCTTGTCTCGAGGGTGGCATGAAATTGATTCATAGAGAGATGTTTGTGTGTCTGAGAATATCGAATATCGTTCGAATGCACTGAATCGATTCGATCTGCGTAAGCGCTCCTGCACACCCATCCGGCTGATTCAGTGAGAAGTTTGATCGCTCTCGGCTCAAAGATCCGCACGAAGAGAGTTTTCTTGAGTTCTCGTGAGTGATCTTGACGGAATTCCAGTACCGTACTGTGTGCAGTACGACACGAATCGGCTCCGGTCTGTCAATGATGCGTTCACGAAAACGCCGATTATCGATAGCAAATGATGAATCAGAATAATCACCGAGTTCCGGCCACTGCACAATCGCGAACGGTATTTGAGGGTTCCGGAGCGACAAATACAATTTTGTAATCAGTTCCATTGTTGGTAAATGAATCCCGAGCTGATTCTAAAATGCTAGCTGCGCGTCTACCGAAATTTTGTTCCAAGTATCGCATGGATGTTAGTCATGTTAGTATTTGTAAATGCGTGCTAGCGTGATCCGGCCCACGGTCAGGCTGATGACAGCCGTCAAGTTTTCACGACGGCCACGATCGAGCAGCACTGAGATCGAACGGATTCGAATCAGACACGGGTATCGTGTCCGGGCCATGGGAGGACTGCCTCTCCGAGACACCCATTCGGGAAGATATCATTGGAAACTTTTGGGTGATAGATGTGACGTACACGCTCACGGGAAAGCGCAGCATTTTCTAATTTCGCCCCGCACCAGACGTGTCTTGTCCCTTATTGGGCTAAATCCGTCGCGTCGGAGAAATCAGGTCTGGGATTCGGTGCGGGACGTGGGTACAACCCGAAGGGAACCAGTTAAGGAAGTCATGACAGGAATATTGGTGAATGTTCTACAGTCTGCAGACTGTCGTGTAACATTCGACGAAAATTTTCGGTAATTATCGATCAGATCAGAGTTTCCTTGTGGACGATTCGCCCCATGGTCTTGCGCTTCTATAGACTTTTTGAAAACGAATGACCTGACGGGCGTTACCGTTTTTCGTGACATCATGGTGGCTGATTGCGTTCGCAGTTAACGAGAAGAGCAACCGGGCCCAATAATAGTAATAACAAATCCGCAGGAGCCACGCCGCAACTTGGTGTTCCGGCTCGACTTGTTAGTAGCATGAACAACAACAACGTCATCAGCAGCAGCACAAAGACTGCAACAAGAGCGATAGCGGCGGAATCGGACAACCGGTCAGACGTTCGTCAGGAAGATAGAAATGGATGGATGGGGGCAGGCAGAGAGCCTGCGAGAGAGCCCGTGATCGCAGTCCGTTGCCCATCCGGATTGGGTGTCTCTCAGTAAATGAGTCAAGTGAAGAAAAATGAAGTTAAGCAGTCGAACGGCGAGCGACCGAAATAGTCTGCCGACCAGTGAAGCATTGCTTCGCATTGTGGTGTGAACATATCGCACGGAAGGCTATGAACACGATAAGTAAACACACTTTCCACGGTGGCACGCGATGATGCGGTGCCGAAAGGGGAGCCGGAGCTCACGGCAGTCAATGGGAGAAGCTCCCTGTAAACTACCGATAAGGAAGCTTCGGCTCACCGAACGCGTTCAACACGCTCGTGTACGCGGAGTCGACGTATGTCTCACTCTGTCAGTAGAACGCGCCTGTGAGCGAGCCTCGGAATGTAAACTAGGAAGCCGGTCATGCTCGACTGTTCGCGGAATCGATATCGTTCGAACTAGTACCAGTAGTAGCTCGAGGCCAGTCAGCCTAACAGGCCGGTTTCGAAAAGAGACGACAAAACCATCGTTTAAGTTGTCAAACACGTTCCGATCGGCATGACTATTCCATAAACAAATCTGTTGCCTATACCAAATGCCAAAACATCTGATGAGTTGACCCAATTGACGGCAGCAGCACCGCGGTGGCGAAAAGCGTCTCGAGTTTCTTCCCAGGAAAGTATCGGTCCGCGGCTTTGTCAAGTTTCCAGTCGATTCAATAACATCCATCACGCCGACTTGTCGGATTTCGGTCGACTCATCGACGAATTCCATGCGACGGTTCCTCCTCGGTATTCCCGAGTATCCGTCGGGCAGTGCTCCCTTGTTTGGAGTCTCCTGCCTGCCTGATTCGGCTCCTCAGTGTTCAGCCCGCAGGCGCACTGAATCGACTTCTTCAAGCGGAAACCCCTCTCTGCGAGATTCAGACTCCAACAGACTTGGACCCTTGGCAGACCATGCGTCTCACCGTGAACAGCGGAGTACTCTGGGGACCGCTCGACGCTTTTCCGGCTTTGACCGACGCTCGGTGGATAGGCTGAGCCGTCAGACTGCACATGAGATTGAATGAGTGATCTCGAGCTTTTCTTTCTGCTGTATCGATGGATTCCATCGAGCTCGAAGAAGTTCAGCTGGAATTTAGGAATGACGGGATCAAACTTGGGTGGAGCTTCTGATCCGGCCGCACGTGTTCAGTTTCGCTCAGCGACGCGAGCTTTCAGGCCCCGCGCTTAAGAGTAAGGGAACGACTCCGAATTTTCTCGACCATACAGAGTTCTCGGATGCCCGACGATCACCGTGTCTTATC
The DNA here is from genome assembly GCF_000255335.2 of Galendromus occidentalis. Classification (NCBI taxonomy): domain Eukaryota; kingdom Metazoa; phylum Arthropoda; class Arachnida; order Mesostigmata; family Phytoseiidae; genus Galendromus; species Galendromus occidentalis. The sequence continues at coordinate 2,045,411 of NW_003805476.1, read as the reverse complement.
ACGACCCTTTAGTTGTTAGACTCCAGACTCCACCGGAGATATCTCCAGAAATCTGCGGTTCCGAAGCCCTTGTCCAAGACAGAAGAATACCCCCCGCGAGTTTCAGGCTAGTCATTCTTCCCGATAGGATACGCGAAATGAAGAGCCATCAACCACTGAAATACTCAGCTGCGGGAATGTCTTCCGTCCGTCCGGAGGAAGTGTTGTTTTTTTTTCGATTGCGTCGCTCGCTCTGATGACGCTCTTGCCCTTCCTCCTTGAAATTCTGGGCGCAACCTCTGGCTAGTAAACGACGCTTGCGGGGCCTACGTTACATAACTATGTGCCATCGACAACAAAGGACATTGTCGTGATAGCCCTGAGCAGAAATAATCTTTTCTCGTTTCCGCGGACAAGCGGCATCATCGACCTCCTCCGATAGTCGATCCTTGTTTACGGCGATCTGAATCTCGACGACCGTGCTTTGATCAGAGCCAAATCGCTAGCTCCTGTTTTAGAAGAGTTTGTCCTCGACAGTCTTCACGGGAAGACTGCAATCGAAGAAATCGTTAGTCTCAGATTCACTATCGCCAATGAGTCCTCTGCGTTCCCGAGCGCTCGACAAGTAAATTATTTGTGTCTGCGTCCGTCGCTCTGTGCCACCGACGGCGGTCGTCGCCATGGCCGAGTATGCAACCGACGTCCTTGTTGTTGTTGTTGTTGTTGTTGTTGCCATTAGGTTATTCGGCTTGTTCGGTCCCTGAAGTGGGTCAGTGGGCTGCTGGTGAGCTCTCGAAAGACAGGAACGAGAGCGAGCGACTGACCAGCCCTTGTCTGCGCTCGAATCAGCTCGAAGCGAACGCGTTAGAGGCTGCCCTGTCCCAACACAAGCAAAGCATAGCTCAGAACAGTGGTTTGTTTCGGTAGGCCATCCGCCTAACAGCTAGCTCACTCGCATGCTTTGGTTATTCAAGCTGTTCTGTGGTGTAACGTCCGGCTCTTTCTGACAAACACCTCAGCCTTGGCCGGGACGTCCGGAGTCAATTTGCCTTCTCGATTTATGTACGATGCGGGCCATCGTTGGATCCCTGCGCACTCCGGTCGAGGCTTACCCTCGTATGATTGTGGAGGATTTCGTGTTTTATAAATATCGCCGTAGACCCTTCACTGCAGTTATTTCGTTTGTGGTGAGCGGCAGCAACAGCAAAGGTGGCATAAGCAACGTTGGCAGCAGGAACCGCAGCGGCGGTGGCCGCGTCGATCCCTCGAGATCTCTAATTTCTTCCTCTCGGTCGGATGTGAAGCGAACTTCGGTATAGACCCTCCTGAGAATTTTTCATTGAAAACCTGAGGACGATGATCGAGGCGGAGTTGCCGTCGGTAGTGAGTTCCTTTTCCCTGACTGGGAAAATTACCAGGTCTTGGCCTTGATCCTGCCGTGTCCAGGAAGTAGAGCTTCGGCCTCCGATGAAATCGAACAGTTGCAGCTCGTCAATTTCTCATTACGGTCATCCAGCTTGATAGAGAATTAAAACACTTGTACTCGGTGGGGTTCAATCGCTCCGCCGGGGTGACGACCTAGGAGCATCCATGTTTTGAGGAACTATCTCGCGAGGATCCGCTAAATTGTGACGAATTCCGGGAGGATCGCCCCGGAAAGATTCGGTTCAGATGCAGACCGCTCGCTTCCGTCCCTGTATCCGAGCGGCGACGCGCGTTCGTACCAACGTGTTCATCTGTCCATCAGCGAAGCAAGCCAGCAGCAGCCACGCCAATCTTCGGCTGCGCTAGTGTTAACTATCGTCAAGGTCATCTTGGTTTTCCTTGGCATTGCCGCTTCGCGTGGCCTTGCATCTAAACAACTCTGCCGCCGCTGTCCCCGCTGCGGGCTGTCTCGTTTGGTCGATCGGTGCTCGCTCAGTTTTTACGTCCGCCAGTTGTTTCCTTCCCTCGTGGCTGGCTGACAGGTAGGCCGACGGACGGGCAAACGTTAGTTCCAGAGACCAGAAAACTATTTCGCGTTTTCCCATCAACTAGCTCCGTCTAACCAAGCATCGTCACCGACAGAATATACAAACGTACCAAATTTTTTTGTCCAGAGTGTTTTAGCGACCATTCGTTGGCACTCGCAGGCGGACGGGCGGACAGCCGGTCGGACGGACAGGCAGGCAGGTAGACGGAGTTGATAGCTAAATAACTAACAACAGACGCAAGTGGTTAGAGCCAAGCGCAACGCAAACTTGAATTTTGGGCTCCTTCCAAAATACCAGGAAGAAGCGTACTTCATATAAACAACTGTCGTTCCATATTCGCGTTCGGTGCCAGAGATGGAAAACCGAGTGATATGAGTTATGATATGACCAAATTACGACGTTTAGGAAAACTAAACATGAAAGGGAACTCGCGATATCGTAGTAATGATCAAAGCTCAGCTCTCTCCGTCTGGAGGAAGCCGGAAGACCCTTCCGGAGTCGGGCAAGCTGAAATTGGAACTTGCTGTTATTCAAGAAGTTCACAGAAAAAATCTATCTCAGACAACAACCAGATGTTTTCCTCAGAAGCACGCGTTATCAAATGTGTTTTCGCATTCACAAATCTTCTCGTATAATTAGTGAGCACGTGCTCGTTGAGCTGCTGGGGTGCAGATGTTGACAGAGAGGAGTTTTCTGTCTGATTGTGAGACCAAGGTCGATTACGGCACTGACCACCATCGCTGTCTCCACCACCACCATCGCCATCATAGTTTAGCGAAAGACTCCACGCTCTCTCAGCGGCGGGATATCGCAGCAACAAGGTCAAGGTTGCGAGCACTGTGGAGCTTCCGGAAATTGACGAATTTTCACTCCCACGAGCCGTGTGAGGCTAGTGGGTAAAAGTTCTCAATCGGTTCCGGTGCTGAAGTCGTCGGGGAGCCGATGTATGTACTTTACAACTGCGATTGAAGAGCATCGCTAGCGAGAAAGAAATATAGATGCTCATCTTGGGAAAAAAATTACATAAGATCAGGCTGTGCCGAATCGGAGTCGATCCTCGGGAAGCGGGACCAGACATGAATTCTCGGATTTGACGATTGCCTCCGGGCAGAATGCGAATGTTGCACCGCTCGGGCGAGTCCGAATATCGGTGAGACTCTCGCCCCAGGCTATCCTCAACCTTTGATTGAGGTTCACATGGGAGTTCTGCAGGGAATAACGTCATTTCGGTGGAATGGCTTGTTCAAAAAACTTTCGGGATGCCTCATCATTGTGTATGGGTTAGCACGGTATGCAAGTGCGGCCGAGCCGGTGAACGATCTGGGTTGCTTTTCTTTTCGGTTCCAACGGTCGGCACCCCACCTCGACGGAGCGAGTCCGAAACACCACCACCAGCGGCAACGAAACGAAATTTCTTCCTATTTTTCCTGATCGAAAAAGAGAAAACTGTTTTTTTTTTCAATGTGTATGTGTCCGCTCAGGAAGGAGCTCTGTTGCTGCCTCAGCGTGAGTACCTACTCATACTCTCTCAGTCAGTGTCAAGGTCGAGTCAGCCGAAGCCAACCAACGCCTCATAGCGCGGGACCGGCGCTGGTAGCGGTTCGATTCGGCTCCGGAGACCTTAAATTGAAGTTTAAGAATCGTTTCCGAAAGCGTTTCGAATATTGCAGTCTGAGAAATATTTCGGAGCTGGGCGGCCAGGTCGCCAGACCATCGTATGCTAGTGTCCATTGAGTCACCGCTCCGATGAAGCCTGAATTTTTAGTATAGACATCGTCGAATGAAAATAAGGGGCGACGATTCCACGGCACGACTTCCGCGCAGAACTGTCTTCCGCCTCTATCTATTAGCTCGCGGACGCATAACCCTTTCGATTCATCATCATCAACATCGTCAAAAGTGGTGATGTGTGGCCGACAGCGTGGCTCCCCCGCTTTGCAGGAGCAAAAACCGAGGAGTCAGCGGCTCACATAGGTGTATATAGAGGAAAACGGCGACATTTCTTCTTCTCTCTTTTCGAGCTTTTTACTCAGAACCCGATCGCAGTCGCTGTCTCCGGCCGTGGAGTCTGAATATGATTTATAGAGAAATTGGAGTTTTTTTCAACCCTTTGCCTCGACTCCCTCCCTCCGCGGCACACACCCTTCGGCTGGCATTGATGATGGAGCTTTTGATTCTCTGTCGTTTTCCTGTCGTACATACATCTTTCTGTATGAATCTGTCCTTCGTTCGTATGTCGGTCGGCTGGTGAGTCTCTCAACGACTGGCCCGATACATAGCTCGGTCTGCTTCCATGCCTACGGACTCGCCCGGACAACTCCTCCGGAAACACCTCGAGTCACCTCATGCGTGACCTCTCTGATAATTGAGAACCGTGTCAACTCACAGATCGGCCCCTGGTCAGTGTATTCCCTCAAGCTTTATTCGTTCTTTCCGGAATAGAGCACATGGTTCGGAAAGCACTTGATCTCACGAGAAAAAAACACTGAGCTCGTATCAGTCCTCGCCGATTTTATTCTGACCGATGACAATCAGGGAACGAATTAAAAAAAAAGAATCTCTCCTTCGCGAAAAGTACCCAAACTCACTATCTCGGGCTGCTTCTCACGGCTCTTCTTTGAACAGTCTCCATGCTTCGTTTCATCAGTGAGGCAGGGGAGCGTAGCTGAGTCCATCATGCGGACCTTGGCTTCGATCTGTTACGATGTCATCTCGCTGTTGTGTTTGACAATAGAGGAAATTCATCACCGACGACCTTGAGTTCCATTTGCGGGGGTGTATGACTGAAGGCTCGCGCGAGAGCCTGATTGTGAGAGGCGACGGCGATACTGGTTAGCGCAGTGCATGAATGCTACCGAAGAGAGTGAAAGGAAACAATATCAAAATCTTCAGCCGAAGTACGGGCATCCGCCAATCTCCATCGTAGCTGGAAATAGCCTCGTCATCCGGGTTCGCTCAAGTCGAGCCGTCCCGTTTCGGTAACCGACGAATGCGTCGATGCTCCAGGCGGGCATGAGCTCCGTCTCGAGTTTTCCTAAATAGATTCATAAATTTCACATGGGAGGTCGTGCTCGCTGCTCTCCGGCGAGAGAATACTCCGGGAGATTCAGAGCATACGATGCACGGAGAGGGTCCCCGGGGCTCCTTCGAGTCAGCGGAAGCGACGCGCGTGCGGAACGAGCTCGAATGACAAAGTGTTGGTCCAGCTCGATGTCACTCTAACTGACGCAATAGCCTGTGGGGGGCGCCAGTGGTCGCGGAAATTCAGTGGTGGGTTCGACCATCCAGGCGGGCACGGAGACAGGCAGGCAGCGAAGCAGGCGAGATCCATCCATTCAGTTCGTCGGTTCCATCGTTCGGCCGCGGAGACGGATTTCTTTTTCTTCCACCACCGCCGTCACAAGCAGCGGCTGAGGCGGCAGCTTCACCGGCGAGCAGAGTTCCTCAGCCTGTGGGCCAACTGCAAATCGAAGACGGAGATCTTTTTAGAACGCCGTGGATAGGCTTAGAGCTCGGGGCTTTCTCAAAGAGACGCAGCGGCAGCGACCGGCCACGAATAGGGAATGCCGGGGGATGGGTTAGATTTAGGGCCTGACTGAACTGGGCCACTCACTGGAGACGATGGCTTCGGGGGGCGCGGGGCTCGCCGGGAGCTGGGGTTGGCGGCGGCAGGCAGCCCGTGTGGGGCAAGTCGACGCCGCCGCGGGTCCGAAGGGTAGGGGCGCCATAACGACCGGGTTGTCAGGTGGGCCTTGGGCTGCACAGCTGCCTCTTATTGGCTCGCCGTTGTTGTTTCTTGCCGGAGTCCGCCTGCATCGAGTAGTGTGCATGGAGGCGGTCCCTGCAACCCTTACCCAAATCCACGGAATTCCGTCGTCGTCGTCGCCGTCGCAGGACCCTTCCCTCCCTCTTCCGTCAATGCACCCCCACGCCAAGCTAGCAACTGATGCCCCTGCCTCCGCGGTACACAGGGCCCGAACCCTAGCTGACTGCCGCGCCGGCTGGCTGGCTGACGAGCTCCTCTCCGGTATTCCCGGTCGTCGTCTCGAGCCCCGGCTGGAGTGCCCCGTTTCCCGCTCTGGAGCAGCCACAGCAGCAGCAGCAGCTCCTTGCAGCTGGTAGCAGCTCCGCGAAGAAGGGACGACGATTGTTGACGAAGCAAACATCTTAGAGGGTTGTGGAGGAGGGCAACCGAGGAGGCAGAAGAGGACACGAAGGCGCTTGGGAGGAGCGAACGGGTTGCGGGATTCGACCCGACCCGCCCCGCCTCCGGCAACGACGACGCCGGCACGCCCAACCATGTTACCATCTACCCCCTTTTACCAACTAGCAAGCAAGCAAGCGAGCGTACCAACCTACCAGCCAACCAACCCTTCGCCTCCGTCGTCTCTTTGACGTAAGCGACAAGATGCCACCGCCTCCTTTTTGAACGAATGAGAGGGCCTGGGCGCGCGTGCTCCTCGGCCACGACGACAGTTTACGAACACGTCCGGGGAGCAAACTGGAAACGAAAAGGGGAAAAAATTATTTTTCGTTTCGCCCGACTCAATTAATCTAAATCCGATTCCGTATCCGGATTCTACGCTGGTCTTCGCCGGTCATTCGTCCCTGAACTCCATCTCGTGAGCACGTTCACAGAGTTCGACGTTTGAGACACAATGGAGGAAGCTACAACAGCTAAAAATATACGGAGAGAGAATCTCAATGACTCGGCCACGCGACTACGGAATCTCGTCAAGATTCACTCGAGAACGAACTCCATCAGCGTCAACATACAATGGAACGCTGAGATCCACGTTCCGAATGGGAGCGACATGCGCTCGACGACGCTTCGCTGGATTCCTTCAAAAACAGAAGAACAGAAAAAAAAGAAAAAGGACTTCTGCAGATTATCGATCGAAAACCTGAAAATATTGTCAATTGACAGACGGAGGATTCAAGTCCCGACTCTGAAGCAGATGCATCGCGAAATGTGAAATTAAAAATTCTGAGGTCATTCGCCGAATCTTAGGATCGTTTGGATTCCACAGAATTTTTGCCGCGCGGTTCTCGGCCTGTGATCTCATAGATTTTCGCCTGGCCCTTAGTCTGACAATCGTCTTCCGAGTTTTTCGGAGCGGCAAAAAAGCATGTTTGTCGAGTTGCTTTTCTTTCGCACTATCGTTCGAAAACGATGAGAGGCTTGCCCGCCTCCTTCACTGACGCCGGCGTTGTTGATGTCGTTGAACGTGGCAGTGTGTTGCCATTCAAAAAGCATTATTTTGATGTTTACGTGTCTCTCGGTCGTTTAGTAGTACCGGAGGGGATCGACGCGATCGCGTAGCGCGACCATCCCCAGAAAAAGTCCGCCAAAAAAGATGAACGTTCTATATAACACAACAGTCTTTCACCTTTTCTGGGTCTTTCTTCCTAGATTCTCATCCGCTCCTCCTCCTCGCCGTCGTGCCGGCTGCTGCAATCGTGTTCATGCAGTTGTCCTCTCGGTCAGATTTTTCATTTTCGTTCGGTTGTCGTCCTTGGACGAAATTCACTGAAAGCGGACGTCCAGCGATTGACGACAAGCATCTGCTAAACGCCGCGGAGCTCGGGATAAGCATGCGCTCGCGACCCCGGAGCGAAGTCTCTTCGAGAATCGTAATCTGCTTTTTATCTCCGATTCACCGAATAATGTTTTGCTCCGATACTGACAAGAGAGAGAGAGAGGAGTCGAGATAAAATTTACGGGACCGCGAAGAGTTGTATTGAGCCCGCTGAGTGCCGCGGTTTTCGGTGATGGATCTGCGGACGGGATCTCCGGAACAGGAACCGAGCGATCTGATCATCGGCTCGTCGAATAAGAGATGACTGTTCTTCCATGATTCAGATCGATGATGCTCCCCGGCCAAGCATCTCGCTCAATTCGATTATGGAGTATTTATCTACGCAGTGGCTGTATTGTAGTTTCCTCCTGCGGGTGACGTACCGCTTGCTCATATGCAGCAGCCGAAGGAGTCGCGGAGGATGTGTGTGCGTGCCCTTCTCCTCGAGGCGGGCCCGCACCAACGGGGCCCTTTCCGCATGCGAGAGACCCACACAGGCACGCAGACAGACGTGCACGCAGGCAGCCAGGCTTGCAGGGAGTCGAACACCACCGAGGCCCCCACCCACTCACCCACCGCAATCGTCAGCGAGCGATATCAATGAGAAGCAACAACAAAAACAGGGTTGCCCTCTCGGATACATTGATGGATTGTGGGATGTTCCCGCCGATGCGCTGGTCAATGAATTGATCAATCGCTTGATCGAATTTATTGCCTCATGCTGAGCATCGGGGATCGTTCCGACGACTCTTCGCAGTAGTGAGTCAGTCTGTCTGTCTATCTACTCATCCATCCACTAATCCATCTGTCTGTCCGTGATCAACGCACCCTATCGAACAGCCCTAATCAAGTGAGGCAAAAAGAAAACAACTCGCTGACCCCCGATATCTCCGGTGGGCGCTAGGCCACCTATCCCGAAAGTAGCAGGAGTCGCGGCATTTTCTTTTATCGGCTAAAGCGATCAGCCAAACGCATAAAGCATACCAGAAGTCTATCACCGACATTCATCGAAGGCAAAACTAACGCAGTGACAGTCAACGGAATCAGCTGGAACGACCGCAGAACGTTAATGATTTTGGACTGGTGGAGTGAATCTTGTTTGTGAGTGACTGTTAATCATCGTCTGACAGCTCGGAGCATCCAGTGCGCAGAGCGTTCGCTGCAGAGTTCGAAGAATACCGACACAGTACCGGAGAGCTACATCCACCCCGCGACCTCTGACGGATTTTCTGTACCGAAGAGTTTCCACCGTAGCTGATTCCCGTCGGGGGAGAAGTCCCGTCGTCACGCCATCCCGAGAACACTGAGCTACATATCAGCGATCGACACGAGCAGCATGTGAAGCTTCGGAGAGGTCGCGGGGGACGCTTGTACACGTAAGTCCAGTGCAACTACGGATGTTTACAAAACAAGGCTGACCGCTTTCCTCCGTAGCGTGCCGACACGCAGCTGTTTGCTATCGGAGCTCTGCCCGAACACACACCCGCGTTTAGTCGTACCGTAACGTCCGGTAACGCAGTCGTTAGGGTGACGGTTCTAGCAGCGCTCTTCCGTGGCTGAGCTGGTGAAGACCCGTTTCGGCGCACAGTCCGTTGCTTCCATGCAGTTTGTTGTGTACAGTCAGGGGGGCTCCCAAACGGTCAGAGAAGGACCTCGGACAGCTCAAATATTTCCTGCCCATCGATGGCTATAGAATATTCAACACATGAACTGTTCCTCTGAGAGCGAAGAATCGTGGAGTATGCGGGCTTTCCCCCGATCTTTTATTAAGCTCGATGAAAGTAGCGTGGGCCTCAGACGAGGTGTCCAGATTTGAATCTTTATCCTGGAATTCTGACTGGGGACAGCGCGCGGATCGGGGAAGGAAGAAATGGATACCGAAGAGAATTTGATTGACAGAGCAGACGGGTTTGATTGTCGTTTGAGGCGTCACCTTGATGGAGAGTTACATGAGAGGTACACGAATCGGGATGGGTCAGACGATTAACACATGAAGTGGCTAATAACATTAAATAATCAGTGTGTTAGTGTGTGTTTATTAGCGACAGCGCACTTAATACCTGGGTCACGTTCCGAGTAATTGCTCCGTCCAGCCAGGCCTCCAGTCACCTTGCCAGGGGATCCGTCTGCCTCCTGTAGGGGTCTGACCGAGCAGTGGCATCCGACAGATACCCCGACAAACAGACAGACAAGGGATGGGTGAGTAGATGGGAGGGTTGCTTTCCGCAAAAGCTCCAGGAAGGAGGAAGAGTCCGCTTATTCCAACAACGTTAAACGTATTCAGGATTCGGCTTCTGCGGAACGTCGCCGAGGAGAATTCGTATAGTTCGGTCAAGACACGGGACCCGGGCGTGACAAAAGCAAAGCGCTCAGTGCCGAGTCCGCATTTCGATACGCAGGCGATTGCGAAGAAGAAAAGTCAATATCTCCGAACTGTGGATTGGAGCACTCTGTAAAACGGTCGAGAATGGCGATGCTTCGTGGAGAATTTATGGAGAGTCCTAGAGCGTGACTAGACTCCTTCGTTCTCCTGTCGGACAGGAGAATCTCAGACTTGATAAAGGAGCTCTGAAGGCAGAGATATGTGGTCCCTCGGTGAGATGCCTGCTTGCGCGCCCGGGGTAGCTTGGGTTAAGGCGAGGCTTTCGGGCTTGGGCAGACGCGTCTCCTAAGTCATCTTCCTCTGAGAGCACGGCACGAGCGATAACCACTTTAATAAGGCTCGCCTGAACAGCCCAGGAGTGATCGCTCTCGCTTCCTCCTTCCCCGTGCTCCAACGAATGCCCGAAACTGACAGTTCGAGCGTCTCTCGCTCTGATTTACACGTGAAGTCCAGAAAAAGAAAACCTAAAAACTTAAATTCCAAAGTTCCTCCGACGGGCATCGATCGATCCCTGATCCCTGCCAAATGAGTCTGCCCAGGTCTTCGATGACGCTCCGGACAGGAATATATTCCGAAGGATTCTGTTTGTTCACGCACGGTTCCAGAATCCAAAAATTTTCGCTAATGGGATTAACAGTCGCCGCAACTCCCGCTCTCTTCCCGCCCCCTGCCGTTTCCCCAACATCGGTTGCCGCGTCTCTTCTCCCACGAGATCGAGAATGTAAGTCTCGTGTTGACAAATGGCCGTACAATTTGAATTCACGAAACAAGAGAAAGAAAGAAATAAAAAATCGATGCGAACAGGCTGAGGACATCCCCTCCGGGATACGGGAGCGATCGCCAAGTGACGGACCGAATTCTTCTAAAACTTTGGTCCGCTGACGAACTCTCCCGCTGAGGAGCACCGGGAAGCAGCAATCTTCCAAGCATGCGCGTCTGTGGATCGAGAGTCAGCCTAAATCTGCGGTAGGGAAGATCGGGACCAGGTATCTCTAACGATGGCAAGGAGACAGTAGGCAACACAAAGTTTCGTCGTCACTTTCGATACTAGCTTGTTCGCCTGCCTCCCATTGTGATGGAGTTGTCAATGGAGTCGTTCGCAATCCGAACCTATCATGCAGCGAGGACCCGCTGATTGACTCTATGGCGGGGGGATCAGCTGACTCCACGATGACCTGATCGCGGTCGAAGTTTGCGACAGTTCGTAGGACCGTGGAATAAAGTAGACGCCGGCAGATTGAGTTTCCTCATCGCTGACCCATGGGTCAGTGGAGCTTTCGGAGAAATTCGTGTTGGAGTGAGTTCGACTGCTGTTCATACATCTCCTTCGCAGGAGGTGCGGGTCGTCGTCCTCCCTCTCTCCGGTTTCGAGTCGACTCCGAAGGCACTCTGAGGAGTTGCGAGACAACATCGAGGCAGATTCCCCGAATTCGTCAAAAACGCTCCTTTTCCTCGCAACAGAGGCGGTATTCTTGTTGTTGCTTTCGATCGTGGCGTTCAAACGGCTCGGTGGTTTCGTCGTCGACAAGCAAGCCCGGGACTCAAGCGGCCGTGGCTTGATTGGATCCAGCGAAAGATCGGCAGAGCATACACAGAGATGTTTGTAAATAAAAACACTGTCTATGCAGACAAACTCACAAATAAATTGACCGAGCCCCGGACGGACGGACAAACGAAGGAACGGGCGGACGCACCGAGCAATCGGAGCTGAGAGACAGTCAGAAGTAAGAGCGCTATAAAATTCGTTTCTCGCGGCAGCTGCTTACGCCCGACGAAGGCAAAAATAAACTTGACAGTGTTTGAACATCGGGCGAGCTCTTGTTGTCGCCCAGTTGTCTTCATCGGTTTTCCCTTTGGCTTCTTTCGCCTTGAAAATATTGGGAGACGGCGCAGAGACACGTTCTGAATCCTAACGATGGTCACTTTGAACGTCGGTCGGTGACAGTTTGTCTTTTTACGATATATTCGTTGCTTTGGCGCCGCTCCGAGCCGCTTCGGTCGCCTACAGCCGACGAACTTCATCGGTGCTTTTGTCTCGTGAGATCAAAAATAAAGCTGGGACTTTATTTTCCACCAGCGCCAGCGAAGCTCCAGGCCCCGAGGTCGAGGATACTCCGAGCGGCGAAATTCCTTTCCTGCCTAATCGAATTGCAGCGTTCTGCTTTTGGTGACTCGCTCGATAGAAGAGGAAGCATCCCAGATTCCGATGACTATCCACCAAAATCCGCCGATCTGATTATTTTATCGTTCCGAGTATCATCGTTAACAGCGCTCTCCCCTTCTGGCTGGAGTCAATGAGGTCGTAGACTGCGACGAGCTCGCGAATAATGAACGTTTTGCGAATATCCCCGCCTAAAGCCAACGGGAAGTGCATACATTGTGTAATATGGCAGCCGAGTTCTCCATTGAGCAGCGGGGGGCTCGCACAAGATCTCACGCACCGTAAGCTGGCTGACTCGCTGATCGCTGTATAAGTACGAGATGCGCCACGATACAAATTGCAGTCTTCCTCGTACTTTGCTGCTGCTGTTGTTCTTGGCGGTGGTCATCGCCATCGCGAAACCGCTGCGGTGGCGGCGCGGAATCAAGAAATATTTATTTCACTTCATTGTGGTGCCGTTTCGGACTCGACTCGTACTGATGTTGATTTCGTCCCATCACCGAAGCTGCCGCAGTACTGATATTTCAGCGGCGCCAGATCCTGCCTGTACATCCATTCTTCCCCATGAACGGACTCCCGCTGACTCCGAGAGCTTGTTTCCAACGGACCGCAATGCTTGTACAAATTCCAATTTATCTCCGCCGCCGCAGACAGACCTGTTTGTGAGTCTACGCACGATATCAAAAATCTGTTCGGGTTGGTAAGTTCCTCAGACTTGAACGCCCGACCAAATATTTGTGTCTAATCTCGAATTTCGAACTCGATGCTCGTGGCGAGCTGTATTTCGCGACACCTGAACAGGAAATCTCTGTCCTTCTCCTGATTCCATCTCATTTAATTTCTACTTAATAGAGGAAAATCCAGAAGAAAGAAAAACAGCGCAACGGTTTTCCTTAAAATCTCCGGGACTCGCTTGAATCACAACAGGTTCTCCATCAACCGTCGTCTAGAAATGCAATGCATTGTTTAGAAGACGAAGTATTGTACCGAATCGACCGCATATCACAAGTGGATCTGCTAGCTGGATTCACGGAGAGAGTGAGAAGGAAAGCGAGAATACTCGAGTGATATCGAGACAGAGAAGCTGCTCCGGCAACAGGTTAGGTCTTGCTTTCGCGAGACTTGGCCGTTTAAATTCTCCTGACGAACTGACTGAGAGCAACTCCGGTTATGGATCGTACTCGTGTCCGAACCACTCCGAGTGTCTGCACCCAGTCTGTCCGTCGTCTAGAACTCGACGAGCGGCTTGTTCTTAACGTTTTGCTGGGTTTTTAGTTTTTTCTCCTATTTCGTAAACGGGTTCTGCGAGCGCAAATTCTTACACCTGCTGCCGTCGATCTCTGCCGTCGCTATCGCTGCGGCAGCCCTTATGACGAGAGCTTTTAAATGCTCCGAATCGAGGAGCCTTCATCCACCGGTTCGAGATACAGGTTTGCCCACCGGTGCACTCAGAACCGGGGCTTGTGGCGGTACTCGAAAGCGGCCAGTGCTTTCTTTGCGAACGGCTCATTGTTGAACGGGAATTCAGATCGCCGCTGACTGTTTAGTCCGTTAAATTCGCTAAAAATAATGCCCGACTAAACAGACGACTTGGATTCAAGCCGACGAGAGGGGGAGGTTAGGGGACGATAGCGAGGTAGTCAGAAAAGCAAGCAAAGCGGGAGGGGACGCCAGGCAGACCAGGTAGGGATCGGGGGTCGGGAGAGTTTTCTGGCGTCGTCGCCCAAGGCTCGACTCCGAAGAGACAACCGGTTTTGCTTATATGTATGTGTGTGTGGATGTATGTATGAGTGTGAGATGCCGCATCAAGGCGCGGCTAACCCGATTTTAACTCAAACTAGTTTCTGCTTTTGGTCTGAGGTTCTTTGAGGAGACTTTTCCGACCCTTCGTTCGTTCTCAGAGACTAGATAACGCGCGGTAAAGGTTTCCGCCGCAGACTGACCGAAGTATGTACTTCCGCACAATAAGGGGCAGATGGGTTCGATTCAAGCTCGGAACATCGATCTCACGCTCCCTGATTGAGTCGAGCTTTGAGTGTCTCGCGCATCCCGCTTCTACTGATGAAAGAAAGTCAACTCCCACAAACGGTTGATTCCAGTCGATCGAATCTCGTGTTCGTCGAATGTCTCCTGACCGGTCCGGTCGCTGCAAAGAACGCTTAGAGGTTGGCGTGTTGTTATTTGGTCCCAGTTTGAAACGAGCTCCGTTTTGGGGGAAGTTCCCTGTCGTTGGCGGTGCCGCTGCAAATTCTGCTGCTGATTTTTGCCAGTGGAAAACCGGTTTTGCTTGCGGATAGTTGTTAGGCGCCCAGTGCTTTTCGAAAGTGTTGTGCTCTCGGAGAGCGCGCGCACACGGAGAATTCAACGCGACCGCGGCTTGCAAAACGAACAAGCAAGCAAGCAGGCAGGCAGGCCAACTTCTCGTAGAAGAGAAAGAAGCGTTCCGCTGAAGCCAAAACCCTTTGTTCGCTAACCAGTTCTACACACACGCACAGCTATGACGAAGCGGTTTCGAGAGGAAAACATCCGTTGCAACAACTTGAAGAAAGAGGATGAAAACAATTTGCGGTTGGGTATTGTGGAATGAATTTCGCTTTTGTTTATCTAACCAATTTGAAGAGGCTGCACTTCGATTCCTGATTCGCCGATGCAACGGTTCTACCGTATTTGTGCGCGGGAGGAGGGCGATGACTCGATGTTTAGTCTCACGAAGCCTCGATATCGATCCGCGCGGTAGAAATTACTCTTCTCTCCTGAGACTTGTCGTAAAAATGAATTATTTGAGGGTTGGCTCGCCGACACTTGGTCTAGACTCCCGAATTCCGGAGAATGCATCCATGTGCGCATATCCATTCTGCGCAAGAGGAGCCCTCTGTCAATGGCGCTGGAAGGAAGCCTTGCGGAGGAAGCTACACTCAATTCTGCCCCCACAGAGTCTCAATGATCGCGAAAGGGAGCTCATACGATCCCGGTTTTCCCCGGCAGACTCGCAGCTCGCTGATGATTTCACGTCGAAAACATCGCCGAGCTCCAAGATTCGAACACAAAACCTCTCGATCGCCTTCGCGGCACATTGCTCGGGATACGGAGCACGGAAAACAGCATTCATTCCTTGCGTGGAAGCGATAGGATCGATGGCAATGGAGCGAAGGCTTGAGCGAGGAATGCAAGGCGGGCAAGCCAATCGACCAGCCGCTGGCGGGTGAATCTTGGTTGAAAAAATAATTAAGCCAGATATGCATGTGCGTCTTCGAATGATGCAGACTTCAATCGTTGTAGCGTTCTCGTGATTCTGTTCATCCGCTCGATCGTGTTCTCGGCTTACGAGCGAGTCCGCTCGTTCGTCCATTCATTCATTCATGCATTCGCTCGCTTGCTCACTCACCCTCTCTCTCGCTCGCCTATAGCCGCCATCGATGAAGCTGAGCGGAAGGAGTTCGGAGATCGAGAGACCTTCACTTCGTGAGAAAGGATGTTCGATCCGAGCGACACGAGTTAACAAAGTAGATTGCGGCGCGATGCACAAGTGTTATGCCTTCTTCACAAACACCTCGCATGCCGAGAAGAATGCCGATTCCGGGTCTTTAATTTCACGGAGTACAACTCTCATGAGAACTTTTTAACCCTGAAAACGGAGAGCAGACAAGCAAAAAAAATATTATGCTTGAGGCACTCGAGTTGGAAGGATTGCAATAGATTAACTTCTTTCATTTTCCGCCGCTGGAGCACGGAGAGACGTTCCGGATCATTCGAGAAAACTTGAGACGCAAACCGCCACGACAACCGAGGCGCGGATCCTATTGATTCATTTTTGCCAAACCCACAGCGAGTGCAAGGCGGGCATTGTTTCTCGGGTCGTCCGTTCGGCGGGCCGTTTTTAGGTGAGCGACCGGGTGTTTTGGATGCTCATCAGAATTCAGGAGACATCTCGACGCAGAGAGTCTTTCTGTCGAGCTTCGCTCACTCCGTGGAGTCAGCTCCGGCCGGGGCGCAGTTTGTTTATTTATAGGCAGTCTTCTTTGTCACACTTCCGAAAATTTACGATTCGTAGCCGTCAAACAACTGTCCGACGGGTGAGTTCTCTTCCTCGGATTGACCAAACGGACGCAAAATGATAAAACACATCTCCCCGAGCTTCTACCGCGCATTCGAGACAAAGCTCGGATCGACTCGATGATCTTGGATTCTTCGAGAATGTCACGATGGAGGTCGGTTTTCTGAAGTGGGGCTTGTGCTGAGCGTTTCGCAAGCGAGGGAAAATTCCTGAAAACTTCACGAGAATAGCTATCGAGAAACCTATACCATTCATCGATATAGAGCTCCGGTGATAATTCGCTATTCATGGTCGGCATCAATTCCAGTGAACAGCTGCGCGATTCCAGTGGTGACCGAAAGACACGTCAGAGTGAGACGGAAAATATAGGAAAGAGATAACACTTGGTTCTGATCTTTTGTCGGGGCGGCTGTGGTCAAAGCTCTCGATTCGGACTCGCGCATCCGAGTCGAATGCAGTCGTCGAAGTGAGTTTATCGACTTTTAATGGTTTCAACTACAATCTTCCTCTGCGATGCGCGCGGTTTACTATTACAATATTCGTCTCTAGTCTCTTCATAATCATCAGCGGCAGAAGCAGCGGTCACAGACAACATTAATACACCGTTAACCTACAAAATCGTTTCGTCCTCCGACGGACAATGCGCACCGTGGCGACCGAACCGCGGTCTGTTGTGCTGTACCATCAGCAGGCCATCACACCCGACGATAGGTCTCAGAAACATCATCCAAGCCTTTGTTCCCGTATAAAACAAACAGAAAAGAAGGAGGTTTTTCCTTCCATTTCTCTATGCGCACCCCTGCGGTCACGCGGACCCGGGGACGGAGCAGGTCTGGCTCTTCTGATGGAACGGAGACTCGATCCTGAAGAAAGAAGAAGCTCTCAGAGCTCTGCGTTGCGCGATGCGTTTTGCCCACTGAACTCGGACAACTCACGGATATGAGGAATGAGACGTTTGGTATCGAGTGTTCGTCTCGGAATAATTCGATTATCCCCCGCTCGTGACTGAAAAGTGGAAGTGCTCTACGTTGAGAATATTGAGCGCTGGCTCTCCGAACCTCGTGGTATCAAGAGCGGAATCCGGAGCCAGAAAGAACACCACCGTCCCGATGCGCGAATAGCCGGCATTCATGATACTGGTACGCTCCTCCGGTCGCCTTGTCGCTCTGTTGTTGACCATCGCCGCTTGTGAATTGCTATCAGTCACAACGTTGCTGGCCTGCACAAGTCGCGCACTGGTGTCTCTGAACAAAATAATATTAATGACGGCCGAAAGAAGACTGTATTTCTTTCTGTGGAACCGGTCCATTCGTCGCAACGTTTTTCTCACTGGCTCACTGTTCGCCCGCCTGATAGCGGCGCTATCAGTCTATGCGTTTGTCTTCGATTGGAGAATTGTTTTTCTAAACTTTTCCGTTGTGTTCCTCTTTCGTACGATGCGTAAATCGATGGAGGGGGAACGACTCGAATTCAAAACTGGTCCAGGTGGAGGATCGTAGGCCGTTAGAACAAAAGCATCTGTTTCCAAGCAATCGTTCCCGCTTATTCAGCAGAATGATCTTCTGATTTTCGAACACTCGATGATGCACAGTCCCGAGCCGGGTCGTCTTCTGGCCGAGAGCGACTTCGGTCGAGACTGTCGGTCGAGCGTACCTACTCCGTGCTTGAATGTTATATGATATGTACCATGTTTCTGTCCGCGTATGTGGGAGGGAATCAGCTCAGTCTTTTGGCCCGCTTCGCAAAATATTCAATTGAGCTGCTTATAATTAGCGATTGGCAATCACCTCCGATTCGACGGACGCAAATGGCAGTTGATGCCAGTCCGGTCGGTTCTGGTTCTTTCCGGGCATTCAGGACTCCCTAACAGAAGATCCGGCGGAGTAGCGCGTCAGGAATCCGCGCTAGAATCAGAGCTCCAAGACCCCGCGGGCCCGATTTTAGCCCAGTATTACCAGAATGACGGCCCCGCGCCAATGGTACTGGCATCGTATGTGGAGACCAGCCGCTCATAGATTCGCTCGGATTCGTAAGGTTATCACTGATAGGAGACCCTTTGATCGCAGCTGAAGGCGAAGAGCACGGAGCTCCTCACACTAACAAGTTCTCAGTGGTAGGAAGAACTAGTGGCCTTGACAGCGCGAGGCATACGGGTAACCGTCGCGCTTCATCGTCTTCACTATCCTTTCGTTCCCGCCGCAGCAGCAATTGATGCGAATAATATACGAAAATGCTGGGCTCGGAGAATCAATTGGAATCGGGAAGCCTCAGCGTCTCAGTCTCCGATTGAAAGATCAATTATTATTGAATTCGATCGGAGGCGATTCGACAGACGTCGCGCAGAAAGGAGACTGATGTGCTGGCAGGGATGCTGCCTAAATTTTCTTGGAAAGGTAGATGTTGAGATGGAGTTTCCCCGCGATCGCTACGTTGTTTACATCGCCCGAAGAGTTTCGTTGCCGTTTCGTGGGCTTGGAAACGCACCCAAGAACAGAATTTTCGTGCAGAAGTCTTCGCTGTACGGGTTGCTATCGGGTCGCTTCCTCACTCGCCCGGTCGTGTTTCTTCGCTGTTGACTCGGTGACGCTGTCGCCCGCTTGCCGAGCCGACGGGCAAACATGCTTGTTTTGGCCAAAATTCACCGAATACGATCCGAACATTCAGAGCACCATGACGCACGGGGCTTTGAGCGGCATTTTCCCTCACGACAAGCCGTCCTCAACATTGAGATGTCATCATCGAGATCATGTCTCGTACTGGTCGAGTTGAGTCTCGAGAGCGATCGGAGCTCGGTGCCTACGCTCAAGTGGACCGCTGTGCTCGCACGGCTGGAGGTCTAATTCACTAACGAGAGACCAGAGGACGGTAAACAATGGTTTGTCATCACCTTAGAATAAGAGAGATGCGGTCAATTGTCGCTGGCTAGAATGCATACGAAAACCGCAGAAGCAGCGACAACGACAACAAGAAGCGAGGCGGCACGGTAAGGTAGCCGTAGACATCTATCACATTGACTGGCTTAGTTTCATATTCATGAGCCGAATTCACTGGTTTACACAGTTTAGAACGCCTCCTCTTCCTCTACGGTCGGTTTGTCGGTCGTTGGGTCGCTCCGGCGACTCGCTCGCTTGGTTTGTCTACGAGCCGTCACCGGCTCCGTCGACCGACTGATTCTGATTCTATTGTGAGGCTTCATTGCCCTTGCGGATAAGCAGTGTTTACTGAACGTCGTCGCCTGATGATACTCCGCATACTGATGTTCGCCGAAATGCGTTTGTTGACTTCAGAGGGGACTGGCCTCTGATTCCGCGCGCGGGCACACACATTTTGACGCATACGCTCGCGTTCGGAGTGCCAGACCGACCGAGCCACCCACATGGAATATTTACTTTGCGAGTTTCGCTGGGGCCGGCTCTATTTTAGTGCGCAATGGCGACTGTATTTTACTGAAACCGTGGACGTAATACAATATCTACGAGCAACAGGTCAAGTCCGGCTCTTGTTCCCTTTCCGGATCGGCTACACCGTAGGAGAGATTTCGTTTCGGAGAATGCCCTGGGGAGGATCACTCTTGATTCTCGAGGAATAGAATCGACGTCAACGTAGCTATCCGAATGAGCTACGATCCAGTGACTTACTCGATTTTCCAATCGCAGCCTAGGGCTTCCGCCTGTATGTGATGAGCTGTTATTATTATCTTCCTGGTTTGCTAGACCTTGAACGGTTGCGGACTTGCGGGGAACGCGGTGTGCATTCAGGAGTCAATACAATCAGATGATGCCTCTGCATCCGATAAGCTTGCGATTACATTGATCTCCTCGTTTCGACCGGTCAGCTGACTCTGGTTGGGCGAATCTATCTGTAGGACAACTGTCTGAGCGCGAACTTAGTTACGGCTTGTCACAAACGCGGACACAATCAACGCCGACCGCTGAGATGGAACAGTCAATGGAGGGAGCCAACTGACGAGTTCCATATCGCTCGCACGCTCACTTGCTCCTTTCGTTGTATTCACTTGCCCCGCTATTTGTATATGTGGTTTGATGTCCGTCGCGAGAGTGACAAACTCGTCTGTCTCCCGACTGAGTGAGACCGCTTTGTCGACGGACGACGTAGGTATGCTCGACCCACATTTCTTTCGCACTGCTATCCCGGTCGTGCCTACATGCTCGATAGGGTGTTTAGCGTCTTGGTGCTCCGTCATGGCCTCGGTCGGTATCTCTCGGTTCTGTTGTTACAAATTCATTTTGCCTGGGCGGTGTTCGTGGTTTCCACCTGCAGTTTAACCTCCCACGCCGACGAGACAAGCTATCGAATGGATCCGTATCAGCAAAAGAAAAAACTCTCCGAGCTCATATGGGGGGTCAGCGACTGTGATATTTGCATTTTGGCAGGAGACTCTCCAACTCGAGCCGAGAGCAACAGTCACGAATTTTTGAGGCAAAACTCTATGAGACCAACTCCGCCCAGTGTTTGCGTGAGGATCGCCGTTTCTTTCACCGCTGAGAAAGCTTCGCTGGGGCGACACCGACGATACTCGAGAGCAGTGATTTTTTTTCTTTTGTCATTGAGCCGCGCTCGGGGCCTTTATTTTGGGCATTTGACCTCTTTCTTCGGACACCTTTCGGAGTTCGGCTGGATTTATGTCCTCGCCTGGTTTGGCTATGATTCCGGAGTCGAGCTGGGTCAGGAATCGACGAGTCTCGAGAAATTCAAATGAACGTGCAAGACCTGGCAAACGGTCGAGCCGGAGCGGCGAACCCAAAAAAAATTCCGCTCGTTCAATGGAATGGTCGTGAACGTGTGACGCACAATTAAATCGTGATCGGGTTCGACCATGCGACGGGTGCGGTGGTGGTGGGCCCCGATGTGGCGGAAGTTTCGGCAGCTCTCGGTGAAAGCTTGTTGTGAAGTTGCTTGTTAAAAAGTAAAAAGTGCAGTGAGCATCCTTATGGCAGCATGGCTTCCGGCTGCTCCCGCCAACAGTCAGTCAGCCAGGTCGGCAAGCCAGCAAGGGTAAAGCCAAGTAAGGGTGGGGGATCCAGGAACCCTTCAAGGTCGCAGGCTTGCTTTTATTTATCGGCATCGTAGCTTGTTGTAAGGCTGTTGCTGCCTCTACCCGTTCTTCTTGCCTGTTCATTCACCCCCTTTACGACCCCTTCCGCATAACCCCGCAACCCCCGCGTGATGGGTGGGGGTTCCCGGAAAGAGCCACTTGCGAATATACTTTGCAAAATAGTGGCTCGGAGCCGCCAGACTCTCGATTCAGGCCCTTCCGTACGCTAGAGCATGATGACTGAGCGCCGCCTTGCGTCGCATTTCGGCGGAACCGCGGAAGAACGGCGAGAATGAAGAGTCGTTTGGAACCCTGGCCATGGCTTATAATTTCCGCTGGACTGAACGCATCTCAATTACGGAATTCATTCACTGTCGCTGAGAGATAGACCCCTCTCATAGTGGATGAAGTGGATTAATTTCGTCGACGATAACGAGCGCAACGCAGAACCAGATGCATGGACCGAGCATGTTGAGTCAAGTTCCCGTAAAAGCTCACAGAGAGCGAGAAGAACGCACTGGCTCATGTCCGTAAATCCTAATGATAATTGAAGCTATAAGCAGCCGAATAATCACCGAAGCTGGTCACGCGACTCTGCCTGGAGTCACCGTCATGAAAATCGGCAGGAAGAAGCCGAGGAAACGAAAAAGAAAACGCGCAAGAAACATAAAACGAAGTCGCTCCTTTTTTTCGAGCTAATTCATTGGCGAATGTCAACCGTTTCCTCAAGTAGAAGAACGCCTCTCAGACCCTTCAGATCTGCATTCCGAAGAACTTTACAACTGTGCGCTGGGGGCGAGCTCCGAATCTGAGGGAATGGAATGAACAATCCAAGAGAGCTTTACGGGATGGATATCGCTGTAATCGATGGATTCCAGTTATGCCTGTGTCTGTCGAGGAGTCATCGACGCACTCGCAGAGAGAGGACGATCCTTCAGAGGCCGATCAAGGCCGAGGCACCCCTTCTCAAGCAAGCATTTCCGCTACGACGGACCAAATTCGATAGCCTTGAAGCGTCCTTCAGAATGCTCCTTCGGGTGGTGTTGTTGGTGGCGGCGGATGGACGATTTTGACATCGAAGTATCGTTGGCTAACGGGTTGATCCACTCCGATCACTCGCAAAAATAATGAATGAACGAAAAACGATTGACTAACTCAATGGCTCCATGAATGGATTTGTGACCGAACACGAGAAGTTGGTGGCCTCATCCCGCTGCTACGGCTGTCGCTCATTCCCGCCAGGCCGCCTCCGCGGAACAACAATGCCTACCCAGTGGCGGGAGATTTTCAGTTCTGAATTTTGATTGATGATCGGCACGACTACATGGCAGGCAGCGAGTTTGATTGAGCTACGTCCGCCGCTCCGGAAGGGTGGTACATACAAGAGTCTTGATCCCGGCCAGTGCGGCATTAAGAACAAGAGCAATAGAATCGTTCGGCAAGCCTTTTCTTAGTTGGATAGGCTGTGTTGTATGTACAGAGGCACGCATAAGATCGATGAGTCCGCGGCGCGACGGTCCCAAGGTGAACACGGGGAAGGTCAAGTCTTCCATCATTGTTTGTTTTTTTGCTTGTTGTCGGACACAAACCCTCTCGACTCGAAATGTGGTCTCGTCAGAGTCACCGAAAGGGTTCGGCCGGGTCGACGCGTTCCGAAAACTGACCAGCATCTCGAGGACTCCATTTACCAACTCGAGAGTTCCTCTGCATTTGAGCCGAACAACGAACTCGAATATCTCCGTGAATCCGAAGATGAAATCACTCTCCAACGGATAATCCGTCGGAGGACATCCATCGCTCAGTGTTGTCAGCTCGCTGGGCAATCTCTGAGCTCAGATAAGAAACGACACGACGGCAGGGCGAGCTTAACGAAAAAGAAAAACCGATTGACTCTATCGGCGCTCGGCTCAGCCAAGAATCCAGAGTTCACAACAGGAAGGAACGCTGTTCACAGTTCACAGCTCAGTTCTCCGAATTGCGTTTTCGCTTTTCTCTTTCTATTTGCAAGTGCAGAACGGGTGTGAGGTTTTTAGACCCGGTTCTCACGGAGGGTTATGCAAGGATTCTGCGAATTCTGGAACGACGACGATGAGTCTCAAAGTCAAGGAGAGACCCGCTCTAACTCTAGCGACCGAACATAGCAATGAGGAAGTGACTGAGCTGCTCCCGCGCCATTGATCAGGATTTGAAATCTCAGAACTAATTGCCAAACGAACTGATTCACGACTGTTGAGTTTTATCGATTCGAGCTCGCTCCGCGATGATTGCCTACCGCGATTGGGCTTTCCTCTTCCGGTTCCCTTCTGAGTTCCTAGTTTTCGTTTCATGATTCGGCTTCGAGAAAGCTTACATAGATCCGCAGCGCGGCCATTCATTTTCGGCGTTCATAAAATATCGTAATATACATCTTTGCGATCGGTCAGAATAGAATGGGGATCATCTCCTCGGATGAATACCTGCTCGAGCGAATTTTTCCAGCCAACGGTCATGCCGTTCGCTCAGGCGGCAGATGTGTTCTAAGGTGTTCGTTTATTGTCTCCCACCAACTTGCTCTCAGACACAACATATTTGTTGTTTATTTACTGTCTGAATCTCCAACGAGCCACTGAACCTCTTCCTTAGATCGAGAGGCCCGCTTTCGGTTCTATTGGCCGTCGCCCTGTCGTAGTCCAAGGCGATTATGCATTCGGTCTCCATAAACAATAATTCCGATGCTGGCTTGCTTGTTTGTACACCTCGCTCCTAGAAAGCTTTTGCGTCGGACAACTGCCAGTTAGGAAAACACTGGATACTCCGACGAGTGAGATCTCACTCAGCTCGCGTTGTGTTCTAGAGTGCCCCTCGAGATGGCGGGTCTCCGACTTCAACATTTATAATTCACGGAAAATACATAATAGCGCGATCAAGACTTTGTCCAATTCATCCGTTTGCTATCGGAGTCGATCGGGGGAATTCGGAGGAAATCGAAGAACTCCGAAGAATCCGCCTTTTTGCTTGGAACTTCAAGATGGAAGACATGCTCCCAATTGTTTGCGCTTCCTCCAGCTATGAAGTCCACACTGGGCAAAGTTTGATTTCTCGCCCCCCACTCCGCTGCGGAACATTGTTTTCCGTTATTAAACTCTGCTGCTGCTGCTGCGTATGCCTGTGTTGCCCGTGCAATTCTCCAGCTCGGCTTATGACAGTTTTTATTAAGAAGGCGTATAAACTCGACAAAAAAATCTCAGCCAGCACCCCACGCGAGAGCCGGTGTCCAAGAACGAGTATTAGCATGTGTGGAGTGGCATGAAGAAAGAAGAAAAGAGCGTGGAGAGAGCCACTCAAACAGCGTCGTGTCTGCTTGTCTCCGTGTGCTTAGTCGCTTGCATCAGGTGGGCATTGTCCATTCAGAGAGCTTCCTCTGAATTCTCTCGCTATCTCCTCTTTTTTCTTTGCCGCTCTCGCGCCCTCACCCGCGACTCACTCGCACTGGCGTTATTTGAAAGAGTCTCTAGCCTGGGGCTCGTCGTACGCATGCATTCTTACAAATTTTGGCTTTTAATGGCAGCTACGGTCTCGTGTTCATTCGTAATGCTTCTTTTTCTCGCGTTTGGCGGCAGCTCTCCGCTCTTTGCCTCTTCCCGAGTCCAACTCCACCGGCGCCGCCGTGGGGGAGAACGAAAAAAATGTCGATGACAAGAGTAGGGACACCGGCAACCTCATCGTTTTCCGGGGGTCCTCGTCAAACAGCCGAGGATCGGAACTCGAGCACGCCGACGGATTTCGGCGACAGCTGGATAATTGAATGACTTATCGCCGAAAATCCCTCATGATTATTTCCGGATAGGGTCGAGACGGAGCAGGAGATTCCACCGACCGAGTCTCCGTAGAGAGGCTCGGACAGCGGAATATCCCGCTACGAATGAAAGCAAATTTAGTACGAGTTCACTGGCCTCGTTGCGGCTATCGGAAGTCTGTCCGCCGCTCCGTACCTGGCTGCCTCGCAGGCAGGCAGGCCGACTGACTGACTGTTCTGACCCCGAACCCCTTAGAGCTCTGCTATTTTTTCCTCCGTGCCCCCGGCGGGATAGGGGAACTCCGCGGCCGCGTTAATGGAGGAAACGAACGCCCCTTCGGGACCACTGCCACCACCGCCCGTCGGCCGACCCGCTACGACCACCAGAGGCTTACGTACCGACCATCGAGAGGAAAGAGAAAGAGGAATTCAGAAGAGCTGAAACCTCGAACCGACGCTGAATGCATGCATGCGAGCGAGCAGTCAGGCGATGGGATGGGGAACGCACGGCTGCGGCGATTCTCGCTTTCATTCGTAAGCGTGTGATGCTCTGCACCTTGGAAATTGGACGTCGTGTCTGCCTCATCTTTGAGGGAGGACGGAAGTTCTCCGGTCGCCGCGTTCTTTACGAACATCGTAAAGCCTTGAATGAGGCAAATGCGGGCCTTGAAGCCAAAACTGAGGCTCGGGAAGTCTGTCGTCGAACATGTCGTGCGCACCTAGCGATTTTTTCAGGAATCGACCAAGACATTGCGGAGATCGAGAGCTCGGCGCGACAACGGAAGACTCAATCCGGAAAGCGGAGCGAGTCAAAACGAATTATTTCCCCGAACTTTTTTCTTCATTTGACGCTCCGAACTCGGCAAAACGTCGCAAGGTGTCGTCAGGCTACCACTGGTGCATTAGCTCGACTCTCGAGCACTTTATTCAGGCGAGCTATATAGCACGTCATCGGCTGTTCCTGAAGGAACGAGAGCGAGCCCGCAAGAAGGAAGCTCGCGCTAAAGAAAATCTATACTTCAGCACTTGCGTTTAGCGCGGGCTCGTCGACTTCTTAATGGGAGGAGTGAAGAAGTAGCTGCTGCTGCTGCTGCGGCGAAACTCACCGGAGGCCGCGGCTCTCCTCGCGACTGGTCCCCCGTATCGGGGGATGAGGCAAATTATGAAAAATTGCTGCCGTTTGGCTTCCTCATCATTACGGCAGCATCTGCATTGCAATCGCGACATTCCTTCCACTGCCTCTCGGGTCCCATGCTGGCGTCGCTGGCGCTACCCTCATCTTCGGAATCCACTCGCGAGCTATCTCTGGTCGAGATGGAGCCCTTACCTGGAACCGAATCAAACAAAAGGAAATAAGAAAAAGGGTTATTCGATGAGTGTGCCTATGTAGGTCTATCTCGACTGGATGTCTCTCTACCACCGAGCTTTTCCTTTCGTCTTCTTTTGCTTCTCGGTCTGCAAACGGCAATTGCGGCGAGTCTTATCTCGGCCGGAGAGAAATGCTGAGAAAAGAGAAAGAACCCTTTGGTTCGGGTCTTCATCAAGGGACGCGTGTGCCCATGAGAACATCGAGTACTGAGAAAGGGGAGAAATATTTTCTCAATTCGAGGACTCGGCTCCGGTGCCTGTCATTCTGATCACTGTTTAGTCTGATGGGTAGTTTCTGGAGATTCCACTCCGTCGCCCATCGACAGAGCTCGGAGGATCCGGGCTTTGGCTGACACCCGTTTTGAAGAAGCCGCTTGCCGATCTCTTATCATTCATTCATAGTAATCGTAATCACTATCACTATTACTATCGACGATGGATTCCGATCATCGTCGCAATAGCTCCGGAAATCGTCAGGTCTTCGTCGGTGAATCTCGTGGAGTGAAGGAGAGTGACTTCTCGAAACGCTTCAGCAGATGAGTGAGTAACTAGTCGGCACGAACTTTGAAACGCAACATGCATGCGATGATGCGGATGTCGGAGCCGACGCTGGCAGCAGCGCAGCAAGCATCTGTTTAGGGGTGGGCCTTCACTTGAAAACAATGCTGTAATAAAAAATAATACACACACGACATCGATTCGAGTTGGAGACGTGGAGGGAGATTGCCAAAGAGGAAATCGAGACAGAAAAAATGATTTCAATGGAAATACGGCGATTCGATGTATCTGCTGCCCAACCCTTTTACTTATGTCGAGGATGTGTATCGCCGTAGCCTGTCGGAGCGGTCCGCATCAAGCACAACACAGGATGTTACAACCGATGCAGCTTCCGCTGATCGCATTTTTTATTTCCCGATAGCCTTCAACCGAAATTTCAAAAAATATGATTCCATTGTTAACACCTCCAGATCGAGCTTTCACAATTGTTGAAATCAGAAACAAATTCATGGATGTTCACTGGCTTATTCGATAATTTCTCGCTGCGTGAACAATATCCGCGGAGTCTCTCGGGGCTCGGGGCGCATAATTGCTCAGAGGAAAACAGCGATCGCGAAAATCGAAGGAAGAACTTCATGCGTTCCATCGATTCATCCTCCTTTGCTCAGAATGATAATAATTGAATCCGTTTGGTTATTTACAGCGCGGGAAAAATGACTAAAAGTCCGTAAGCCGCGACTCGGTCTCTCTTACACTCCAGCTTTCGTGCTCATATCCCGTTTTGTGCGAGAATTCTCAGTCTATGAATAATCGGTCTTTGTGAGGCGAGCATGCAGAGCGGAGAGACGGGCAGGCGAGCGAGCGAGCACGGGAGGCTTTATCAGCGAATCGACCCCTTCTTTTTCCGATGCAGCGCGAATGGCACTAAAACGTGCAAACATATATCTAGGCACATAGACAAACTCTTTCTTCTTGTCGGCAAAGTCAACAGGGCGACTGGCGGATGAATGTACACGGAGTGCTTATGCGCGCTGCCTTTGAACGGGGCGAGGGCAGCGCACATACTCACTCAGTGTCCGCATGCTATCGCCCTCCGAAAAACTTGGGAAAGCACAAAAAGGCTCGGAGTGACGTGAGGAAAAACGTTACGCCGGGGGGGAGTTGTCGTAAATCTGTTTTAATCTGACAGACGTTAGCGACAATTAGAGCTGTTTCACTCGGACGAACAAGCGAAGTTGTTATGACCTGTTTATGGGTGTTTTTATTTTCACATGCGATATATAAAATCATTCGAAAGTGGAGAGGGTGCCACGTTGTCAGCGCGTAAAACTGTCAGAATTCTTCGGGATTAGCGAAGCTCCGAGCGGAACGCGTGGAGCCGGCAGAGAGACCCGTCATCGGGAAAAATGCCGCCTTTTTTTGCTGAGAATTTAAATATTTTATCTTGCCACCGCTATCCTGACTGATCTTTACTCTTTGACGACAACGACGACGGAGGAGACGAGGACGACGACGACGGTGACAAAACTCGACTCGTTGTGATGATGTCCCGAGTTGATGACTTTTGAGGGGAGCACGCGAAGAATGAGATCCGCGGCGTAGCCGAAGGGTTGACTACCGCCCGCTGCTCGTTTGAAAGCATCGAGTCTGTTTTTGATCTCTTGTCATCATAATTTTTTTCTTCTGATTTTCTCTCTCGCCGCTGTCCTGGTGCATTCTTTACTACAGACCGCGTTTCCGCAGGCTTCAGGGACTGCACTAGACAGTTTCTTGAGTCAAGAATCTCTCCGTCTCGCGATGAGTCGCTCCCGGGTGTCGGCGGCGCCAATGATGAGCGAGGATATCGATGTTGGCACTTCTCCTGAGCCGCGGTCTAAAAACGCTCGCTTTCCCCGAGAGGGAAAGCCCATGAACTTCAAGGATAGAAATCCAATGGAAAGTGCGCGCTTCGTCGAGTGAAAGGCGTTCGCTCCAATTATTTCCCCAGCTGAATGAAGAATCTCCTAGCATCAGAGGAAAGCCAGGGTTAATTCCCTTAGCATGGGTTCAAGGCATTTCCACCTTCCGAGAAACTATCCCCTCGTTCGAGGACCGATGCGACTCCGGCAGCGGCGGCAAACACCGAAGGCTCTCCTGACCCCCTGAGCGAGAATCGAGCGTTCTCCCACCGGTGTTTCCACGGCAGGCCGATGTACTGGGCTGTAGACGTGGCATATCTGTGTTCGATTCTAAGGGGTGGACCTTGCGCTTCGCGGCTCCGTAGGACGATTCTGAGCGCCTCCGAAACGCCGTCGTGTCAGAAGGGTTGGAGCTCTCGGGTGATACTAGTTTGTCCCAGGACTCGTGGGATGCAAATTTGTTGTTGATTTGCTCCTTGAGAAGCTGCTGCTTTGTCGAGCTTCCGCCTTCTGTCGTTTGCAGGACTCCTACCGTTAGCCTTCGAGCAAAGGGGATAAATCACGGGTCGCTCTGACTGCCTCGTTTGCCAGCGTGCTTGCGAAACACTGAGCTACTCCGCCTATCAAGTTAACTAGGATCAACTAAAAACTACAAGACCTCGTTCAAAAAAAATTAAGGGGTACCGCCTCAGCCTGTTGAGGAGTAAACGCGGATTCACAACCGATTCGCGCAATTTCATATATCTTGTGCCTCCTGTCCAAGGAGTCGCTTGATCCGAAAGAGTTTCGAGGATTCGGACTCCGGGGGAAAAAGACCGAAACATTTCGTAAGCCGCAAGTCTGCGGAAATTTGTGGAGCTAAAGCAGTGCCGAACGTCCGCAGCTCGATAGAGCCGAGCGCGGTCTAACACTCGGGGAAAAGAGCGGTCATATTCTGCGACGTGTTCCCCGGGCACAAATGGTGGTGTGCCGGAACGCGTCCTGTAAAACGAGGAGCGAATGTTAATGGGTTGATGATCGCTGTTGCCGGAGTATGACGGGGTAGGAACGCATGCGAGCACATCATTGTAGTGGGAAGCAAGCTCTCAAGCTGTACGAGAGAATCTGGGAGGCTCCCGACATACGGCAGATCTCGATTCACCGACTCCGACCGACAAGCCGTGGCAGATTGGGCGCAGATTGTGCTCGCCGAGATCCGGAGAAGATGCGCGAATGAATGAATGAACGAGCAAATTCGATCCTCTCGAACAGCAAAGTCACGAGATACTCGCCTTGAAAACGAGTTGACTTTTTCGCTGCATCCTCGAATGCTCTTTTCAACTTAATTCCATGAGGCTCGTGAAGGACGATCGATCAGGCCCGCTAAACCACTCCCGCATCTCGCTGAACGAATCGCCCCGATCTGCGGTTTCTGGAAAGTTCAGACGATTCATCGAGCTGAGGATTTTTTTGGAGGAAACTCGAGAAGATTATCCCCCAGCTACGGGTTGGCGCGCTGTCGTTAAGCTTTCGCTTTTTTCACGATTTCCGCATTATTTCGTAGTGCAAGCATGAGTCGTCTCGGGAAAAGGCTGCGTATGGTTTCGCCGAGTCCATCCCCCGTCGGCAGAGTGTTGCGTTGCTTTTCTCAGACAAGCCTCGTATGTTTGTATGTATTAGTTCTAGTGATTAGCCGCGAGGTCCGTTGGGTGAAAGTTTAGCTGAGGACACGACCCCGACCAGCCTCTCCGCAGACAATCTTGCAATGTCCCTTAAAAACACAAAAAGGACGCGAAGATGCAAAGATGCAACAAAGTTCAGGGGACCCGACTGCCAGCCAATCCTCGCTCTCTTTAACGACTCCCGAACTCGGGATGGCTATCTCGTTCACTCAATGCCGGCTCGCTATGGGACTACTTTCAATGAGATTCCGAATGTCGAAAAATTCAACTAGACCGTAATTCGGGAAGCCGTGAGGAAAAAATTCCGAGAGAAACTTTTTCGAGGCGCGGAGTGCATTTCGAACCTTTCGTTCGCTGTCGAAGTTTTTCTCCCGTTCCTCTATCTCTCTCTCTCTCCCGGCTGGTGAAAGTGCGTCAGGTCAGCGTAGAGAAATTTGTCTACTTTCGCTCGGTCAGACACAGTGTGTAACTAACAGGCGAGTCTGCCCTGCAGCGATCGGCTGGCTACCTGACGACGGGAGCGCTGTGCAAAATTTTGGGATGTCGGAAGCTCAAATTTATCTCGATTTTGTGGAAATTCAGCTAAACAGCGCACCGCATCAAATAATTCGCGTGAAACTGTCCAAAAGCCTATCATCGTTCTCGTTATTGGTGTCGCTAGCCAGCATGTGTGTACCAGCGAGAAGTCCCCCGAACAAACTGCGGCACACGCGAGAGTGCTTCGGCGAATTTCACTCTCTTTCCTCCCTGGATGGCTCTCTTCCTCTCGCGTTGGTTGTCGGAGATGTTTTTCTCTTTTTTCTTTCTCAAAAATCTGGGCGAAGTTCACTTTTCCGAAGTCGGCCCTGCGGCTCGGCTTACATCATAGACATCGATCCGTCCGCACTGCGCACCGATTAACTCGCCGAAGATACGTCGTTATATGGAAACGACGGTACGCCACGTCCGAATAGTATGCCACTTAGTGGAGGGTTCGTGGGTAGTTCCCGCAGCTCGCGACAATGAGGACTGCGACCAGGAGTTCAGTTCTGTCATCGGCCTCGTGCCGGCTCGGACGGAGAAGATTTTCCCTTTAACTCCGGGCAACTGACTAACTATCAGTCAAAGTGGCTTTGCCGCGATTAGCATTGAGGGCGTTCAAGCTTGGCTACGGTTACGGGGGAATTCTACGTCAGTTGCCGATGTGGGCCGATGATCGAGAACCTGTCCGGGAATTGGATCTAACGGTTTCCTGCTCCGAAAACAACAATCTTAGCCCTCAATCTCTCAAACTCCATTCGTATTCCAGGCGATGCGCGTAGTGGATTGGTAGCAAATCCTTCATCCGGCAACCGTCTCGCTCTCATATTTCCCGGAAGGTGAGTCAAGATTCGCGATAGAATCGACTTTTTGCTACCGTAATAGGCCAATGGCTGAGATCTTCGAGCCGTTCTTGGCGAAAAGGAAGGTCCACGTGACTCTTGTCAATATCCTCTGCAGACCGGCTCTACATCGGTCGGAGCTAATGAAGCGATTGGTCCTCCATTGAGTAGAGTGCCTGTCACCCGTTGACGGCTCCGAAGCCATATTTACATAACACTGTGGCAAGTTCATCGTTTCTGGACATTTCTATTCTTTCGCCTCAGCAACTCCAAACTGTGCTGAGTCGTCAACTGTCGTAGATTCAGTTCCCAGCGGAAACCGACTCTGGGAACTTCACCGCAACAGAATTTAGAGCGCTCGACGGAAGAATTATGTTCTTTTTTTTCTATGATTAGCATAAGGATTCGCGCTTCTCGGTCACCGAATCGTCCGCGCAAGCCGCGGCCGTTACAAAAGAAACGCCCGCCTCAGAAACGAGACTGCGTTCGGAGAGGTGCAACAAGTAGAGATGAATCTGATAGCCTCTCCAGTTCGATGTGACATTTGAAGGTCGTCAGAGTGTCGGATACTCGTGTTGCTGGCTCTGGTCATTCTGGTAGTCGGAGTAGACGACGACGAGTGATGGTAGTGGTGGAGGGTAATTTTAAATGGAATTAGATCGATGCCTTGTGGACCACTTTCTCCGGTCATCCACACTCGTGGACGCATCGCGCGCAATGACCGGATGTGCCTGCTGGGGGTGATCCGCGAGGAGATCGACAGACGGACGGCTCATAAAACCTGAGCAGAGCATTACATCCTGAGATGCATATATGTATGTAGCGAGCTTGGGAGGAAGTTTTTCTCAGAATGTTGTCGTCCCTTGCCCGATCTTCGTTTAATTAGAACCTCAAGTACCGTGAAGATGTTATCAGGGAGTCGTTTGTGCCCACTTTGAAACAGATATACGTCATGCGGTTCATTCAGTTTATTGAGACAATTTCCGTGGCCCGGCGCCACGCCGGTGGAAAGTTATTCATTAACGAGGTCTTCGCCCGTTACATATCGCATCAAATAGCGCCAGCGTAATTTCGTGCCTAAATCTCGAGCGCACGAGGGTTTTTCAAATGGGTAACTTCCCTTCTCCCTCACGTTCTGCCTCCGCCACTGACTGGAGATGCTGCTGAGGAATATGTAGAAGGATTCGGGGGAGAAACTCCTGAGCCTCCTCAAGAACATCCGGAAGTCTCGCCAGTGCCGGATCGTTGGTCGACTTGACCTTGGTGTTCTTGGGGGTGGATTCACTACAGCGACCACCGGACACACCGATCGACTCGCTGAGCGAATGACCAGCGGGCAGCTGGTCATCTTGGGTCATCATGCAACCTCGAGGCGAGCAGCCCGCACCCCAGCCTCACATTCGGGGGAAAATAAAAATAAAAAAGTGACACACACAAGCATTTTGCTGTGACAGTCGCGTGTCGCTCCTAACGCCGAAGACTGACACCAAACTGCAACCAGCAACGGTTCTATGTGCTTCATGGCCGATACATTGAGTAGACGGCAGCCATCGGGCATTGAATGTTTTGATTTTTTTCTGTCGAGACCTAAATGAGAGATTCTGGGAGCGGAAATGAGCTGCGCGAACACATGATGAGACTCTAAGTTTCCCTTTCTACATTTACTCCAACTGCTCGCATTTTTTCCGCCTCTGAAGCGGCATGAGGCCTCAGAAGAGGTCAGGTGCGTTCTTGGAATCGAGTTGGTGGGCTCGCGCAAGACTTCTTATCTGAGTTAGTTTCTTTCTCTCCGTCCGATCTAAAAATCGATATGAAGCCAGCATGGCGATCTCCCACCACTGCTTACCTGGTGCTCTGGTTCTGAGAAGTCCGAGCATTTTTTGTCGAATGACCTCTGCGTCATAGTGGATGAGTGTGTCCATGGCTGCTTGATGCAAACCATTATTTACTAACTTTTACTAGTCTGTGCGACCCCTTGTCCCCCGATGGCAGCCTGTATGTCTCCCCCTAAACACACGCACATGGTCGCTGCTGCTGCGGCGGCGGTGGTGCCGATCTTCAGAAACTTTCCCCAACGCGTTCTACTCGCGCTACAACCCATAATCCACCCCCGGCACCCTGTGTGTTTTCGAGCATTTTTTAGCTATCGGAGTTCGAGTTCTGAAAAAAAAGTATAAATTAGCGGAAAATTCTTCACTCTCCGGTCCGCATCACTCTCGATTTCTCTCGCTGTCGTCCTCTCCGGACTCTCGTGGGGGTGTTGGGTGGGGTCGGTCACACCCAGGGTCTCTCTTTGGACTTTTCGTAGATTGTGGTAGCGGCGGCAGCAAAAGGAAGATTTCGCTCGAGCGCATGCACAAAAAAAGAATAGAATTAAAAACCAAAGTTGCCGAGGAACAGTCTCTGGCCGTGGTGACCACGCCGCGCCGCGCCGACCGACCGCTCAGAGATGCCTGATGATCGACTTCCGCCGGACTCGAGGTGCTATAAATAAATAGAGGACAATTTGGACGGTCAAGCAGCGTCGGAGGACTTCGAATTGGAGGGAAATTTTCGAATACACCCAATTTATTACTTCCACTTTTTCACCGCAGCCATCAATTTCTCTCGACTCGCAAAACTTTCCTCCACCGAATTTAGGAGGGACCGGTGGTCTAAGACAGCGCTAGTATGGCGGAGTGAATTTTTTTATTTTTGTACGATTCGCCCGCATTCTCTGAGGGCGGTTTCCGAACAAGATTCAAATGGCTCGATTTGGCATAATTCCCATCGATCGGTCTGTCTCTCAACACTTGACTTGTGGACCAGCCAGTGGGTCACCGGGTTCCGATGGCTCCAGACTTTGGGGATCTCTCGGAGGATCACGATGAGTTCATCGTTTGCTTCTCGAGACCCTCGGACGCTTGTTAAGCATTCATGAGTCTGTGCATACGTGAATTAACCCAAATAGCCCTGCTGACAGACGAGAGGCCGATAGATGGTCTGTCGCTCGGCTGTCTGTACGGCGGCACTTACGGCTGGTTTGCCAAGTGTCCCGCTTGCCTGGATTTGCTCAGCAAGTCATCATGTCGGCAAGCTGAAGTCTGCGTGGTCGCTGCTGCGACAGCCGCCGCCGCCGCCACCACCACAACAGAGGCTCTTTAGACACACAAAGAGTTGCAAAGCATTGGCACAAGGCGTTCGTTCTATGAGCTGTGCTGTTTCGGGAGGATTTTTGGCGTCTTCACGGCGGACTTTTTCCTCGGTCTTCTTCACCGCTCCGTACAATGAGACAGTTAGGACTTTTGTGATCATGGCTAGGTCTGTTGTCTGGATGGTTGGCGACGAACAGACGGACGAATGCAGTTGTTGCTTGCTCGCCGCCTGCTCACTTGCCCGCCTGCTTTCCTGTCTGTTTGCTTGCTTGCGTGGTCGGTGGGTCAGGCGGGCGGTCGGGCAGGAGACCTGCCTGCCTGCCTGCCTCCGGGACTGAGAGCGGAGTATTGAGATGGTATTGTGCAGCCGACGGATAAGAAGCACACGGCCGTTGATGTTTCCAATGGCGGCAGCGAGCAGACGCACAGACAGTAAGACCGCAAAGCAAGCACAGAGTATCTTACAGCGACCATTCCGCCCACGAAGTGTCATCAGCATTGTCGACTCAGCCAATACAGTCAGCCAGCCGGCCAGCCAGTTTCCGTGGTTGGCCGTTCCATGATTTCCGCAGCTGAAACTCAAGAAAGCAGTAAGCTAGGAGCGCACAGTCTGGACCGAACGGCCGGCCGACCGGCCGACAGACAGACAGATGGAATGGAAGAGCTTTTTCATCCAGAATCGGCTCACTCCAAGTTTGAGCGTGTTTATTCTTCCTTCTCCTCGTCTGTCGTCTCCTGACCGCATAGGTAGCGTTCTTCTGTTGATGACCTGGCCAAACAAAAAGACAACTACTACTCGTCACTGATGGTTGCGAGTTTGTGTGCGGCAGCAGGCAGCAGCATCGTTTGTGCCATCAGAACTGCCTTCGGAGTCAAAAGAGGGAAGAATATGGGGAGAAGTGGCGGCGTCGAAGTCAAGGTAGCAGGGACGGCAACATCATCGACTGAACCAGTTGGGTCCCATGGTCCCATAGCTGCTGTCGATGCAAGGGATTTCTGTTTTTCTTTTTCGGTGAGACCTCTTCCCGCTCCATTATCGGTATCCCCTCCCGGTCACATCGTTGCTTCTCCGCTGTTGCTCGATCTCCCTAAATATATCCCTTGTGCCGAGACAATGATAGTTCCCGATGAATCCATGGTTCAAGTGGGCGACGCGTAAATGCGTGTCTTGTACCCTCCAGTGATCGTTTTTCCCTCAGGAAAAGCGCTTGTTTTGATCCCGTTTTGATTCTTTTGGGATTCCATCGCGTTGCCGGGGGGTTCGGAGTTGAATCCCTCGCTCGTACGCGTGCGATGCCAATCAGTCACTGATACACTGCGTGACAATCGTCGAAACTTTTGGATTTCTCCCTCGATGGCGATCGGAACATTTTTCGTTTCGGACTAAATCCCTGAGCTCGGAGCCCGCTTCCATAAACTTTGATCTGAAGCAGTCTACGCGGCTTCCATCGTTAGCCGTAGGGAAGTGTCGCTTTGTCAATGTTGGCGGCAGTTACCTTCCAGGACATCGGCGAACAATGCCCAGCCTTTGGAGTGCGAACCATCATTGATCGAGGTTGAACTAGTCGTTTACTAACCCAGCGACCGACAGTTTGACCGCTTGACCGAGTGAGCGT
Organism: Galendromus occidentalis; assembly: GCF_000255335.2. Lineage (NCBI taxonomy): Eukaryota > Metazoa > Arthropoda > Arachnida > Mesostigmata > Phytoseiidae > Galendromus > Galendromus occidentalis. The sequence continues at coordinate 2,008,915 of NW_003805476.1, read as the reverse complement.
CAACCGGCTGGCCAACCTCTCGCGACGCCTGTTTTATAAACCGTTAGCCTCACTTTGCGTAGGAGTGACCTGCGTGCCTAACATTGTTTGGTAACAGTCGGCAATTGTCCAATCTACAAAGGCTTTGACGAAGTCTTTCTCAAGTTTCGTTCGAGAACCAGACGCGATCGGCGATCCTTCAAGACGCAAACGTGGATCTGAAGAAGCGGATAAGGGCTTTGGGACTTGAAGTTCGGCTTGGCGAAACTATTCAGGTTTTGCTCCGAACTTCAAAACACGTTGGGGAATGCTCGAACCGAACTCCAATATGGCATGGAGTTCGAAAGAGCTCGGCTCTCGATGCTGCTAATCAAGAAAAACGATCCGTATAGATCTAATGTGGTAAGAAGAGAGAAAATCGGAGCCGTTGAATAGAACGAGCGCCTCCTCATCATTCGATTCACGCCTGTGAATTCTGGCGGAGGATTAATTAAATCTTTCTTCATTACCGGCGATGATTCCCGTCAGAGAACTGCCTCTACATGAACGCGGGGGCGATTGTGACTTCGAAAGCGAACTGCGCGGAAGGCTTTCGAATGCTCACCCACAAAGGGACTCCGGCGCATTGGAAGATCTCTGCCGTCCGAGCCGGATCAAGATCCGAATAATTGTCGTCGCTCGAAGATTCAACCCGAGACGAGCCGAACACCAATTTTCGTGAGCTTGGGTCAGGAGAGAAAGTCAATGCAGATTTTGATAAAAACTTCAGAACACAGACACCTTCGGAACCAGCCCGCTAACCGCTTCTCCGGTGCTATCTGACGCAGTCTTCCGTGGAAAGCTTCAGCTGCTCCGATAAATTGCTTCACTTTCTTTCATTATACAGTCATTTAAATCTTAGGTCATCGGTAGACTTCCTGAGAGGTTTTGTCTTGCCCAGTCGAGCTAGAATCTGGATTCCGAAACACGGGGAGGAATCGTTTTGCCGATCGTTCCTGCCACGTGTTCGTGGACGATGGATCATTAAAGACTCGTGTCCCGTGAACCAATTCACGGCATTACGATTTCTGCATTCTTCAACTTCCATTCGCTACGAAAGTGTTCCCAATAATTGAATTGCTCGTCGGTAAATCTCATGTCCTTGATGCGAAACATCATGCTGAGAACGAGGGATTGTCCTCCGTTTCAAGCGATTCAAGTTCGTCAAACGACCTGAATTCAAGGGTCCAGACGAGATTCTGTTCATTTTTGTTGACGTCATGTGACGTTGAAAAGCGAGCAATTCACCGCCACGGCAACCGTAGCAACATCACGGCACTACAAATACTCGGAGACTACCGCTCCAAAACCACCAATACGAAGTGGTGACCTACGGCGATCGCTCCGAGAGTGTAGAAAACCACTCGCTGTCAGTATCATCATCAGGACTGCAGTACCAACGCTTCCCGCGCAGGAGGCCGGAAGGGCCTGGAGAATTGCTTCTCTGGCTCGACTCCGCCAAGAATTCCCTCGTATCTACGCGACGAGCTTTCCAGTGAAAGAATATCTTATTCGTCCCCAAGTCATTCACAGGACCCCCTGTTATCATGAGCTCCGAATTCAATGGAGATCCGTCGCGATAATACTTTCGGCAGCCAATCTTCAATGAGCTAAGCCTCGAGCCCGAAGAATCCACCGGGGCTCGGGGACCTCCTAACAGGCGACGGTTCCGTGCGTAGAATCCGTGGCAACATGAGCTCGCTGGAGGGTGTGTACGTACCGAGGAGACGGCCTGAAACGGCCCGGCCACGCCTCAAGCCTTCCTGTTTGGTTGGTTGGTTGACTGACTGGGTGGTTGGTTGCCTTCCTTCGTTTCCCTCGCCTGGTGTTTATATTTATCCTGAAGGAGCCCTCCAGGGTTTCTCCTGCAGCATCCGGCGTCGCTGGAGGCGGAGTCAGGAGTCTGCTCGGTCCCTCCTTCGTTGGCCGGTTCTCGCTAGCCTCCAAACAACACAACATCTCTCCAACAGGAGTCGGAGTCTACTCAGGAGGCACTGCGGCAACATAGATGGCGCTGCCTATCATAAACAACCATGAGGAAGGAAGGAAGGCTGCTTGCCCGACCAACCAACCAAGCGAACGCACCAACGACGGCTTTGCTTTTGTGCCATCCTTCCTGCCGCCTGCCTTCTTGCTCGACTGCAGCCCGGGTGCTCGGGGCCAGCCGACCGAGCGCCAAGTCGACGAGGCAGCTACGATTCCGAGTCGGCGACGGCCTACCCCGCCGGGTCTCGTGCGCTCTCGACAACCAAGGCACCTAGGGCAGACAAGGGGCCCCGTTCGCATAAGCAGATGCCCGAACATTTGATGCAATCTACGGCTCCGCACGTCGGGACAATTTTTTTCAATTACGGGGTGGGAAGGCCATGGATCAGATTCGATGCGGAACTGCTCTGTCGAATACCGACTCGATGAAGTGTTCATTTCGATCGACGGATAAAACAATCAGACAATAAGGTAATTCGGGTGGATTATATAGATGTCAATTGGCCTTTCCAGCTCGGTATCGGACGCCTCCTCACCGGGCTGCCAAGCAATGCCGTCCGTCGATTAGATAATCCCTCTGTAGGATTGTGTTTGTGGGATTGAAATATGAAAAACGGGCTGCAAACATATCTGAGCTCCCATCGAAGCAGGATATTTCCCTGATCCTCAAATCCATCGAGTTGTTCCCATCGCCCTAGAGGGAGGGAATACGAGGCCGAGAGGTGGCATCCAGTAACAGAAAACACGTATTTTCCGACATAGATCGAGCTATTCGTGGCTGACGGCGTCATGCGTCTATGCGTATCTCATGGTACAAGATCGCAAAACCGCAAATGTCTATTTTCTAGTAGAGCTGAACTCTATGCCGACGCTTCGAACATCCCTTAACGAGAATGACGTAAGCGCAACACCGACGACTCTGCACCCGATACAGTCGCTCAGTGGGAAGGAATCCATGATTGGCAGCTCAGCGGCAAACTGAGGTCCGTCCGTCACCAGTACCGACTGGTGATAGTTTATCGATCGCTGAGCTCGCGTAACAAGTGCTCTTTCAACCTGTTTTCCAATCTATCAATCATCGACGGGTTGTAAAAATAGAAGTCCATGTTGCGCCGCGCGACACGGATCCGATGCGACAACCAAAACATCTTGCGGATCTGGGAATACACGTCTTGACCCTCGTCCTCTGCCCAGACTTTGAGCATGTATATCGAGTTTATTCAACCCGTTCGAAATTTGTAGCTCAGGAGGTACATAGTGGTACCCTAACCTCTCTCGGGTGCTCCCTCAGCGGCCCAGACAAGGTTGACCATGTGGTGACTCCATTAATTTTTTTTGTCATTACGGACACGTGATAAACAGGATACAAGAGTCGTTTTCCGCATATTTGAAGCGACGGAAAAGGGAAAGAGAAAAGCGCTTAGAGATCGATATCCATCGATTGTTCTCCATTCTTAGAAGTTTTTGAATTCGCCTCGCGCTCCTATCGATTTATAATCATGTGACCCTTTCCAGGGTTTGTGGGTACTTGTACGTTCCTTGCCCCTCATTGCGGAGATTGATGCTTCGAGAAAAACTCGGGCGCGATGATACAACGGAAATATGCGTCCGTAGACTCTATGATTACCCACCGCAACCGATGCGGATCAAGGAAAACTTGGATGATGCCCTGAGTCAGCCATCGCAACTTGATCGTTTGGGTTGGCTGGTTGACTCTCTGGCAGTTTGTCTATGTGTTCATTCGTCCGTCGGTCGTTCCAACAGTGCCGAGCAAGCAATGTAGCGGTAAACGTAATCTCAAGCGACCTTGTAGGAAGAGCCGAGAGGCGCTTCAGCGATATGGACCCTCAACAAGGACTGGCGAGGCTCGCTTGTAGCTGACTGGAACGTTGCATACATTGAAGGAGCACTGTCATAGAGAGCATTGTGACTTAGCGCTTCAAAAACATGAGTGAGGAATTCATCGAAAGATCGACCTCTCACTCCTGTCTCCATGCAATCACATGAGGGATATCAGATCGACGGCTTCCCTATCGCGAATCTCAGAGAATAGCGCATTTTGGACTTGTTTTGGCGCATGGTCCCTTTCGATTCCCTGCGAGCTTACAATTTCCAGACTGGGTTTCTAGGAAGGTAAGCAGAGATAAAAGCCCCAAAACAGTTTCTGGTTCGCAGAATCAGTCGGGACTTAAATCTCCTGATCGATAAGTGACGCTTCGAGACCTCTGTCAGCAGCGTCAGTTTGCGACGTTGGCTACACACCATCAACGAGTCGGGGCTCATTCTCTTCATCATCAGATATTCGATACATTGTACTATTAGGCATGATAGTTCGGATCTTGATACTAAAGATGCAATGCCAACGCTTGTGCCAGGTCCTGTCCGCTCTATCGCGAGCCGGATTATGATTGGCGAGATCATTCTGGAAGAGCATTCCAGCTGAAGGGCTTAGAGACAACAATAGACAGCGTTGCGAGGGTACAGGCGCGTTCAAAGATACAAAGTATTTCTCGCGAAACGGTTCGCTTTCGAGAATGCCTCTGTCTGAACGCGAGTTTCCCGGCAGTGATTCGAAAGACTCCGCTAGTTTTCCTAGTGTCTGCATCCCTCGATCGTCGATAGGGCACACCGAAATTTCACTGCTTTTGATAAAGAGTTGGCTCTATTTCGAAGCTCTTCCGGAGTCTCACGAGGCGCTGAAGCTCGTCTCGAGCTGATCTCTCATCAGTTCGGGCGGCAGGCGGCTATCGCCGATTGAGGAGCAAGGAGCAGCTGATCGAATTCCGCACCACCGTCCTCCGAGACAGCTGAACTAGACACCAGAGAGCTCGTAAACTAAGTCGGGAATCGCTGCCACTTCCCTCCCTTGTTGTCCTCAAGTGGGGTGACTGTGTCCGTTCGGCCATTCGATGGACGGGGGGGCCGTTCGAGAGGTTAGATCACTTGAGAAGCCGCACCGGCTTGCCTCCGGGGGTTCATCTCCGGGTGAATTGGCTGGCGTTCTCAGCCGGGAGAAGAACAACACTCAGGATGACAAATGGCAGGAGGGGATCATAAACAAAAATACAGCTCGCCCGCCCGCTTCTCGGCTTCCGTGCATGGCTTGCCACCAGACCTCACCCCTCGGAAGCGAGCATCGCGCTAAATGAAGTGTGCGAACAAGATGTTTACCATCAATCTGCCCCCTCGTCGGTTTTTTTTCCCGGCTCTTTTGTTACCGCGAACTGCCTCATCGGATGGCTTTCATTACGGCTACACATCATCTGCAAGCGATGCCCTAGCTTGAAAAGAACCGTAACTCGAGAGATAGACGTCGAGTCGGAATGCATTTCCGCGGCCGACGACAGCCAGTTGATATTGTCGCGCGCAGAGAAGGGAAAAAGAACTGCGGTGACATCCACGCGATCGGACAAGAGATGAGCGGAAGAGAGAAACAAAAAAAAAACAGAGACCTCGGATAGATTGATGGATCGAACCCTATGCTGGAGGGAACAACAGTTAGCCGCTATTGGCAAAAACTGGCAAAAACCCGCACTGACCGTCCGACCCACCGATCGTCCGTCCGTCCGTCTGTTCGACCGATCGACGGACTAAGCAAAGAGCTCACATTCGGCCAAGACTATTGAAAGATACTACGACGGGTCGGTCCGGCGGCGGTGAGAAGGCCGGGAAGGCGACCATTGGTCTCTCCGTTAACACGACAGACGACAGTGAGTTGTGGTCAGCTCTGACAAATGGCTTCTCGCTGGGAGGGAGGTGTCGATATCGATAAAATGACTCGTTAGGGGGAGGCAGGGGGCGATAGGCGGCCGGTGGGGACGACCCTGGCGTTGTGTACAGGGGTCGTCTTTGGGGATCGATTTTCGGGAGGGCGACGGGAGAGGGGGCGCACTTCTATTTCGCAACCGTGTCTCTATTTTCGGGGAGAAGAGAATGTTACAAAGTTTTCCGCTTCATCAGTTTGGACTGTTTTGCGGATGCTCATGATCGGACCCGGGAACCTTCTCCCACATCCATTCCCAGACGGAGTGATATACCGAGCGATCGTCGGAACAGTTTGCGGCGCTCCGCATCGACTATCAAAGAAATCCTATTATTTGAGCTGAACTAGCACCCGGTACCGCCGTGACGTGCACAACGATGCCTTGTTGTTCGTAGGTACAGAGCAAATGATCTCCTGCATAGATTAAGGCGACTACGCCTGCTGCAACGAAAGGCTTGATGAGCAGCAGCAATCGCCGCACGCGGGCGCGCGGGCGGGCGGGCGAAGAGTTTTATATCGACTTTATAGCACATAATATCTCCCCCTAAAAGCGACTCGGAGACGAGCTGTTTGTGGCCTAAGGGAAACGCCATAAAACGGCGTCAAACCTTTACTCTCGCTGCCGCCGCCACTGTATTCTCCTCCGCTGTTCCCTCCATTTGGGAAGAAAAAAATGTCACAATCTCCCTCATAGCTCTTCACACCCGCTTTCACAGCGGACCACGACCGCGAAAGCAAGGGAGGCAAGTATGCCTCTGACGACTACACACACAGTCGACGGCTGGCAATCTTCACAAGCGAATTCGAAAAAAATCAAGTCTCACGGAGGAAAAATATTCGTCTCGTGCCTGAGGAGTTAAACGTCGTCGAGATGAGTGTGTATTAGCATGACAATAGGACACCATCTTGAACTCCTTCTGCCCGCTACTAAATCCCTACTAGCTTCCTCGGCAGTCGTTCATTCCCCATCCGACCCTTCCCCGTCGCGACTGAGACTTCTCGGTCGCGATTACCTACGACGATCTCCGTCGCATTGTCAAGTACGATGTCAGTTTTCTTTCTGGTGTTTCGTTCTTGTCGAAACCGAGCCAACGGGTGCTATCATAGTGGTTAGGATCCATGATGCAAATTCACGACAACCCTCAGGATACCTCAATGTTATTGGTGTCCTGATTGTCCTCGATGACTCTGCCGCGGAGGGAGGACTTTCGTAGTCAAGACGTGAGGGAACAGCTCCTCCGGAACTTACCGGGACCAACTCCGATCTAGACGCGACTCATCATAGAAAGGAACGGATCGCAAGGGTGCGCTCATATTAAAAATGATCTGTCTCTCATGGCGTCTCCTGCAGCACGGCTCGCTGGTGAAGACAAGCTGACGTGTGTCGCTAGCAAGGGCCCACGGGCTTCCCATGAGCCTCGAGGCGTTTTGGAACACCTCGTTTCCTGGTAAAATATTACTCGCTATGGCAAAGCTTGCATAGAGCTCTCGTCAGAGCTCCGTGAGTGCTGACTGAGCTGAGATGGTGAGCTGAACAGTGGCAACCTCAGTCGTCTGAATGCCCCGCCTCGCGAGTCGGTCAGATCGTTCCGAAGGCGGCAATTCAACTTTCGTAAGAAGTGGGCTCCGGTAGAGTAAAACTCGACGTGCAGATGCATCCGCAATATTCTTCGAAATGTACAAGCCGTACGCAACGATCAGCAGCGTCAAAATTATCAAGAGTAAACTGAGCACAAGCGTCCGGTGCTTACGGAGGAAACTCCACCTATAAGTGACCGAGAGGTCCTTATAGTCTTCTCGCTTGAAACTGCGGAGCGTCGCTCTGGCAGGAGCGCTCATTCCGGACCGAAGGACGATAGAGTTTTCCGCACGAACTTCGTGAGTAGACCCCGGCCGTGCTCCCGGGCGGCTTAATCCTCACGTAATTTTGTGCAATCGAGGTGAGGCGGTGCAAGCCGCATGAACTTCGTTATTTGCACGGCATCATGAGCCTCCCGAGTCCCTAAAAAGTTCAACGTAAGCGAAACCTTCCGTTTGTATCATCACACTGTGAGCCTGGAACACGCGCTCAGTGAATAAACGATGGTTAGGTAAACTGGCAGGCTTCGGATTTCTACGGTCAGCCCGAAATGCGAGAATTGCTATTGCACAAACAAATAAATCTCACTCAGGCCTCGGCATATTCCTCAGTTCACTTCTGGACTAAATCACGGCTCAATGTTTGTTTGAAACCTCAGCTCGAGCAATTTGAGATTTTGCGAGTCGACGATGCTTTTCCCACGCGCTCCGTATCCTTCGAGGATAAGCGGTCTGTCGTCGAGGTCCGAGGAAGAATGTGATTGCAAGCCGCTTTTCCATTTTACGGACAGGATCCTTCGCGGGAGTCGACGGAGATTCTAAAGAGTGACAAATCCCCACGGAGTCGGCAAGAGGTAGATTTGTTGGCGGTGAATGCAGCGCTTGCGGGAGGAGGGGTGGTGAAGGAGGTGGTGGCGGCGGCGGCGGCGGCAGTGAAAGCCGCCCGAGCGGCAGTAGCGATAACATCCTAAAAATGAGCAAAAAATTGAACCAAAACGACTGCCGAAGGTGGGAGAAGCCGAAATATGCGAAATAGTATTTTATGCTCCGGCGAACAATTCACCGCTTATTTGAAGACATCTCTCTGCCTTTACTGCTTGCTTGCTTGTCTGCCCACCCGTTTGCTTTCCTGCCTGCCTGGCTCCCGCTGGTAACCCGTCGCGTCGCCTGTGTGTCGTGTTCGAAACGCGTGAAGATATTCATAGAGTGACGGAATTCGAAAAGGATTACTATTCACACGGCTGGCGGAACTCGCTTCTCGAGAAGAATATGTGTACTTTTCTTCCTCCTATCATGTCGATTCGATCCGTTAGCATCGATTCTTTTTCCGCCGATTACCTCTTCCGTCTGCAGAAATGACCTTGCGCTTTCTTCTTCTCGATTGATTGCATCCATCGCTGCAAGATTTCTCCGCAGAGGTACGAGAACGAAATCGTACGATTCGCAGATGCCTGGGAAACCGATTCGAGGGTAGATACCGAAATTCCAGCGCGACCGGAGCGTATTCGCAGACTGGGCACATCCCAGTACCCACTGCCTCTCACTCAGCGCGCGGTGGAAGGGGAGGCGTTGGATAGCGCTGTTCCTTGCCTGTCATCTCCCTCTGACGGGGGCATTCGGGATGATCTCTTATCGTTCGTAAGCCGCACGTGAGGGAGGTCGCAGTCCCGACTCCGGTCTCAATCGTAAGGCAACGCACAGAAAGTCGGCGATTTGCGCGGTCTGTCGCAATCCGATTTCAGGGAGCGTCTCTCGCTGGTGATTTTGGCTACCTCCCACTCCACCACCGTCCCGCAGCGAGCGGATGGAGAGCAAAGGCAACCGAATGAGGGACCGGTTCTCCCGAGCGGAGGCAATATGGCACACGGATATTGAAAAACGATTCTGATCAAAATCGAATTGTTTCACCGAATAGCTGGCTGGATGGTTTCCTCTGCTGCAAGCCTTCATGTCTTGTCGTCGTCGAAGCTGTCGCTGTAGTCGTTTTCTTTCTGCTTTCGTGTTCAGCCCGGACCAGGAAATCACGCGCTCTCTCGGCGACGTTGGTGGCGGTGGATATGATGGTGGTCGAAGTTGAAGCCGACGCTGACGATGATGATTGCATCGAAGACAACGGTTTTCACATATCGAGCGCGAACTGTTTCGTTACCATCGACTTAGAATTCTGGGTATTTCAGATAAAAATTCTCACAACGGAACTGGCTGCACAAAAATAAGTGTCTGTCATTCCGAAAATATCAGCTAGCCCGACACCTTCCGGCCCGATTCACAGAATTCGCGAGATTTCTCCACGAGGTGAACGATTGCTGGCAGAAAGAGCCTTACGTTGCTTTCCTCACACAAGACTTCTGTCAGAATGAGTGAAATTTCCTAATGGAGAAGACTAGGAATTCCAGAGCGTCGATGCGACCAACGATAATTTCTCGTGGCTCACTCGGAGTGTGCAAATGCGGCTGACGTCCAAATTCGACGCCGGAGAATGCGCAACGAGCCGGCCGAACAGCCGGTGGGGTTTTAACATTCGCTTCCGTCCGAAGTCCGCACGTGTTCGAATGTGTGAAGACCTGTTCGAGTTACCTTGGAGAGGGTTTTTCTCCTTTCCCCCTCCGGGGTTGACTGGGACGAACCTCTAACCCTAGCGAACCCCGCGAAGCAATCTGCCAGCCGTACTCTACTCTAGTCTACTAGAAACTAGATTACTGAATGGCTTCGAACGAATCCCATCGAGCAGAGAGAACACGTTCTGCCCGCGGTGACTTCGCCCGTGTTCTGATGAGTTTGTTTCTTCGACTTAGGTGTTGACGTGCCCCTTGGATACCCTAAGGATTGTCAGGTGAATTGTCTCGGTGACCCATCCATAGAAAAGAATCCGCGCAGCAACTAACTCTTAAACGGTTCGGCCGTTTGTGTGCTTGAACTCAGAGCATCATTTAGCGAGGAAATCAGGGAAATAGTCCCACATAATGACTACGAGGTACACCAAGGCCCTATCCCACTGTCGTAGGGGGCTGGGCGACTTCGAGTTCGGGGATGCGCGATCGGGGACTTGTGGCGAGATCATCGAATTTTTCGTTCTAACGTATCGTTCTTCTTTTATAGGTGAGTGATCGGTGAAAGGAGCTCTTTCGGTAGTGAATCTCGCCCACGGGCCATCCTTGGACACTTCTGGAGCTCTGGGTGAATTTTGACGCATGATTTGAGAGATCCACGGAGTTCGTCGCAGAAATCGAGCCGCTCGATGTTTCAGTGCACGGAACAAGATTATCCGGCATCCTCGGAGACTCAGACCCGATATTTCAATTTTCCTGATTATGTTCCCCCCGAGTATCTCGGTCGCTATCAAGCAAAGACTCAGCAGCGCTCTCCCATGCGCGCCACCCTTGAAACGAGTGGTGATCCCCCCGGAGATCATCAATAGACCGGTTACGCGGTAACCTATGCGCGGAATATTCTCTCGGATTTTTATTATTCGTCCTCCCTCCGATTGTGAATCGACAATCTCTGCGGCAGGAGAACGAGCGATGGAAGAACAAGTCGACGGACAAGATGACGGAATGAAGCTGCCACGAGAGACATCGATTGCCCGCAGACTCCTCCTAGCTTTTTTTGTCGTCATATTGTCGCTCCCTCGGCCTGCGGATCGCTCGCTTGGTCGGTGGGTCGGTCGCTCGGTCGCTCGGTCCCGTTCGATCTGTGTACTGGGCCGTCTTGTGACGACGCCGCGCCGTATAATTCATCTGTTCGTTTGTCGTTTTTGTCAAACGGCAGAAGAATCCGAGCGGCAGGCTGTCTCGAAGGCGAACAACGGACGGCGGGACTTCAGTCGGGAGCTAGGCAGAATCGGGTGGGGTTCGCAGGGAAGATTGCGACCATCCACGCAACAATCCCATGCTCGGCGATGATTCCCCTCCGCCGGATGCTTCGGAATAGAGAGACGCACACAAAGTTTCTGCTCGATGTGTTCAGCCTGTGTCAGCATAGAGCGCGCTCCGTGTGTATGTATCTGCGGAAAGATAATAATGACGAATGGTCGGGCATTGCTTCGATTGACCAACCGACTCGCTCACTCAGATGCGGGGAATTCGCCCGTCATCAAACCACAAACCATGTCACTGAGTGACGAGGGTACGGAAGAACGCGGTTTGAGGAGAGAAAAAAAGAAACGAACACAAACCCGTAACTTTGACCGATATTCGTCACGATACGCGTGCTCTACTCTACGTAATTCGTTGTCGCTTCTACCCGTGTATTTACCTCGTATTTGAATGTGCGACTGCTGTGTGTTTTGGTTAGAGCTGATGGCAACACAGAAATGATGTTTTCATTACGCTCGTTGGTATTGGTATTGCGTCGAGCCGGCATGGTAACAGCTCAGTTGGTTTGGTTAAGCGAGAGCGCTAGAAACGGCTACTACATGGCGTGGAAAGTTTCCAACCTCCCGTCGAGGTCATCCTTCTTCAGAATCTAAGGGAGCGACGTTGTTGCAATCGATCGCTTTCGATGGCTTAATAAATCGGCTCGGATGGCACTTTCTCGGCCCATGGCGCGGCGAGCTTCCAGATCGAGAATTCATCGGCGAGAACCGTTGCGACGTGAGTGAGCCGATGCCGATGGCCGCTGCTCGGAGTTGCGGCCTAACGAGACTGAGATTGAGCCGAGCATTTTATTTTGATGTTGTTGTTGACGATCGTCAGCTTTCAGCTGGCTCAGCTGCGACTTGTGGCATCAGAGCTCATAGATCATAATATGTGAAAAATGAGCCTTCTCTCCCCCGTCCGACGAGAGATCAAGAGAAATCCGAAGGGCGCGAGACACCTGCTCGAGACTTGGGACTGCTCGCTCCGGTCGGGAAACGGTGGTATTTTCCCGGAATACCGAACCCCATTCCGGAGTGGGAATCGGGAAGCATCGCAACTAAAGTCTGGAGTTCACGGCGGTCACGGCCGCGCGAAAATTCCGTTCGAGGATCTGCCTCTTGCGGGCCAGAGCTCGGAATTCCCGAAAAAAAGTCAGAGGGTATCGGAGCGGATCCGCACGTCCAGCATCCCAAGCGCTGTGTCTTCGACAGCCAGGAAGGCCTTCGAGAACGGCTTCCCAATGTTGCTGTTGTTGAGAGCGCCGCTCAAAACTCCCCTCCTTCAACAGTTTCAATTAATCAAAATTGTGACAGAAGTGTGTCGGCTTCATCGAAGTCAGATTTGGTTCGCCTGCCGAAGAGTCAAGGCCGCTCCAGGATGTCGACGCGAGACATCCATCATTGAGCCGTACATCGATCCCATTCAGATTCACTCCCGGCTCTCTCTTCGCCAGCGTCGCTCGCGTGCGCCTGAGCCGTGACGACTGCACCCGTCCCATTGATTACTCGTTCCATTCCTTTTTCCATTCGGAGTATCGACCGTGAACGCTCACGGATCGGCGGCATCCATGTGAGCATGCATTCCGAGAGAAAAAAAAACAAATCCTCTGAAATACGTATCACTTGCACTCGGTATCGACCCAGGGAAGTTCAAAGTCGGATGGGTTAGTTTGCCGCAGAGTTTAGCCGAGATATTCGGTCGGTCGGTTAGTCGGTCAAACGGTTGGTCAGCAAAGGTGGCGGTCAGCGGTCATTTACATCTAAGCGAACAAAGGTTGCAGATATTGGAGGGTCCTGTCAGCTTCGAGTGCGTTAGCTTGTGTTACAAAGTATCGAGATAGCTATTCTCGAGGACCTTGGCTAGCCGAGCATGGTTGCCACTTTTGCGATATGGCCCGGGCCGGCGCTAAACTGCTGCCGACGACACCGCCACACAAACCCCGACGCGATCGCAACTACCACTACGACTAGCCTGCCCGCTGGAGCAACTGAACGCCATACGTATCGTCCGCCGATCCTGGAACAGCGGAGATTGTACCTAGGGTCGGCCGTATGCAGGGATACTGTCGGGCTCCTCGAAGAAATTGCAACTACGACGACGTCTCTTTCGCGACGGGGCTTCGGGTTACGAATGGCATTTCGAAGATAGCGAGGAATGCTTTCTCTTTCCAACGGGCTGTCGCTGCTGCCAAACGGTCCGGATCGCTCCGGGACCGGGTCTAGACACGTCAGGTTAATCGAGAAAGGTCATTCCATCACTCTCGACCGATGAAGCAATCGAAATAGAGGGAATGCTCTCGTAAGCGTTGCATAACAACAAAGACGCGATGCCGTCCATGTGCAAAGCCGTCCGACTGACCCCCTTGAGCTCGTTGATATATAGTAGCTGATCTCAACCGCCCAAACGAGACTTAAGGTCAAGGCCTGGAAAGGCTATCGGCTTTGGTGAACTACTCTCTTGCCAAAACCAGCGGCTCTCACATCGACACCCGCTCAAGGGAACGATCGTCAGCACGTGCAAGGAAAATTCGGAACGCCGAGTTCGCGTGCTTCGACTAGACGCGATAGAAGAAGCAGCCCTCGCGTCAGCCGAGACCGCGAGCAGCTACACTGATTCGTCATCTCCCGTTTCAAGGCTAACCAGTGCCACCGAATCACGTGATCACCACCTACTTGCTTTGGGTCGCGAATTTTTCGAAAAGCCTCACTTTGATCGTGAAAAAAAGAAAATCGCTCCGCTATCCATTCACGACGCCTCTGTAGCCTCACAAGCCTCTCTAGATCTCCTAGGGCCGTACGTCAATGATCGATGTGCCTCCAGGTGCTATGCTAGTGACCGAGAAAGGACTCAGGCTGGCGTGAATTCTACAGGGTCACGCGTCACGCGGGAACCCGGAAATAAACTACGAAGATAACAATAGTAACATCAGTCTGGACGAACGAAAGCTCAGACTGGATATTTGGCAAGCAGTGTGTGTGAGATTTGGCGTCGATATCCCGCTTCTAATGGCTGCTGTCGCCGTCGCCATTCGGCGTCTTCCGTTGTCTCCAAGGCCGGCGTGCATTTTGAGTCGATGGTTGCTGCTCGGCTCGAAAACTATTTCCACGCTTCTGGAAGTAGTGACTGGCGAATAGTTTTCTAAAGGGTTTTCTGTCGTGGCCTTGTCGTTTCTCGGTTCGTTTTGTTCGAAACGGGCTAAACTACCGGTCGATTTATCGCTCGAGTAGAGCATCTTCCAGTCACGAGGCAACACGACTCTATGTTATATCTTCGCGCCAAGAAATGTAGCCGAGCTGGAGTACGTGTTTCTTGAAGAGTGTTTCGAATTCCCGCCGAAAGTTTGGGTTTAGGGAACAATTTCCATTTAGAGGCCAAACGAAGATCTTAGCGCCATTCCCGAGATTTTTCTCCGCGATATGATGATTGCTCTCAACTATGATAGATGCCCTGGGCCGCCGGCATGGCCGTTCCTACCTTTGAGTATGTATCCAGGTGGAGGCGAAAAAAACAGAAATTATCCACACTCCTGAGCTCTGAGAGCCATCCATTGAGCTTCGAGTTCACGTCTGTCTTTTGTCATTTTTGTACACTTTCCGGGGTTTAGTCGAGCTTCAGAGCCAACCCCATGACGATTGTACAGGTCGCACGGAGACGCCTGTTCCACACGGAACGCATCTTTGAACTGTTGTTGTGCGTAAGCAAACGACAGTGTTTCTAGTCCGTTCGTCAGTCTGCCCGCCCGCTCTGAAGACTGCAGGAAAGGAGGAAAATATACTGCTGTCCGGCTCAGACTTCAGTAACGGCCCCGAAGGCTTCCGGACGGCTCCAAAGGGTTGTCTAGACCGACTACGATGACGAAGAAGAGGCGGCGCGCGACGGCGGCGGCAACGAAGACAGCGGCGTCGGCTGCCTCACGATCAGGATCGACGGAAACTTTTCCGCGGCGCATGATGAGAAGAACGAGTTCTCTGCTCGATTCGGCGAAAATTGATCGCTTGCTCATTCATCGATTTCCAGAGGTATCAACAGGTCCCTAGGCTTCCGTGATAGCCGTGGAAGACTCGGGCCCCGACTCTCTCAGCTGTCTCTGCCGGCGAGCAACAGACTTCCAGTGCAGAGATGGCTCACAATCAGAGCTCAGGATGTTTCTGCAGTGTTCCCTCGAGTTTTCGAAAGGCAACTGTTTGGACTGAGTTCCCGTCGCGACTGCGGGAGGAGCCGTCGAGATCACGGCATTTTTACCGATTCTTCAGCAAGAGCCCATTGAAGCCGAAAAATCGCGATCTTACGAAGGATGCCGCGATAGGTGTCCGGTCTAGGTGATTACCGATACGCTGTTCACTGGTCGCTCTCTCCGGGGAGAATCTGACCTTGGCATAGAGATTCTGAATGACTCGTTATCTGGAGAGCCGCGATTTCTTGAGACACCTTGCAATATGGCCGATAGCGTCATGATCCAGCGGGTATCTATGGGTCGTTCCGTTGAGTCTGGATCTTCTGTCATCGATACTCTAGCGATCATCCGTTTTATGATACACGTTACGATCGCCTCGAAAATTTAGCTCTGCATTTTGCGCGACGGACGTGATCGGCATTCCCGGAGTGCCCAGGGAAGACTTGAGAGCTCCGAAAGAATAAATGTCTCGGGGCGGTGTGCATGTTCACGGCGGATAGCTATAATTTAGCTCAGCTGTGACGCCCAAGGATGGTAGCTTATGGGATTCACGTTACTGGGACTGTGATTCCCACTCACCGAGCTTGCCTGTTGATCCAACCCTATTAGAGATCTTGAAAACGAGCGCGAATATTTCCTGTCAACCCCAAATGACTTCGAACGACGAGAGCCCCCACAAGAGTGCTCTGATGCTTTTCTTGTGAGCACGCGGTCCACAACCGGGGACGCCCGAACGCCGGCGATTTATTCCCTGACACCGTCGCTGGTCCTATGGCGATGGTCCAGCAGGGGAGTTTTCCCCTCAGCCGTTGTCAATCGAACTCGGCGCCATCAGAGAATCCGCTGACTCCTGAACTGTCTGCCTTCCCGCTCATCTCGGTCCCGCTGCCGGCGCAGCGGGATGCAATCCGGGAGCAAAAACCAATTGCCTGCCTCAATTGGTGGCCATTCAGCCGGCAAGCGGCATGCTTGGGGGTGTCAAAATAACAACATGCCACCAGACACAAATCGAACCCGTTCGCCTCCTCTGCCTCGCTTGTTTTCCTCGACTCGCGCGCTGACTGCGGGCTCGGTACACAGAAAAGGCGGTTCTCAATTTCTGCTTCAATCTTTGCTTCGCTCATTCGCGCCATCCACCGAACGGCGCCTGAGAAAGAGGAGGAGAGAGAGCGAGATCGATTCTTCCGCCTCGGGAACTCCTACGGTCTCTATCGGCTTGTCCCTGCGGTATATTGCGAAGTGACAGTCTCTGAGTCAGTAGCTTGTTTATGACCGAGCAGGCTCGATGATGATTGCCTCAGTGGCCCTGATTAGTGCAGAGCAATTGGAAATGTCCAGCTGACTTACCCGCCTTGCCAGCGAGTCGTCTGGCTAGCTGGTTAGGTGTTCCCGTTGTTTCTCTGCGAGTTATGAGCGTGTCAAGTGGATCGTGGTCAGTCTTTCTTCCTCTTCTTCGCCTGGGCAGGCTGCTTGGCTGGTCGGTCGGTCGGTCAGTCAGTCGGCCAGTGAGTCGGTGAGACGCCCCTTGGAGACCGAGATTCGACTGCTCCGGGCTATTTGGGGGACTTGCCCTGAGAACAGATATCTCTTAAGGGACAAATCGACAGACGGCAAACCCTGTCTGTCTCTGTGACTCGCAGATCAAAAGATACCTACATTCATCCATTCATTCATTCAGGGATATATTACTACGCAATGAGGAGCGAGAAAGCGCGGCTTGAGTATTGTGGTGTGTTCTAATTCTTAAACCAACTACCTGGCTTCAACAAAATGCTCTTCAGTGACAAATTCCGCTTCGATCGTCTTCTTCCGGAGACCGCGACAACGCGCGCGGGATCGATTCTCTCTCTTCCCGGAGTTGTTCTTGTGGTGTTATAAGGTAGCGATGCGTTCCCCGGATGAGGCGCACGTTCAGACGGGGAAGTAAACCGATAGATGAACTGCTAGAAACGAGCGGAAGACCGCTTCGTACGAGTGTTCAGCTGAGGTTGGTTGCTGGAGAGGAACACGTACACTGTCGCTGTTCGCTTCGATTCGGTTTCTGGTTTTCCAAAATAGTTTTTGATTACCGAATGCGCTGTGTATTATACCCAGCCTTGAGAAACTGCCAACAAACGTTCCTCGGCCCCCTCGTCTCTTCCGTACGCTTTTTCCGATGTTCCGACGAGGCTTTCCAGCTGTGCCCGAGTCGACTCCCGCCGCGCCGCTCGGGGAATATTATACATAGTTACAAGTTAGCAATCGTCTAATGAGTTGCCGTTCTTCGTACGAGGATAGAATTCGCAAATTACTGCCCACAATTTCAAAGCTGAGAGTAGGTTGTTGCAAAACGAGACCTGGCAGCGGCTGCATACCTAGAAGAGCTCAGACGAGGTGGAGTTGCCCGCATACATTGTCTATCCCGCTGTATCCAGGCGGTCCTTGGGAATAAACTGAATATCAATCATTTGTATCGGTCGACCCTCGAAATCTGTACGAGTGTACCGATTTATCGCGCAGTGGCGAGTGTCGACAGTTGTAATCAGATTCGGTGGACAAACAGGACGGCGGTTAGGCTACCCATGTTTTGATGCGATTGGTTTCTGGAAAAGACACACGTACTCAGTCGGCGCTCAGCTCGATTCGATTTCCCCAAAGTATGGTCTTCGATTACCGAACAGCGAGCGAATAATACCGAGTCTTGAGAAACTGCCAACTGTTTCCCGATAGTTTCTTCTTTCGTTTATTCCTCTACCAGTACTCGAAGTAAACTGTGCATGCGCTGACCTTGGCTGTCAACAGACCACAAGCTGCTCAAAAGATCTGCCGCCTTCTCCCTCGTTGTGGTGCCATTCTCCGAGAATGTTGAGTGTGTAAGTTCTTGCGAGACGACGACGCTCTCCCTTGCGGCACGCTCCCCGTCGCATCTGTGAACGAGATCATCTGTTTGCGAGATCCGGAAATCGTCTGATTTTTGAGGTCTTCCAACGCGCGCACGGAAGTTCTCTTTGTGCCGTCGAGCCAGGCCGTCGACTGGGCATCCTGGTGCTCGAGAAGAAGGTGAAGCCGGCCGCGATTTGTCCTTTCCAACCAATATTCTCGGGTTTCTAGAGAACCTGCTCGAGAGAAGGATCTCGGTGTTGAGGACGACCGGAGTTCGATTATCCCCGGCGTCCCTTCATCTGCTGGCTGACACTTTGTCATTTTCGTTTGCGTTCGACAGACACCGACAGCAACGAGCTTAGCTGCCACGTTTAAAACGAACCTCACGTGAGAGTCAGGCTCGAGTGGCGCCGGTGCTTGCGGTGTCGCTAAGCCTTGCTTTCTTTTTCCTGCTATCCTTCCTTCTTGCCGTCGCTTGAGCGGCTCGAGGGGGCTGGAGCCAAGAAGGCTTAAGCCTTCAGACTTGAAGTGACGTACATAACCCCTTATGCTTCTTTCGCCTATCCTTCACTCTGCAGATGCTGATCCTTCAAGGATTGGGGAGAACTGCAAACGGAGAGACGGTCGACCGACTAGCCAGCCTTCTAACCAACGGAGCGACCGGCGAAAAAAGAAAATAGGAGAGACGACGATGGGGTTTTGATTAGGACGAGACTGGCGCTGTTGTTAGAGAAATCCTTAGGAGAGAAGCTGCATAGCTGCTGCCAGCAGCGATAGCGGAATGAGGGCATTGGAAAAATTGCGGGAAATCGAAAGACGACGGGCAAGGCGGGGCGGTCGGTCGCTGGGTCGGTCGATCGGCAGGCAGGCAGCCCGGCAAGCGGGGGATGCCCGCAGGGACCACTGCAAGACCCCACCCTTTTTCTTGTTCGGAATGCAAACGAGTGGATTCGATGAGTAGAAGCCAGCAGCCAGTGAGCTCCTTCTCCTATGAATGTAGTCGGAACGAATTTGCATCTCTGATCAGCAGCAGCAGCGGTGGCGGCGGTGGCGACGGAGACGCAGCCACGATTTGATTTCAAATCTGCCCAACGTAATCAGAGCAAGCCGAATAGAAGACGAGAGAGCACGTCAGCAAGAATCGAAATCACCTACGAACCGATCACAAACCGAGCGACCGACCAGCCTACCAGCCAACCAGCAAGGCAGACAGCAGCCTCATTTATTCGACCATCAGGCTAACAGCTATCAATGGAGACCGGAGGAGGCGCTTGGCTCAGCAACCAACCAAGACTTGGCTCGCGAATCATTCACGACGAAACAGGGTATACCGTCCGGGATTTTCCTCAGGAACAATGGCCGGGCCTGGAGATGATTTCTCCGGGCTCCTCAGGTGACTCGAACGGAACCTCGGGGATACCGTTGGCACGGTAGGAGGAATACCGAAAATCCCCCCGCTCTTAGCTCTTGTGAGTCGGCTTTCGCCGATTCCCGATTCGGGGAAAAAGTTGCGAGCTACGTGGGACGAAAAATTCCTCGTGCATCGGCTGCGGCAAGGAACGCCGACAGTTGATCATGAGGGGGGAGGGGGATCCGCCGTGAAATTTCAGAGTCGCAGTCAGGTTTCTCAATCAATTCAACCATGGGCACAATCTCTAGTGGCTCCGCTCTCCTGGGGTCTTCGCTCCTTCGTTCCTCAGGACGACAACCCGCTCCTTGGCGGTACCCTAGCTGCTGCGCTGCTATGGACGAGTAATTATTTTTTGTTTGAAACTTTTTCCCTTTGCTGTCGCTCGTTCTTTTTCCCCGATAGCGTTCTTAACGAACCCCTTCCGGCGCGATCGGAGACCTGGTCTCCGACGACGAGTGTATTCAATGTATGGATTCAGGAGCGCCGGTCTGTTCCTCCGTCCATCTGGGGATGGCCACGAAATTTTCGCAAGTTCCAGTCAGGGAAAAATTCCGTGGTCAGAAGCGGCTCGGGACCGAGTCGAGACCCGCCGCAGATACGGTGCCGTTCAGAACGGACATCGCCACCACTGTCAGTAGTCGAGCCGGTAGAGCTGACTGGGCGGGGTGGAACGCGTACACACTCACTTACGCACAGAGACTTAGTTCCCCGTCCTTTTTCTATTAGGTATTCGTTTATTTTCCCAGAACGCTCGCGTTGCTCGATTCGATTTCGAGTGCGGGCTCCGAGAGAGATGGCTGCTGGAGGATGGGTAGCGAAGAAGAATCGGGGGCGGGGGAGACAGGCGGGCGAGGAATCGGGGCAAACAGTTTCTGTGGGTGGCTAGGTGGGCGTCGGAGGCAAACCAACCTACGAACCAACCGTCGTCGAACGAACAGTCGTCTACTGCGGATGAAATTGATACACACTTACCGACGGCGGCGTAGTCACCAGGAACGAAAAGGACGACGGAGTAAGAAAAACCCCCAAGAGCGATAAGAACTCCTCCCTCAACTCTTTTTTTCCTGCTTTTCTTGAAGAGTGTATGCTAGCGAGCGGGCGAGCGTGTGTGTTTGAGTGTGACTCGTCTCGACGACAAACCAAGACGAATCCAATTTAGATCTCTTCGCTTGTGAAAACAGATTTTGTATTCTTGAGTAACCAACCAGCCAACGCTCCCCGGTCGGTATCACTTTAGAATATGCGCTCCGCTCAATTCATTCGCCAAACGCTTTCAGAAAACGCTCCGCAATCGCTATCCGAGCAAGTCATTGTGGTGGCTGCCGGCTTTACATGGAGTCAGAGGATTTACATAATTGGACATCATTCACTTGATATGGAAGGATTTTCGTCGCTGACACTGCAAGGAGTACTGGGGAAAATGTCTCCGCTTACGAATCAATCCGTTACCCGAACAGCTCCGAAAGCCGATCGGGACCACTGATCCCCAGAAAGATCCATTCGGCGACGGATCGACGAGTGTATGAGCAGTCATTCGATGAGGGAGCTATCGCTCTCATCATGATAATTATAACGATTCATATATCATGCTTGGTTTTTCAATCAACCAACCAATCAATAAATAAATCAATCGAGCGAGCGTTATATGCTGCTCGAGTCTGAAAGTTGCTGTACCTCCAATTAATTATCACTCTCCTCATTGACCTGCAGTTGGAGCTCCCTTATTCCTGCCTATTATTATTCCTTGAATAAACCGAAATGATGGAATGAGTGCAGCCGGAGTGGGTCAGCGAGCCAGGCATAGAAAGCTGTACATAGACAGAGCCGTCGGGGCTGGCCAGCTACGAATCATCTTGGTTCCGACTCGGAGCCGGGAGAGATCTAAGAATCTTCTGCGACTACATACAACTATTGAAACTACTGCCGAACATAAAGGGAGGATCGTGAGGAGGGACCGTAGGGACCGAACGGGAAGGAGGGGTTTCGGCGAAAAGTAGATGGACGACAGCCACTCGCCGGTCGGGAACAGAGGGACGAGGGGGCTTATCAAAGGAAGGAAGGAACGCGGCCAAAGCCTACTCTTTCATTTAATTACTAATGCAGCCAGCTAGTCAGTTTCGATCCCGGCGGGCAGGCGGCGGCGGCCAGCAGCCTCGTAAGACTACTGGGCAGCTATTCGCTTTTGCTGCTGCTGCGGCAGCGGCTTCCGCCGCTGCTTTGCTGGTTTTTAGAGGAGCGTGTGGACTTTTTATGAATCATCACCCCTTGCTTCCCCGGAGCCCCGAGCGGCGAAGCGACAACCCCACCCCTCAGTTGAAAACCCTTTGCTGCTCGTGTATGTGTGGCCTCGAAATTTGAGCCAGCCGTCGCCAATTCCTCGGCCTCGCCCTGAAAACCAAAATATATTTGCTGCAATATTTCCGACAACGACGACTACCACAGCGAGCAGCCCGACGCGGACTTCGATTTGAGGCAACTTGCTGACTTGCCGAAAACATGTCTGCATTCGAACGAGAACGACCGAGGTCAGGGAGTTGTCAACTCGCAGCCGAATTTCTTCTTGTCTGCTGGCTAACTGCCTCGAAGCCGTGGTTTCCCTCTCGATTCCCAGTCTGGCAGCGCACAGTGCTGTTGAGGCGCTTTTCCTCGCAGTCAAAGCCCCCGCCCGTGCTCGACCCTCGATCCGGACGCGAAATACGCGCAGAATACAAATAGTGCCCACCCTTGGATGCCCCCCCCCCTCTCCCACGTCGCAATCTTCAGGGATCAGAGATTGTTTTCAGCGACCTGGCCTCAGCTTCCTTGGTTCTCTCGAGCGAAGGAAGGGAAGCATCGGGGGGGAAATCAGGAAATGGGAAAAAATTATCTTCGCTGTATTTCTCCGTGTTTGACGTGCGGATCATCCGGATTTGGGCCGCGACTTCATTGAATATTATTTTTCTTGACTATGTCTTGAGTTCCTCTCCGTTTTTTTTCGCTTCCTCGTAAAAACCTGCGGCTCCCGAGCAGCCCCCTGCCCCCCTGCTGGCTTTGTTTGTTGTCAAGCATCGCTGCCGATGCTGAGACTTCTTGCAAGGACCCGCTTAGATGGGCAATGGAGCTAATAGATGGATGCTGAGAAAAAAAATGCTCCAACTAGCTTCGGAAGGAGTTTGTCTAGATTTGTGTCTTTCTCCTGATATCCGGATATCAGAGGCTCGCCGACGACCAGCGAGGCAAGCAGCGAGCGAGTCGACAGAGAGGGCGAGCACGAAGGCGAGGTCCCTTGAAAAATAATGGTCTCATATACGCTTGCCTAGCTGCTTGAATGCGAGCGTACGATGTGAATGGAGGGGAAATAAAAGAGTTTAAGAAGAGTACCAAAAAGGTGTGGCTGATCGACCGACGTGAGTCAACCTCGAAAATCCTCGCGGGCGGCTCGACCGCTCGCCCGATAGGGTTGCTTTTGCACTGCGTGTGACTGTCGTAAAGCATGCATGCAAGCAAGTAAGCACTGAGAGTAGGATATCTCACTCGAGAGCGGACAGTAGGGCGAGCGAGCGAGAATCGAAAACGGGAGGCGGGATAGGCCTTGAAAATGTGCAGGCTCGTTCTCCTCGTCCTGCGCTACGAAATTCCATACATGTTGACTTTTTACAACTCGAAGGATTTCATTTCGAAGAGACTGCATGAACTCGATCGGACTCGTTGCGTTCCTGATCGAATCCAGGACCAGGGTTGAGCATCCCGGGAAACTCGCTAGACACTGATCGGAATTCGAAATGACGTCAGAGGGAAATTGCAGGAAGTCCGGAATGTGTAGCGTCCCACAACTCGACGGGCGAATCCCACTGTGTCACGTAAGAACGTACGGGACAAACCGGTCTCAGATTTGGCTTTCCGGACCAGTTGCCTGGACAGGGGCGCAGGGCATCAATCAAGATAGCTTCTGGGAGTGAGAATCCCGCGAGATGGTTTGTCGGACGACGCAGTCGGTCGGGATGTTTCTGAAGAAAAGAATCCAAGGCAATCCACTGCAGATGTCGTTAGCCCCAAACTGGCTAATGCCCGAGATTCGCGAATCCGCTACGTGTTCTGTGGTCACGACAGGTCCGAGCTCCAGGACTGTCGGAGCGACACTGTATTGCGATATAGTCGAGTCCCTGGTCGATTACACAATTTTTTTGCTCCTCGGCCCCCAACGGTTTCGCGACAAGGGGCTTCACGGTCCCGTTGCGCGGGGCTCGGCAACGCACGGCTTGAGGAATCCCCTCCTGCATTTCCTCGACGGTCTCATTCCTGCCGTTGTTTCCGTGGAGCTTACGCAGGCAGTCGCCGAATCCAGCGACCGGGCGCTCTTGGCGACGGTGACGTCGTCCAAGCGGGAGGAGTTGGTCTACGTATTTCTTGAAATTCGGCTTCCAGCCGCCATTCAGAACTCTTCCACTCGGACCTCGGAAAGTTTGCAGACAATTTCGTGGGGAGAAGACTTCGGGCGACTACGATCGTATACGCTGTCTCGCGTTTTTCGAAACGACCCTTCGTCCCGGACAGATTCAGCCGTTCCGATGACATCTGTCAATGCTGTCGTGAACTCGGTCGTGCCGCCCATTCAATGTCGGTGTAACACATTGGCGACGACGAATGTCTGTGAACGAGAGGGAAGAAAGAGCCAAGGAAGTGAATGAGCACCAGGAAAAGCGAATTGTTTGTTTGTTCGGGGTTCGATTCTTCCGCGTCATCCGATCGGAGCTCCCACCTGCTGATCTCGACGATAACGGATAGCGCAGACAGAGACTGAGCTCTCCGATACCTGAGATTTCCGGTGACCGGGAGTCACCTCCTAGAAAGGGAAATATCGCTCACTACTCACTAGTCGTCTGGATGGCGAGGACCTTCTCTGTTGATATGGTCGAGTTTTCAACTAGGTAAACACATATAAGAGAATTGATCTCCGCACCTCATGAGCATCATATTCGAGCAGCTCTTGTGTTTTTCAGGTTCGGTCTCCGATGATCGTGAACTTTGCGTCCTGTTTCTCGTTCTGAAACTCCATCAAAATAGCTTCGACGGTTCTCTCCGCCTTGCTGCTACAGAGGGCAGCCGAGGTGTTGACCAAGGAGGGTCCGTCGAGGTTCGCTTCCGAACAAAGTCCCGGACGTTTCGGCGACGGAGTCGACAGCGGATTATTTCATCGACTCCTCAAAAAGGTGAGTGCAAGGCGTCCGGCGGGAAGGTCCGATACGGGAACACATGCGGGCACACTTGATTTTCATCTTCACCGTGATACGCGCATAACTCGAGGTATATTTCCCGGTGCGCGTCGGCGTCGCTCGAGAATACATGCACGGAAGCTTCGCGGCGTATAGCTAAGGATATCGTCTTTCTCAGCCGTGAGCGGGAGCGCCGTCGAATATTTCACTCTTGTTTCGGCAGCGCGTATTTTTTGTGTTGTGTAATTAACGGTATCATTAATATAGATTGTGGAAGAGAGCAGGCACCCCGCTCGCCTGCCCGCCCGCTCGCCTGCCTGGCAGTCGGTCGGTCGCATTGGCAAGCATACCTTGCTTGCCTCAGATGGATGAAAACGGATTCGAGAAAGACGATCGAAGAATGCGGTTGAGCGAAATTTTAATGACTGGGGAAAAAAGAACAAATTATTGGGAGACATTTATCAGAGGCGAGTGAGCTGCCTGCCATATGCTGGAGCCGAGGGTTCGGCGACTTGTGCTTTGCTTCGAAAGTGTGAATTGCGTCTTTCTGTTTCGAGCCCTCCCTAAGGTTCTCCCTTAATCGTCTCACTGGTCTGGATAGACCTAGTCTTGCTGTGGCCGGCCCCGTAATTGGTCGTCGGCAAACTCCCCACAAACACACACCAGCTGAGATCTCACATCTCGGATGCTCAGCCCTGTCTCGTCGGGTCCTACAGATGACAAGCGCAGAATGTGGTTCAGCGTGCGTGGTTAATCAGCTCTTGCGTTTTCGCCATCTCTCGTCTGCGTACCGTGCTCATATTGTTGTCCTCTGTTTGAGTTTTAACACCTAGATAGGGTATTCAGTCCGAGAGAGATGCAGCTGGGATTTTTTGTGCACTCCACTCATTGCCGCAATCTTACTCCTGGCATATGTCGCGCGAATATGCACGAAGGATACTCGGAGAGATACGCGAATTTAGTCGGCGGTAGCTCAGGACGCTGATGCATCCCTGAATGTCGTTTTATTTCGTAGAGGACGTAGTGAACGGACGGCAGTTCCTTCTGTAGGCCATAGATTTCCAGTCCCTCAGAAAAAAATTCTTTGCGAAATTTCAGACTTTTTCTTTTATCGCCGAAGGAACAATTCTCAAAACTACCTGCGTGGTGGTGGTCCATATGCTGCGATATATCTCTCGAAGATATATTTCTACCCTCGAATAACTTCCTCCGCTGGCTTTTGGGCAGATGATCTCAGAGATCGTGACCGGATGCTTACGAAGATTCGGTGTCTTCTTACAAAGCAACGAACAGCACTCACGATTTCCTCTCATGAAGCTCTCATGCGGGTGGCAGGAGACTACTGGCGGTAATGCTTCTTTCCGATCGCTTCTCGTTCTAGTTGTTGTCGATTCTTTCGTATGAAGGTTTTTAGCGGTTGCTACACATACTTTGCTCGCTCGGGGGAGTAATTCTCCTTTTGACGGGTTTTTCTCTCCAAATCACGGGAGCTGATGGGCTATCGGGAAAAATGGCGAATCTTCTTGAGCTGCTGAGCTTCTTCGGAAGGGAAGCCCCCGGTCCCAGAACTCGCGAACATACATGGCCTTCTCGCGGAATTCATTACGAGAAGAACTGGACTAAGCTCTCCCACGCTTCTGTTCTCTTGAGCACACTGACGGTGCGGCCCGACGTAGAGCCCATCGCGTGTCTCTCTGATACGATGCGCCTTCATTGAGTTTCCAAAGTCCTAGAGTGACGATTCATCAGGGAACGAGAATCGGAGCCGAATTGAGTCGATCGATCTCAGTATTCCCTCTTTCCGGGAGATGGAATGATGCAAATGATGAAACATTCTGTCTCCTATGAATACTAATCTCGGTTGCTATCTCTTCGTCTCTATGATTCGCATAGTGGTGCGCGAACTCTTCCTGTTCACTCCAGAACCGATTCCAGAGAGGAGGACCTAGAAGAGAAGTGTCTTTCCACGCTTCCGTAGACCTAATTCTTCCTCTGACTGAGCGACCGAAATCGCTGCCGACGCGACCTCTGAAGGTTTGGAAGGTTCTGCGTTGGCTGGCGACTATAGAGTATGGATAGGAGGATGATGGCGAAATGTCGTAGTTGTCCATGTCGACGGTGAACGACAGAACTGGGATCAAACAAAACCCGAGCGTAGAAAAAAATAGAAAAAAGAAAGAATGCTCCCAAAGGCACCGCTGACGCCACGCGCATGCAGTCGCATGTGTTCCCCTTCCTGGCTCCTTGATAGACACGCTGAGATGGAAGAAAAGGAAAAAACAATTTTTGAAAGATGACGATCGAGAAGACGCAGCCAGCCAGTAACCGAGCGGAGCGAGCAACAATTCGAGTCAGCGACTATATGACGGACGGACTGACTGGCGCTCGGAGGCTCTTTCGGCTAGATACCTACGAATGTCTTTGTTTCAAAAATGTCAGAACCCGGAGTCTGGTCCGTGGTGCTGGAATGCTTCCCGGACAATTATCTGACTGGACCGTTTTCGACTCTATATGAGAAACCGATAGAACAAACAGGAGATTCAAACTTATTCCCTCGGATAAAGCGAAGGGGCAGCTTTCTCCGAGTCGGAGACGTGTTCGTCTACCGATCCCGATCAGCGGTGAAGTCGAATGCAATGCTCGGCGAGAATTCCGAACAGATGGATGCGATACGGAGGCTTAAAGAGACAACGACTGACCCAAGGAGAAGAAGTTCAATGCGCTCCGTGGGGTTTATTTTCGCCCGAGCATCCTCCCCTGTCTCTCGATACGAGCAGGCGGACGACCGGTGGGCTACCGGCCGGCCGGCCAAATCAGGCTTGCCAGTGATCAGCAAGCCAAGTAGCCGCCAGGCGCACGACCAAGTCCATGGAGGGATTAAGCATGCACTGGTGGATGTTACGTAGCTTGTTCGGACGGAGCAAATCGTTATGAATGCGACCATTGTTGTTGCATTATATGGGGGATGATGATGTCCCCCGGCCAGTGGTCGTCGTCTAGTGCGCTGTTTTCGTAGTTGTCGTCCTATGATGATGTCTAATGCTCTCCATCTGGTGGAAGGACACAATCCTCAACGACACCATCGGCACAGTGACCTTGGAGTGGTCGCCACTCGCGTGCCACTCTCTAGACCGGCGATCGACCGACGCAGCGGTGTCACCGACATGAATGTGTTGCGAGAATGTTTTTTATTTATATTTTTGCGCCTACTTCCATCTATGTAGACATTCGTTTGTCGGTCGTTGGGTCGCCCGGCAGGAGTGTCGGTCCCGGCGAATTCCTTCAGAGGAAGACGACTCGAGTTTAGAATGTATGATAAAAAACGCTCTGTATCCCGCGGCTGAGATACGATTCCCTCCGGTTTCTAATGAAGCCCTCGCGAGGGAATATGCATCTCGACTGTGTGGGGAAGCCGTAGAAGCTCAAAGTCGTGGAAACGTATGGAAAACCACGTTTGAGGAAAAGAGTCGCGATATATATTGGAAGCGTTTCCCCATCGAATCCGTGCCTTCCCTCCTCCTCGGGGATCGGAATAATGACCGGGAGCGGCTGTTTGATTGATTTCTATACGAATGCAAGTCAGTCGGTAGGCTTGCTCGGGATGCTTTTCACCAAACAACTCGCTGCAGAGACGATTCTACTGCAGCGGCGGCGGCGGCGGCGTTCTCCGCATCCGGCCTGGGGTGTGGTGTCCTTGAACGACGGTGAGCGTCGAGCACGAGGCAGATGCCAGCCTCACTGACTGTTAGCTATGCAGCAGTGTCGGCGGCGAGTCAGCCAACCAGGTCCTGAACTCTGGCTCCTTCCTCTTCTGACAACAGACTCGCGCGCACAACAACGATTCCCTAAAAATAAGTCGTTCGAATGGTTCTCTTGCCGGTGCTGTCGGCAATGCTGGTTGTGGGCGATGTAGCTTACTGGCTCGATCTGTCACGAGTCGCTTCGTTCGTTCGTCAGATGAGATTCTGCCTTGGGGAGTGAAGTTTTACGGCAAGCAAAGGGACGACGGATCCCGACGGGCCTGAATCGTCGTCACCAGAGGTCGCTCACTGAGAGCCCATGAGCACCCGTCACTGACGTTTGCAACAAACCCACGAGCCCAAACAAGAGTCGGCCGACCCAGCGGCGACAGACAGACAGACAGACCGAGCGGCCGATGCCGGCTGCCTTGACCGAGACATTCGCGTGCCTCTCCTCGGTGAGAGAAGAACAGGGTACTACATTGAGTAGTCAGAGGATAGGAAAAGAGAAGGATAAGAAGATGGAAAAGGGGAGAATCCGGAACACAAAAGCAAAAAGTCAGAACAAAAGAACAACTCAACCAAATAGGTCAAAGGATTTGCCGCGCGGAACTGCTCGGGATGCTGCGTGCGCCAAACCGACGAATGGGGACCCGGATCGCTTGATTCTTCATTTTGTCGTTATTCCAAGTTTCTTGTGCGTCGAATGATGCTAAAACTCGATCAGCTGACGATATCTCCTAGCTCAGAGTCGTTCAGATCTCTCGTTCCTTGTGAGAAGTCAAATCGAGAGATCTCAGCTCAGGAAACCTCTCGCGATGCGACTTGACGCGGAAGGAGGGAGGTTAGGATTCTGTCCACATACATCGGCATTCATTTCTTCACACGGCATCACAACAGGCCATGGGAGGCTAGAGGCTAGACACGTGCCTTTTCGACACGAGGTCGAGAGGAGAGTAAAGGGGTCACCTGTAAACAAATACCTCCGCCTGACTCTCACTCTTGACTCGTTCCCCTGCGGGCTCTCCTCCCCCACCAAAACAAAATGCTCGCTGCAGGTATGCTGCTCCATAACATCATCAACAACAATAAGACGGAGCCTGGCGACCCGGTCCGCATAGCGCTCCAGCTGCACTTACGTCCTCGTTCTCTGAGAACGTGGGGGTGTTGGCAGGTGTAGGAATTGTTGTCGATGGGGGTGTCGAGTTTGTTTTTTATTCATCTCGACTGATGGTGGTTGTTGTTTGATGCGGCATCGAAAGCGCCCATGTTTTTGTCGATTGACTTCACGGCTCCGCTCCACGAGCCCCTCACAACAACAAGCTCTCGGAAGCATTCGAAACGGGTTCGCTCTCGGACGGGCGGATCGGAGATGCCCGTCGGCCGATTGAAATCCGCTCGCCTGCCCGATCGAGGGAACAAAAAGCAACGAGGTAAAGGGTTGTGAATTGAATTTTGCGTCTTGTGCAAATTTATGCAGATTGCTCGCCGGCAGTTTCCGAAAAGGGGTGAGGTAGGTTAGGAAGACCCAACCAACCAACAACCGGCCGATGCTGCAGGGTTACTTTGCAGATAATAGCCTCCAACCCGTCCCACCTCTTCCATGCCCAACAAATCGTCCGCGAGAGAAAAAGGAAAAACTCCCCGAGGAAAGCGAGAAAAAGCAAAGTGCCACGGCAGCAGATTTCTTGGGAGCGAGCTAACTAATTCATTTGACATACTGTATACCCGATAATGTATTCTCATCTCCGTGGGTGCGAGAGTGAGCCCGTGCCTCAGCGGATTCCTTCAAGAATCAACGGGGGCTCAGAAAGCAAGGAGTGGGTGATTTGCAGCGAGACGGCCACATTTCCCCCGTTTCCATTGCTCATCGACAACGAGCCCATATTTGTTTCGTCGCTCACCTTTTCCGACGGCATGGTGCGGCGATCGACAGGGGTCGAAACTGGAAAAAGCGCATGGAGTGTCGATGGGAAGGGAAGATACTCTCATGTGGGGGTTCTGCCGCGCGACCAAACCGGGCAGTAGGGCACAGGGAGGAGATGGAGGTATCAACTGCGAGCAGAAAAGAGTGTGAGGACGAGAGGAGACATGAAGACGGAGAGAATTCAAATTTTTGTTTCCTATTTTTTGTTTAGCGAGAGTCAGCGGGAGTTCCCTCCTATTTTTTCCTGCCTTTTATACTTAGCCGTATATGAGCGCGCACACGAAACCCCACTCTCGCATCCACCCGAAGAGGCGAACGGGCCAGCCGGCAGGCAGCAGGGCGGGCAATCGCGATGAGACGAGAGGGGTCTAATACCTGAGATTACTGGCGATCGCGCAAAAAATTCAAACGCCGAGCTCGCCGACCGTCGATCAAGCGGGAAGGGAACAACAGTTTTTTCTTTCTCGACGCCTTCGACCACTGCATTCGCACGGCTTGCCACCTCACTCCGAGTTATGAGGGCAGCCCGAACTGAACGGTAGCGCCCAGAACTCCAGCAGCTGTTCGATGGCTTACCGTGGGGAAAAATCACGATAATGAGAAGAATGCCGTGAGGCTGACAGCTCGCACTGGCTTCCCCGATAGCGCTACGTAGAATCGAAGGGAACGTTATCGATCCAGGCATCATGCAAGGAAATCAATCATCGATTCGTGACGAATCCAGTTCGACGTCCTTCCTCGACTTCCCTCATTTCATGGAGTGGAGGGAGGGAGGAAGTCCGCCAGGAAGAACCCGAGTCTGACGTCCGGGACCGAGTAGGAAAGAAGAGACAGGAGAATGTTCTCTACGTCCACTGTTACGTGTCGTTTAGTTTTGAGAAGTCAGCGGCAACGATGGGTTGGTCGCTACGGTTTTGACTTGGTCTCTTTTATCTTTCGCAGTTGTATCTGTCTGTCCGTCGGTGTGCGTTCGTCTCCGTTTTTCTCTGCCGTTACTGCTGACTGTCGGCCTGTCTGCTTGCCTGCCTGCCTGCCTGCCGCAGCTCAGTTCCATTTTTAAGCAATCAACGACAGACGCAGGGCGAGGAGCACGCGACCGAGGGACATGTCTTGGCATACACACACATAGAGACCGACCGAGGGCCCCTTCTCCCATCCTCCTGCTCTGGCCCTCGTCCTCTCGCTTTTGCCCCCTTTTTTGCTGCTGCCGCTGCATGCGCCGCCGCTGCCACCACTGATGCTCGGCCAGTCTCTCGCTCTGCCCAAAGGGAACGGTGGAGAGAATGCGGGGGCTCGGGAGACTTTAGGGGAGTGCCGGGGAGCAGCTCAGGGTGGCCAGTCAGTCAGGCTGGCTGGCTGGCTGGCTGCCGGCGAGCGAGGCAGGCAGGCAGCCGTCGCTAAAAACTTTGCTATTTTTTAAAGCCGCCGAGAGCGCCCCCTAGAAAGAGAAAAGATAGGGCAACGGGAAACGGAGTCGGGGCATGGGCTTCCTCCTGGGGGCAGAGCCGCCGAAGGGGAAACTTTGAAGAACGCCGGATGGGGGTCTCGGAGGCGAGTTCCGAAGAACGCGGGACAAGGGTCTGGCGGGGCCTCGAGGTGGTGGGCATCGCAATTAGTCCAGGGGAGTGGCCCCGACCTGGGTCAGGACTCCGTCGACGACGGAGGCAAGCGACGGGCGGGCGGGTGGTCGGATGAGCGGTGGACGGGCAGGCAGCTCTTTTTTATTCAGCTTTGCTTTTGCTGCTAACAATCGGACGTTTTTGTTGCATGCCGTAGTTTTTTCCCCGGTCAACCCGTGTTCGCCTGCATTTTTTTCTCCCTCTCCCGGTGCAGGTGCTCACGCGGGGCCGGTGTTGTTCGTAGCATTAGGAAACGGAAAGCAAATGAGACGACGACGACCGACGTCGAGGAGCGGGCAGAGGAGAAGAAGGAGGACAGCAGCGATCTGTCTTCCAAACACGCTTAATTAAGATGGGAATGAACGCACGCAACTAAGCAGCTCGCTAGCCTGGCGGCCGGTCCGCGTCTCGTGCGGTGGAAACGTAGGAATTCGTTTCGTTTTTTTCTCGTTCCGCAACGTTTTCTAAGGGACGAGCGACCGCACGGAAGAAGTGGGCCCGCTCACACACCCACACCCTCGGACGAGAGAACGACAAGACTCACGACCACCTCCAGAGTGATCGATCTGTTTTTCCGCCTCACTCCACCGGCAATACCCTCAACCTGTTCGCTGTGCTGCACGCGTCTCTCCCCGCTGAATTTCTTGGAGAGATTCCGTACTTTTCCCTATCGTTCGAGTTTTCGGATCGTTCCTCCCGGATTTTTCCAGGACGATCGCCATGGATCCTCGCCAGTCAATCGCTGGTACCCATGGCATCGACGTTCTACGCATTCATCGATGAAAATACATAGGAACACCTGTGTATACATCTGAGAAGATTCTTGCGTATCGAGACCGTTGTCGACTGAAGGCTAATCCATACCTAGGTGGACGCTGTAGGGAAGATTCTCCGCCGGTCCCTGCACTTGGGAAGGGTTCCGGCTCCTTTGACAACCCACGTGCAACGTTGTAATCATTCCGCTCGTCGCCGGCTTCGGTCGCTGCAGTCGTCCAGCCGTCGTCGCTGCTGCGGAGTTGAAACTCCTCCGAGAGTATTAGTCGAATGTCGAGCGGAGTTCTTTTTCCCCTCGAGGCGGCCCTCGGACTGGTCCCCCAGCTGCGTCCGATGGTTCGCTCGTTCGTTCGTTTGTCCGTCGGTCCCTCCGTTGGTTGGTTGGTTCGTCCATCTTTCTCCTGCTCTTTCCTTTACTTGCTCTCTTGCTCACTCAGTCGACGTAGGCAGCAGCAGCAGCGGCGGCGGCATGGGGTGTGTAATCCTTTTACTCCTAGGTCCCTATTTCCATTCGTTGGTTCGTTCGTTCTTCTTCTTATTATTACTTATGGCCTTAAGGGGTGCTTGCTTGGTCCCTAGCTCGCTCGTTGGTTCGCTCGCTCGCTCGCTGGGCAAGCAGGCGGCCGTCGGTCGGTCGTCCCGAGGTCCAAGCCGGCTAACTCTCTCGTCGAGAGCCCCTCGACGGACCAAGCAGTCGGTGCTCGCTTGGAGGAGTATTTGAATTTTTTTCTTTCTCTCGGCGGCGACGGCGGCGTCGCTCCCCTATTTTTTCTTTCTTAATGCCCCACCGAGCACAAGATCCGCGAGCAGTAGGCTTCCACGTCTAGGACAACCCTCCGACTTGGTCGAGCAGCAACCAACCAATGGACCACCGCCACCATTGGCGCTGCCCTTGCCTCGAGAGGAAAAAAAATTAGAGAATTACCACCACCGGTCCGAAGCCCACGGAAGAAAAGCTTACGGAGGTTTTCTCAGTTTGTCGATGATGTTGAAAACCCTCAGTTGTTGAACAGCTCTCAATTTACAACCGAGAGAGCCGGTGACAGCGGCGGACGCAGCGTCGAAAGAGGTTCTTCCTTTTCTCATCTTCGTCTCATCCCTTCAGCTACACCTGCGCCTTGTTCTCCTTGAGCTTTTTCTGCGGCTCTTCATCCGAGGTCCATCCGGACCGGATTCTGATCGTCTCCGTATTAACGTTGTAGCGAACCCCCTCCTGATTTGATTTCGAGGAGGCTCCCATTGAGATCCTGAGGAATATACGAAATATATTTCTGCAAGCGCTTGCGGACATTCCATCGGAGCTCGAGAAATGTCTGCGAGAGAATCCACCGCTCGAATCAAAATAATCACCACAAGTCTAGCGCCCGGCTTAAATGACTGACTGGATGGATGGATGGATAAATTATTCATCACTGTAGTCTAAACGTGTCGCTATCGGTTGCCTGCTCCCACCCCTTCGACGGAACTTGGGGACTTCGAGCCCTACTCCAAGCCTTTGACGAGGAGCAGTACCGAGCCTTGTGAATGAACGAAGGGAGTCCGAACGAAGAATGAAACAACCAACCACGGTTCCGTTGGCAGGCGGGATGGAAACTCCGGAGGTGGTGGTACCAATAGGGTTGCACGCAGGCTGGCCGTGTTGCTTGTTCTTAGCATAAAAAAATCAAAGGTCGCCTCGATTGATTCAAGAGTGGATTTCATTTGAGACGAATCGAAACCTCATGAAGACATCCCGTTCCGGCGGCGGCGATCGCCAACACTAAAAAAAGGCTTCCGGCGCAACCAGGCCGGCTGGGTACTACTGTTTCGTAGCTCGGTTACCTCAGACGGGCCATTTTCTATGGCTTGCTCGCTCCTTCGTTCTCAAGCAGCCGCCAATGCTCGGTAGTGCACCATCTCCGCAAGCACTTGCTTGGCAGGCGAGAGACCTCCGCCGGAACCAAAAAAAATCCAAAGCCAGCTAGATGAACTTTCTCTCTAGCTCGGCCGCTCACTCGCTCGCTCGCTCGCGCGTTCGTCCGCCTGCCTGCCGGCGAGTGAATGCAGTTTGTGAGGTGGCGGCTCACTCCACCAGAGCAAAGTGCTCGAAGCGGGACTCACCTGAGGACGGAAGAAGATTATACTGATTCAAAATCATCTCGACAACTCCGAGTGAGCCGACGGATAGGCGATTGTCGATCGGCTGGCAAGCCGATCGTCCGACCGACCGACGGACCACCCTCCTAAGGGACTAGCCCATAGTTTTATTGAGAGAATCAGAGGAAGAGCCATGCAACGGAAACGACGGCGCAAGCCGATAGCCAGCCGGAGAGAAACCAACAAGCGAGCAAAACAGAGCGAAATGTTTTTTGTTTCAACGAGATTCTCAAATCTCTGTGCGCAGACCGGCGAACCAACGGAAACACCTTCAGCCACACTGTCAACTCCCGAATGCATCCACTTCAAAGAGCGCGAGTTCCAATCAGACACACGCGAATCATTTTTCAAAATGTTGTGATCAACAACTCGAATGAGACAGAGTGTGACTTCCATGAATTTCGTTCACACTACGAGCTCGAATGAGGGAAGAAAGATTTGAGCGAGTTTCACATCGGGGAAAGTTAGTGAGGGATGCTTCGGGTGCTTTCGACTATGCGAGGGCATCTGCGACCATCGCACATTCTCATGGATGACTCCTCGTCTCTGGTTTTCCACTCGTTTCAAGAGGCTGTCCTGAATCGCTCCGACGCGTCGGTGTAGGACTCCCTTTCTTCTCCATCTCAATGGTGGGTACGATTCTTCAGCCGTTGCCACCGGCTCTCAAAAACCCGAACTCAACCTAACGGAAATGACCGTTTCGAATTTAATCTACCGTTTTAAGGTCTATAAAAGACAAGACCCGGCGAGGGAATGAAAGAGTTCGTCGGACGCAGTTTTCATTCTCTTCTCTCGCGGCACGAGGAGCCGTTCGCGGTGGAAAGCATTCCCGTCGTGCGTATCATTCGCTCACTCGTTCGTTCGCTCAGGAACTCGGAGACTTGAGCTGAGCGGCTCAAAGTCACCGAGCTCGTCCGCAGTTTTTTTTGTTCCTCTCCACCAACAGTCAAATGGACCGTCAGAAAGATACTCCCTTGGAGATATCGGGGGTCGCCCCAATAAATTCCGCAGACACCTCAATTTGAAGCGAGGTGTAGGAGACCAGGAAAAGCAGCGGCGCCGGCCGTGTGCAGATAAAGCGCCTCTGCCGCCCCTCAGTATCGGTTGCGGTGATGGTGAGCGTTCCGCCTGGTTTTGCCAGTTTGTTTCGCAAACCACGGGTTCGGGCCGGGCTTCGATTCTCTTTTTGTCGTTTGCTCCAGACTCTCCGCCGGAAGACAGGCAATCAGAGGAAACCGCGCCGTCGAGGGAAGGGAGAATATCGAATTTTATTTCTCTGTGGCATCGACGACGCCCGTGTTGACGGCAGTGCTCACAGAGTCTCAGACAATTTTCCGAAGAAGTTGAAAATGATAGACGCTAGACCTCCGAATCCAATGATGTCACCACCGTCAACCGCCCTCTTGCCATCCGATGGAGCTTGCGGGATGAAACGGGACGAGAAGGCGAGAGGAGGAGAACGAGTGCGAGGTTGAGACGGGACGTCTCCTCGATATTTGTTCGTCGCTTTCGGCCTCTGGTCTTTGGAGGAATTTATTGCGTATCGATCAGGGTCCAATGCCGTCATGATCGTCGTCGCCATCGTTGCTCCTCTGAATCCATCAGGGTTCGATCAGGATCAGGACTACTCTCGAGGAAGACTTCAGTTTCGAAGATGTGCTCGGCCGGACTACTGAAATTCGATGATTCAATGCGCTAAACTTTCCTATACGTCTCGAAGCTCACCATGAAGTGCGGTGATCGAGAGCGAAAGCAAAAACGAGCTACGTCGACTTCGAGGAACTCTCGGAGTCGAGAGAAGCGGCTTTGTTATTCTGACGAGAATAAAAAACAAAGCTCAGGGCTGACGCGTGCAGTGCGTGTTTATTTTTCCTCGCTTCCATCCTCGACTTCAGCGACTGCAAGTTTAATTCAGTCTTGTTTTGTTGCAGCGCTCTCCCGCCATTCATTTAGTGAGTCAAGGTCATAGAACAAGATGGATTAGGGGTGTCTTCAAGTTCCGCTGGCCCAACTGGCTTACTGAGTCGATGCTCAACTCACCGAATGCCTTTGCCGACGAGTCTCCGGTAGTCTATTTTTCGGCATTCGATCAAAATCTGCCAACTTTTAGCAAAAAAACTCCATCTATAAAATGCGACTCTCGTGCGGTGGTGCCTTCGATCATTCAATCGATTGTTCGCTCGCGCTCGATACCTTCAACAAACCTCTCATTGGTTCCCGATCAGCCTTCTATTTAATTCTCGATTGACCTCTTAATAAACTCCTGAACGTCCACGCACCAATAAAAGAAAATGCCCCATAAGGGCGAATGCCGGTATTCATAATTTAATAATTCAAGTAATCATCGCAATTATCAAAGATTCTGACCCTTGCCGATCGGCGAGCGAGCGAGGGGCACGTCGAAGAGAGTCTTGCCTCCCCAGTCCTACGATGCAGTCGACACCATTCATCCCCCGCGTGATGTTTTCGACGCGTAGTTGATGATCGCGATGATGATGTTGTTGGGCCAATTTGTCGCCGCGAGGGCGATACGAGCTAAGTGAGCACTCGGTGAGAGCTCCATTCAAGTGTGCCGCAACTTGTTGTTTAGGGGTGGTAGGTGTTCAGCTAGATGTTTGGTTGTTCGGCTGGCTGAGTGACTAGCCGGCCGCATGGGTTGCGAGGCGGTTTCACGGGTGGGTGGGAAACCAAATAAAAATTCCTCGTCGCTGATATCAACAACAACAGTGCTGCGACAGCGAGTTTAGAGAAGTAGCCTCATGATCGCGGAGTCACATCGATTGGAGGCAAACGAGGGGGAGCTCGGAGAGGCTGCTTTCGAGAGTGCGCGGATAGGTAGATGTCTGGACCGGGCCAAGGATCGCTGGGTCTAAGTGCGGTTCCTCCGTCAAGCATTTGGGACCTTATGTTTGTGGAGCAATCGTTCACGAACACTAAAGATGCGTCGAGCCTCATTCCCTCCTTTGGAATGCAACGGGAAACAGCACCTAAATAAACAATGCATTACACTCGATGATCGCAGCTCTAATCTAGTGGATTCGCTCGCTCGATGCGTGACCGAGCCCGATCGCGGGGAACCCCGATGCGACTATGCTCTCAGCTTCGGGTTCTGCGGAAGTCGATAGAGTCTTCGCGTCTGCATTCCTCGCTATACGTACGTATCTCGAGGATATCGCTGGATGTTCCCGTGCCCACGCACTCGTCAAGAACTCAGCAGAGAACTCGAGATCCGCATGAAATCAGGGAAATGACCCTTGTCGTCATATGCAACATTGTCTCTAGGCCGACTCGCGGTGGCGGGCGGTACGAATGTGAGGTGTTGCCGCGGCTTTGTAGCCGTTTAGCGGTGTCAGTTTCCTTAGGGAGGGCGGCAACGTCCGAGAAGGACGAAGGACTCACTCAGTCAGCCCGTGATTTATATTCAGTGGTATTTTCGCTCGCTGCTGTGGTCTCCGATTTCATTGGGTCACGACCGCTGGCATTGAGCTCGGTGGCCTTGTCGGCGTTGGAACCCTGCAAGCGATGGATATCCCTGACCGTTCTCGGTATCCCGTGCATTTTAACATTATGGAGGTGATAGGAAAGAAAAACGCCACGACCGAACAACGTTCGAGTCGATCCCGGAACGGGTCCATGAAGAAGAAAGGGAATCATCTCGCAGCGCGAGGATAAAAGGCTGCGCCCCGCATTATTTCTTCCGAGGTCTTTCCCAAGTGGCATGGGAACGGAGGCAAAAGCAAAGGCTCGCTCGGAAGAAGAGGCGGGTTAGCGGCTTGAGGCTCAAACGACGAGAACGGTGGCTGCTGCTGCAGCCGCCGCTGCCACCGCCGCCGCCGCAGTGGTGGCAGCAGCAGACGGCCGACCGAAGCTTATGCAAAGCAACGCAGGCAAACAAGCCCCGCCTTTCGGGCCCCGTGTCCCTTGCGTCGTCGTCGGAGAACTCCTAGAGAGAATCCTTGGGCCCTGCTGCTCGAGCGAGCGAGCGGATGGCAGTCTGCTAAAGCAGCCAGGCGAACATGCAAGCAGCAAAGCAAGCAGGCCGGTCATCCAGCCTTCCACTCAGGGCCGCCGTCGCTGCTGGTGGCGTGCAGGGATGATGGCCCTCCTCCTTTCGGCTCGTTCGGCTGCTCCAACTGCCGTCGGAGCCACACAAAAGGAAAGCCCGCCGAGGGATCCAACAGGATCCCTCGTCCGTCTCTCTGGGACCTTACCCCGATGGCGAGGAGAGTTCTGGAGTTGTTGCGGCCATCTGACTATAGCGGCGTCGATGCTCGCGCCATCGAGGCCAGGATCCGGGAATGATTCCGGCTCGGAGGGAGGACCTCGTCCGCATTGGGTCAGAGGAAGAGGGAAATTTTCCACGGCTTTTCGGACTCGGGGTCGAATGCGTCGCCGTACGGCTAACGACGGCAGCGGAGGGCTCCACGTGAAGACTCCGGCGACTTCCGGCGTCGTGAGCTTCCGGTGTAGATGACTTCCTTGGATTTGCAGCTTCCGTACTGCAAGTTAGTCCGCTGTCTGTCTGCCCGTCTGTCCATCGCCAGTCAGTCAGTTGCTCGGTCGCTCGCTCGCTGGAGCAATCAGTGAACCTCACTACTTACCCCTTTGAGGTTCGTCGTGGTCGTGACCCCGTCATTGTCGTCATCGTCGTCGTCGTTGTCGACGCCGCCGCCGCCGCCGCCGCCGCTGTCTATAGAGGAGCTCGATGTCTCGCTAAGCCCGTACAGCGGCGCCAGCCTCAGTAGTCACAATGCAGCCATTAAAAAGTGCTCCCCTCTTGTGAGCTATGTGTAAAAAACGCTCTGCCCCTGTCCGCTCACCCACCCGCTTGCCTGTCTGCCTCCCTGCCCGCCCCTTGGCCCGGTCGGTTGGCTGGCTGGCGGGCGGACGACGGGCGGACTGCCTGCGCGCCGACGACCCATTGCGAGTCCTGGCCATCCACTTCTTTCTCGAACTGCTAGCTAGCAAGCGAGTAAGAAATGAGACTACGACAACGACGGCGGCGCATACGAAGACTAAGAGGAGAAAGAGAAGGAGGGTTAGTACATAAAAAACGAAAAAGGGTGCGGCCGATGATGTCATCAGAACAGTTCGCTGCTCGCGGCTCGTTCACCATCGCCACTGCTACCATCCTCCGGCGACAGCTAGCCCAGAGCATACAGGCACGAGACTCATCTTAACCATGGCGGCCACTCATTCAGTGACGCGTAGAGTTCGTATCCTCTTGTTCCTAGCTCGCTCGCGCGCGCGCACACGATTATTCCTCGTCGCTCCGTCCACCGGGGTTGGTCTCCGACTCGAATCATCTCGAATTATGCTCGTCGCGCACGTCGTAGACCGTTCCGATTGTCGATTTACCCCGCGTCGACCCTTGAAATAACGGCAAGACCGACCCGTGGCCGACAGAGCTCCAGCGACTATTTTCCTCCCCGGTAAAAGGGAAGGGCACCGATGTCCCCGGTCATAGTGAAGCTTATTCGGAAGCGGTTCGTATCGAGTAGAGAAAGGCTGGGTGGGGGTCAGTACTTCTCGGCGATGACTTCCAGCTGTTCAGGCGGCGCCGATCCGGGGACTTTCGATGTACGGCAGAGCGCTCGTTTTGGTTTCGATCGCGGAAGGAGGTCTTCAGGTCCGTGATCTCCGCGCGCGAATCGGATGACCGTGGGCGATCATGGAAGCGCGTGGTACCATTCGAGAAAAGGTTAGAGAGTCATTCGCGCACCCAGCTCTTTTGCGAGCAGGGCAATCCTGAACACCTGCATTCTGATTTCCCGGTCGGAAATTCTCCCGATCTCGTTCCGTGATCCCCGCCGTTGAGGAATGGCGATTTCCGACTGACAAGCTAGAAACGTTGCTGATGATCTCGAGAATTGGGGATTGGGGAGCGTCCGTCGTACCACCTGTGAGACGGTCCGCGGCGGGACCTGTGAAAACTTTTCTGCGCCTTCGCGGAATCGCGTGAGGTTTTTCTTCATGGGTTCGTTAGGGTGGCGAGATGGACGGGCAATCGAAGATTCCCGAACTCGACACGATGGTATGACCAGATTCTCTCTTCTTATCCTCTGCTAACCCCGTTGCTCTGAAGCTTTGTTTCGAAGTGTTCCTCCTCTTTTCCTTGTGTGTCGTCTCTCACGGCCGACAAAAAAACCGACGAATGGACCGAAAAACCGATTTGCCTGCAGCTACAACTGCTATCCCCAAAGTTGGGGTTATTATTAGCGAGAATCTTTCCGATGGTGTTGCCGTTCTCCTCGTGTGAGTTCATACGCTGCGCGGCTGAGAGAATGAAAGAGGTTTCAAACACTCGGTCTTGTAGAACTCCTAGATGATAGATCGTCGGATTGCGAACTCGAGCAACTCTTCCGAGCGATCCCCAGCCATAATTAGCATCGAAACTATTGAATTCGAGGTCATCACTTGGAAAATTATTTCCTTGCCGACTGCCACCGTACTCGCAACCATCTTAATAGTGATACTCGATCACAATCCGCGAATAAATTGATGGTCTCCATGAGTAGGTAATCGCCCCTAATCGTCGGTATCGAAGACGGTGCTCAACTCGCGCTCGCGTCTTGAACCCCGCACGCAGGCGAGGCATCGAATGCGATGCGCTCCAGCGCGGGGAACTATCCGCAGCGAAAGGCTGATTTTGGCAGCGCCGACGTTTTTTACGTAGCAGTGTCCAGACGCTCCTTCGGTAAGATCCGCACCGGAACCGAAGCCGCCAGACTTCAGCGCGAACAGTCACGTCTGCCTTTCCGATTCTCTTGCTTTCATAGGGGTGAATTTCCAGGAAATAGATAGATTCACAGAAGAAGCGATTATAGGATCTAGGAATATCGCTCGCGAAACCCAGTCCGCTCGAGAGGGCAATCGAGGCTTACCGAGGGCAAGAAGCTCCGATGGCAGGGGGGCAGCGCTAACTCGGAACTCTGATGCGATGCCTGCGTCGAGCTGCTTTTGGGATCGCGTTCAATTTGGCTCGGTATGTCCCGACGGGCGAGTCAACTGAACGGAGGTATATATATGATGATATGGCCGTGCCGGCTGGCCACCCGACCGAGCGGATGGCTGCCTGCTCGCTTGACGGCGAACGGTAGCAGCAAAGCCGCTCGCTTGTCTGTGGGGTGATATGCTATCTGCCGCTTGTCGCTGGTTCGTTTGACCGCAAGCGTTCGCAAGGGACTCGTAAAAGCGCTCGAACTCCAAACTGCTCATCCGACAACTTGAGAGACAGGCAAACTTCTTGCTGGCAGGCTCCAAGGAAACTTTATTCGACGGTACGACAA
The DNA here is from genome assembly GCF_000255335.2 of Galendromus occidentalis. Taxonomy (NCBI): domain Eukaryota; kingdom Metazoa; phylum Arthropoda; class Arachnida; order Mesostigmata; family Phytoseiidae; genus Galendromus; species Galendromus occidentalis. The sequence continues at coordinate 1,966,589 of NW_003805476.1, read as the reverse complement.
CAGACTTTCGAGCGCCCTGCTTCGTCCCTCCGATCATCATTACCGTCATGCCGCGGCTGACGGGGGCTCTTCTTGCACATCGCAAGCTAATCAGTCCGCGTAGCGACCGTGTCCATGGTTTGCCGTTGTTAGCCCTGCATGCCGTCCTGCATGGCTATTGTCCATCGCCTATTACTGTCATCGCCAGCTCACGGCGAATCGGTTGTGCGTGATCGATGGCCCTCAGTTGATTGGGGATCACAAGGTGCGCCCACCCGCGTGTCCACCGAAAAGTCCGCTCGTGCGCTCGCTAGGCCGAGTCCTACGTATCCCTACACTCCGGCGAGAGACAGCGGACCCCGGGCCGGAGCACCGTGGAGGCCCGGGGCGTTGATCCGAGGCCCACCAGAACGTTTTTTTTTTTGGGAAAGCGATGATGGCCGCGGTGTCTCTCTAAATGAATCAGAAATGCGTAGGAGGAGCTACATCGCGAGCACTTCGACCCGTGACGCCACGAAAAGCGTGACTACGACAAACGGGGCCGAATTGACCTCCTAATAAATCCGCCGATGTTTTTTCTTACATTTCGAAACACGTAACACAAGGACAACGGTTCAAGTCTCCCGATGGCTACGGAGCTCTCCCTTCCCCGATATTTTCTGTCTCGAGCACGCGTCGAAAACGAGGACGTGGGATGTGCAGCAGTTCGACCCAGTCGGCGATGATGAGCAGCCTCCCCATTTCCTTCTGCAGTGGTAACATTCGTTATCTGCTCCGCTTATTCAGGACTGTTGTCGAGTGCAGAAGGGCGACCGACGTAGGCCATTAGCGTAGTTCGTGCCATCGTCTACGTCTGCTTGTAGCATTCCCAGCATCGTTGTCTGTGTCTTATCGCATTGAAGGGGTTGAAATTTACACAAGCTTCCCTCGTTCGTCTTCCTTGCTCCGTGCTCTGTTCTTGCTCGAGTAGGAGGAGGTGCGGCTGAGGTAGTGGTGGAGGTCGTAGTGGTGGCGGTGTCGGCGGCCGATGGGGAGTGGGGGTTTCGAGGGTTAAGGAAGTTTCTCGATATGAGTTAGCTGGCTTGCTTGCTTGCTTGCCTGGTAGCTAGCAAGAGTCCGGGCATAGAAAGGGAGTGGTTCTTTTGGGAGCAAAGGGGTTGACTCACCTTCATCATGAAGCAGGAGGGAAATAGGGGGAAGTAGAGGGGTTTTGCTTGCTGCTCGGCTGGCATGAGAGGAAACTACGGAGAGCGAGCGGCAGCATTTTTTTGATCGAGCACACACACACACACAGGCGAGCTCGAGCAAGGCAGCAGGCAGGCAAGAGCCAGGACGATGTTTGGTGGACACGGAGACAGCGCCATAGTTTTTGTAAGACCTTGGAAATAGCGGCGGGAGCCAAAAGAGAGGGATCTGGGTTAGAAGGGTTGATGGGCTGCCCTAGACATTAGAATCAACGAGAAAAATTCACGGGTGGGGTTTGAATGCAGTCGGTATGTCCGTTTGTCCCTATGTCTGTCGTCCTCTTGTCGCTCCGTAGTATCGGTCTTCTTGCTTGCTCGCCTGCTTGCTTACCTCGAGGTATGCGGCTGGGCGCTCCGGATCATGATAATGCGGAGAGAAACGAAATGAAAGGAGGAAAACCAAACCAAGACCGGATGGATCCGTTGCGATATCTCCGCTCGTTTCGAGAATCGCATCGCAAATCATCATCGCGACATCGTAACGGCGTCATCGGACGCTTCTAATTACCACACGGGTAGCATAAAAAAAGGTTTCCGTGGGATAAGCGCTCCGCGTCGATGGAAGACCATTGGCCCAAGCTCCCATGCGACGCAGAAGGGATAAGTCGGTAGAGAATAACTTTGTCTTTGAGGAGTATTTACCTCACCGATCTCGGGAGCCGTCGATTTGAGCGCGATAGACTGAGGTGACTGAGTAGCTCTCTCGTTTCGCGTGTCGTTCCATCGTGGATGAATGTCCTGGTAGACTTCGTCTTTTTCGCCGGAACGTCTTCTCGGGGAATTTTTCGTAGCGCGTTGGCGTGAACTCCTGTGATCCTCAGAACCCTGTTCAGAGTTGCCTGACGGAGATGGAGAGCAGGACAGCTTGATTATGAAAGTTTCTTCGAAGCCGCTTGTTACGCGCTGTCAAAATGCAAATTCGGACTGCGAAAAGACAAGCAAGCAGGCCAGCCGGCGGGCGACAATTTTCCCGGGCAAGAGACACTCTCCGGAGACGTCGTACATAAGGCGGCGAACAAATGGAGCCTTGCCAAATGTTGGGCAAGCTTGACACAACTCCACCCTGCTGACATCCTTGATGTGATCACCGAGGAGCCAGCAGTCGTGAAGTAATTCTGATTTTTTCAAAATTCAACCTCGACGAAGAGAGCGAATGACGAGAGAGAGAGAGCTTCCGTTCCTCGATCGCGTCTTTCTCGCCATGATGGTTTTTGATACGATGGAATTCCTAACCCTTTTTCCTTTCTCTCGAGAGATTTATGACCAAAATATGATGAATTTAGACCTTGAAATCTCCGTGTGCAAAAATGGGAAAAGAATCCTCGGCGCCTGCTGGTTGAGCGCCCGAGTCGGCGAACAGACGGGCGAGTAGCGGGGTTGGTTTGCGGGTGGTGGGCATTGATACTTTCTCCATTCCGTCCGCCTCCCACGCCCCGATTTCTGATCGAAAAATTGGGGTTCGCGTCGCTATTCCTCCACTGCGCCTTCGTTCTCCGTCTCAAACGAATCAATCGAATGAAATTTTGAATTTTCTCCGATTCTGAGCAATGGCATCACGTGAATTCCCATTAGGATTCATAACTTACGCCTCTACTTTCCCCCCTTCCAGGTAAGCGCCAGACAACGGATTCAATTGCTTCCCGTGTGACGTTTGCAGAGATCAGACTTCTGATTGTAACCCACTTCTTGTGTACTCGCGGACGAGTTCATCGACTTCTTTGCCAAGTAGGTACTCATCGGGGTCGCGGAAGCATCAGACACAACGACCCTATTGTGGCCTCGTTGCCGTCGTCCTTAAAGCGTGTTTACCCCGGGTGTTTTTTTTTCCTCTTCGCCCCCCTCATAGCCTCCGTTAATTACCCTCATTAGCAATGGGTCCCCAATCAGGCACGAGACATTCTAAAAAACTGTGTCGACCTGCTGTACTTCCTACGAGGATGCGAGGGAGAGCGGGCGACTGCAACTCTGGAGCACACTCTGCCGTAGGATCGCATCTCCGGAGCGTACAACGGCGGACCCGGGAGGATGGCGGCAGCGGTAGCAGCAGCAGACAAGCGGGCAGGTAGCTCTCCGAAAACAGCCCGCAGTCGCCCTCACGCTCTGCGAGCCGGCTGCGGCGTTTTCTTTTTTTTTTAGCAAGGAGAGCGGACTCGTGGTGCGCGTCCTGGCCATTTTTTAGTTAGCAAGGACTTGTTGGTTGTCATGGCAACCCGCGTTTGCCTCCGTGCAGCGGTTGCTGCTTGCCATTCTGCTTGCCTAGCTGGATGGCGAGCTGCCTGCAAGAGGCTTTAGCAACGAAGGGGCGTTTGATTAATCGCAGCAGCAGTGCATAGAGTTTTTGCTGCTGCCACGCACGACGACGGAGCTGAGGATTCTCCTTGTCGTATCGTTCTTTCTATTTTTTCCGTTGTCCTGTGTACCCATGCAAATGCAGTGCGACGAAAGAACGAACGCATGAGCCAGTGGTTCGCTGGACGATTGAGCGGATCTGGAAAGCATACGAGATAAGGAAGAACCCACGGTCCGGAGGGACGGAAACTCTGGCAGCAGCACATTCTTGCCACGGTACGAGCACTTGTTGAGAGAATATCCCGCTCCGAGAGGGAGATTCCTCTGTCCTGATACTCCTCAGAAATGCGTCACATCCTCGGCACCGTGTTTTTTCGGGCGACGCTGCAGTTCACTTCTCGGACCCTCATCGAGTCCCTCGGGGAATGGATAGGGTTCGCTGAAGCTGGGGAAACTTCTCATGGATCAAGCGACCTACCAATCCGATCAAGGTACAGCTTCATCACTCAGATTGGCTCGCGATAATTGCGGGCGTACGCGGTCGACGGTTTCGTCAGTTTGTCAAGTTGATCAACAAAGAACTAGCGGCTCTCGAACCGAACGAACACCTGTGACCATCCGCAGTCTCACAGAGGGCAATACCGGCTGATAGACTCTCCTCACCGATATCAGAGGACTCCTGTTTCTACTGTTCCCATGTTCTTCAAGGGCCATCCAGCTCAATGACAAAAAAGATTCTCTGAGTGTAAATCCCATATCCTCCCTCTCCCAGAGGTACGCGGCTTTGGAGTATCGGTCACTCCATGAATTTTGTTTCATGTTCGATTGCCTCACCTTACGAATATCGATTGTAATACTATCGATGGATTTATCGTCCGGCTCGATCGATAGGGGGTCAAGTCGGAGACAATGAACTCGCGGAGATGGAAACAAAAGAGCGACATCAGCGACCTCCTTAATGATCTCTTCCCGGAGCTTCCACATCCATCGGGAGCGATAGTCACTGCGTATATTTTCCCGTCGCTTCAACAAAAGGCCGTTTTCTCGTGACGAGGTCACAGCTGGTGGAGCAATCAGTTTGCTCGTTTTTCCCCCCCGCATCCAGTAAGCAAACCAGGGAGCGAAAGAGGTGCAGCTGACGTCAAGGACGAGACACAGGTTTTCGTCTCCCCTCACACCGAGGGCCAGGAGGCTCCGGGGGAAAGCGTTCGGTCTGCTGCCGCTATCGACGTCATCGATGTTCTTCCCTCTCCAGCCGCCACAGATTCCTGATACGACGCTAGTCGGAACTAGCAGCTGAGCGCCGATGGGAAAAAATCGCTGCATACACGCCAGCGGAATAGGATTTCCTAACGGAGACCGTGGACGCAGAGGAAAAAAGAACGCGCGTTATCGAGTGAGCGACGAATCGCTGCGCGTCCGTATGGCGAGCGGGGCCCTTCCCCCGTCGGCCGGAGCTACCAAAGGTCGATCGATGAGAACTAAGAGGGACGGGGACCTGTGTTTTCCGCCGTTGGCTCTCGCTCGGTTCCGGACGGTGTTGGAGATGGGCGACACGAACAAAGTTACGGCCGTTACGACAACGGGGATTCGAAATGTGACGCCACATCGGCGGTACATGAGGGCTGCATGTTTATTCGACTTCACCGCGCGAACAACCAACGGAAGATGACATCAAACAGCTGACCAATAGAGGCCGATAGGAGATTTTTTGGCCCAGCGAGCACGCCCCCGAAAAGTCGTGGCAAACTCTCGCTCGCAGTATTCGCTACGAGAACGATTTGGCAGCCGCTGTGTCCGGCCGAAAATCGCGCTCACGCCCGGCGGTGTCCCTTACATAGGATGAGCCCGTTAATAAAATAATGACTGAGACGCATTCTGCTCGACGTGACCGTCCGACCAGCCAGCCGCCGCGGTGGTCGCTCACTCTCCCTCCCTGCCCCGCTTGCTCCCCCGCTACGACTGACTGTCACATTTGAAATTGGAATTTTTAATAACTTTGATGCCAACTCGATGCGCACCTCGTAGAAATAGCCCCGATGGAGTCTGATGGTCGTCGCGTATTCCACTGATTGGAGTTGGCTGCTGCTGCTGCCGCCGCCGCCGCGACCTCTGTCCCCGGAACAACTACAGGCTGGCGCGGGACATCGTCGACGGGCAATCCGTTGATTCAAGCGGCGAGTTGTTTTGAGCAGTCGAGATCACTTTTGCCCCGGTGCCGGATGTACCTGATCGCGGCTCGATAGGCAAGATACGAAACGACAGATAACGAGAGCGTACCGTCGGGTTCGATGTTGATACACGTACGCGCAACATCAACTTCGGAGTCTCTCGTTCAGGCCACTCGGTCGCCTGTTCGCCCGGTCGGGGGACAGGCAAGCAAAGGTTGATCGAGTCGAAACACGGGGCTCGAACGAGAGTTTTTTTTTCTGTGATGTGCAAAGGAGCGACGTGCTCCGGTGAGCCTCGTCGCCGTCGTCTCGACCCATTCCTAATTGTATGTCGCATCATTTGGAACTGCATGAAGAATACCCGAGCAGTGAGCTCGCTGTCTCTCTGTCCGACCGCCTGGCTGCTCGCTCGCTCGCTCGTCCGCCCGCCCGCCCGCCTGCTACGAGGAAATGATACGCGAGCAACGGCAAAAGGAGGGAGCACAGTGGCCCGCAGGAAGCACTACTCCGGATCAGGGAGATCCACAACGAGGCGAAGAACAGAATGTTCGTAGTTAGCTAATGCAATCGTGCGCGAATGAAGAAGGGTGCGAAAAAAAGACTCTCGTTTTCGGATCGAACCGGCTGAGCGGGATTTCTTCCGAGCAGCAGCGGCAGACTTTTTTTTTAATCAGGTTTTCCCTCTAGCTCTCGTCTCTCTCGTTTCTTTTCCCCTCGATACGTGAGATTTCCGACAATGGCGTCTTTGTTCGGCGTGATCACGAGCTTCCCGCCGCCGTTGAGCGCAATGACTTTTACGAGCTCCGAATACGAACTGTTTATGAAGTCGGCAGCGATCTGTCGTTGGATCGATCGATCGCGCGAACGAGCGAGAGAGCGAAGAAACTAGATACTTTCGTCTGTTGCGCAAAGGCGGCCTTAAGTGTCTGAGGGAGTTTTCCGAGCAGTCTCCTTCATCGAATTTCCGTTCAGATTTTTCCCGGAAACCCGAATAGCTGCGCGGTGCTCTCAAAATAAATCGAGAAATACGCCGACTCGGACAATAATTATTCCCGACTGATCCGGACAGAAACCGAAGAAGTCCGCGTTCGAAATGGAGTGAATCGTCAGCGCATGGGAAACGTTTGTCAACGAAAAGTTTCACATCACATTCTGCAAGGCAGTGGGCCGCATCGCTTGCGTAGTCTATCTCGTATGCGATCTAACAGCGAGAGCCATCGTCGTCGTCCACAATTTCGACAGTCCGGCGGCCAGCGTCAATCCCCGCCCCTCGAACGGATCGCGGACAGACCCCCGGTTTCCCTCGAAAGTATTCAGAGCCAGAGCCCAGTCGGAGCCGGGCTGGACGGGCCCCTTGATTGCCCTTTTCCAAAAACGCCCTCGGAAGCCAGCCCCCGAACGCAGCCGTTATGCATTAAGAGATCCCATCTACCGACGAGCTATTCGTCGGCGTTCACATCTATCACGTGCATCAGGATATCACTGGGACAGGACGAGGAGTCCCTGTCTGGCAAGCCGATCCAGTAGCTTGACGGTCCACCCGAGTCCACCCACCCCCCCCCCCTGTTCGTTATCACGTAGCAATCCTATGTTGGTTGGTTACAAATAATCGAGTAGTGCGTTACAATTTTGTTGTCCACTCGCTTCGTTGCCGGTCGGAGTCAGCGGCGGCTACCCGCACCGTCTGCCGCGTTCGAGTCCAGGTAATGGATGGCCGGACGACAGTATGCCGTCTGGTTCGAAGTGTATCGTCCCACAGTCCGACAGTCGCACAGTTCACCCAGATGCTAATTCGACTTTGATCATATTTTCCTGGCCATTCCGTAGAACTGAACGCCCCGACACTCGACGAAGTCGGTTTGCTCGTCACCGTAAAACATGGGTGCGTCGTTCGTTGCGTTCGGGGAAAAGCGACACATCCTAATTATCATAAGAACTATCATCATGGAGTCGGAACCGGGTTACGAGCTCCGAGCTTTTCCCCTCAGAACCATCGGATCAGCGCTCTGCCGACAGTCGATTCGCGAAACCCGTGAGATTATTTTCTTCGCTTCGAATTTTATTCCTCAGGAATCCCGGGGGAGCGGGGGAACGGATCGGCGGCGATCCGGTCGTCGGTCGATCTCTTCCGGCCAGGCTGGAAATAACGCTAATCGTCGAGACCGTGCTGGACCTCGACGTGCGATAGTGAATTAGTGTTGCACACATCCCTGAACAACAATCAGCGGCGTGTTCTACATTGTTGACCGAAAGCCAACGACCGTTTGTGACACGCTCTGCAATTCGTGGACAACTGTCCGCGTGCAGCGTGCCCCAAAGCTGAATGGGAACGTGGGTCATCGACGTCGTCGGGGACACCTATGTATGTAGGTACCACTATGAGAGCTGTTGCGAGTATTCCTGCGTGATGCGACGCTCGTGCTGGCGGTGGTGGTGGCATGATCTATGTATCCACGCCTGCATCCGTATGCCGACGTATACACGCTCCGTAGCATGCGGACTTTCGATGACGACTCCACGAGGCGGGACTCGAAATGCACTCGGAGCGGAGAGAGCCCTCGGTAACAACAAAATTACGGTCGTTCGACCGTCGGAAATGTGAGTAATTTCAAATGCAAAACCGCACCTTCATGAAGGGCGCGCTGCAGCTCCGTTATGTCACAAGTATAAACTCACATCAGTCAGTGAGTGAGCGTACGAACGGTCAAGCAAGCGAGCATTCAGTCGGAGTCGCCATTGATGTTGTACGTGCCTGGCCACACCCTGAATTCATCACGCACAACGATAGGGGTGGTTTGTTGAAGTCGTTTGTTTATGAACAACACAACCAACATTACTCCAGATGCAGTGAACTGGACAGAACACCGACTGCTACTCCATGCACGGCCGTGCCTGGGGTATCGCCTCGGATGTCGAATAGATTCGGCGGCAGACCGAAGGCCGAAAAAAACCGAGCTCCGATCCCAGATCTTGGTACCGCCGTGATTTCGTCAAGTTCCGTCGAATTCGCGTCCCCCGCCAGCCGTTAAGCGGCGGTAGCGCGCAGATTGGCCTAGTGAGTGAGCGGCGTGGCTTGCCGACCGACTGTTTCCATGCGCGACCACTCTCCGGGACAGCAAAGCGGGGCGCATGTCATCAATTCCGAATAGATCGACGAACGAGGCTTTTGTCGTCATATATCACGATAATGCTAATAGCGAACAATAAGCTGTCAACTAAGCCTTGTCCTCCTCCGTAAACACAACCCGTTCGCTTTCGGCCAACGAAAACGTGTCGTGCCTTCGAAACAGGCCGTCGCTAAATTGGCCTGGCCTCCTCTTACTCGGTGGTGCCGTCGGTCCTAGCACAGCTCCTACACTGCTCCTCTGTCGAACCTTCGTACCTATGAACTACCTGGTACACACAAACAGTCGCGTTCCCTCCTCCGAATCTTTGTCCGAGTCGACTTCTTCCTCGAGCTCAGAGCTCATTTCCACCATTTCGTGAGCTCGGGATTGTCGGATGGGCGTAAATCGGTCGGGGATCGATGAGAACGGCGACTAACGCTAGAAATGGTGCCGTATGACGCGCATAATCCCATTGCGTGAGAACGAATTCGGGGAGATGCGCGATCGCGGTTGTGCCACAGAGCATTATGTAATTGGAATCGCGAATGTTCGTTAAGGATGGTGGATGAATGAAATCCAAAGAGCCACCCCAGACTCGGTGCAAAGGGAACAGAGCTAAATCGAGTCTGCCGAGCAGGAGCCCGCGGGTCGCGGAAGACATTTGCAAGCTCTTTTTCTTTTTGTCATCTCGACGTTTTGCTCCTTTAGCAGCAGCAGCAGCATGCCAAGGAAGACACAGCCGGAGGGGCGACGACTGCGACAACGAAAGAGAACGACGACAGGCAGAGGAGTCAGGAGCCTCCGAAACGAGTCCCCGGCTTTCGTCTAAGCCACTCCTTGACGGCGCATATGGGTCACTAGGATTTTAATGTCGGTGCCATTCTTTCTCCCTCGGGGAGAACCCTCGTGGGGGAGTCGCGGAGTCCGTGCTTCGGAATGGCCGTACGGAAAGCTCTTGTGTACATGTTATCCTTTCGGTTTCGCTTTCCTCGGCGCTTTGCCCGATCGGACCGGACTCGATAGCGGCTCGCTGACTGAAGGAGCGCTCCTCCGACAGCTCGGTGTCTTTTCTGATATCGACGGACTCGCCCGAGATGGAGACTGCCGGGAGGTCAAGGCATGCGGGGAAACCTGGACACCTAGGAAATTCGAACCGTATGCGCATCACGGCTTCGCGAGATCCTGGATTTACAGACGTTTCGGGTCGCCGACAACTGCCGGCCGGCGGGCCTGCTCGAAGTCTGCCTGGACGGGGCGACCCCAAGCCGGCGTTTAAATATTGCGCTCAGTCACGTAGACTCGAGCAAAGAAATAGACAGACTGTCGGATATGGACGGAGAAGTTGTCTCGTCACGGGAAAGTCTCCACGGAGAGAAGACTCGGAGATTCGAACAAAGGCGCGGTATCGAAAAGTCGACGCTTCTTCCGAACGTCGATTTCCAATGAAAAAGGAAGGCTGCTTATTGCCGCTCACACTCAGTCGATTCCAATGATGAAAACAGCTAATGCAAAGCAGGGAAGGCAGGGAAGGTCGAAGTTTTTTCCCCAGCGTTTACGCTTCCGCTGTGCCACCCAAGGGAGAGGGGTTACGGCGTTTTTCCACCTGCTCCGAAGTTCTCCTTTTTCTTCGAAACTCTTTCCCGCTCAAGTTGTCGTCGTCGACAACATCGACGACAAAGTCCCCCGAGCGTCTCCCCGAAAGCGCGCTTCCTCTCAATCGAAATTACCATTGAAGGCTTATTGAATTTGCTTCCAATTTACGACTAGCAAACGAGCGAGCGACGCACCGGCCGATGTTCCGTTGCGTTTCAATACAAATATAGCTCTTCTCTCAAAACAAATTATCCCCCGTTGTCGAGGCATTCACTCCGAGTCAGAAGGAGGGAAATTTCTGCTTTTCGTCGTCGTATACATACCGTCCTTGACGATACCATGCCCGCGGCTTTCTCCATGACCCATATGGCGACTTCAAATCGTGAAGAGAGTCTCAGAGAGGTTACGGATTCGATCGCCGTCGTCAATCGCAGTCATCCAGTCGTTTCGGGAAGGACAGGTGGAGATGGGAAATCTAAAGACTTGTGATGATCGGAGCGAGTGGGGCAGACCCAGCCACCCAGATTGCTCTTGGTAAAATGGTTTTTCAATCTCTCCGCCTGTTTTTGGATGCGCGACGCCATTTCCGATTCTATTTCCGGCCTTTGAAGTTTCTTCTCGTGGATCCGGGGTGTTTAGGGAAGCGAGCGAAGCACCCATGGAAAAGAGGTGGGTGGATAGCGGTGACCATCAAGCCGTGGCTAAATGACTCCGCTTCATCGGAGAACGGGTGATGCCCACCGCATGTTCGGGGGGGGCGGTTCGCATTCGCTGAAGTTGGACAATAATGCACTTTCCCTCGTCCCTCAGGAACGCAATACTCCCCCATCACTATAAACAACAAATTGCTTTGTCGCTCCTAGATGAGCGTCTTCCGCTCAGCTTGAATGCGGGTGGGGGGCTTCTTTTTGGAGAAGCGGGGGCAGACGAGAGATGGGGGAAGGAGGGCAAGGGATTTTTTGATGACAACCAGGTAGCTGGAAGAGATCCGAGGCGCTGAGGACCGTGATGGGGGGGGGGGGCAAGGGGGCGATGGAGTTTCTGGGGCGACAAAGCGTCACGGCTTGTCATCCGAGCCTGTTTGCCACCATCAGGAAGACCTTTGTCAACGACTTCATATTTGCTACCGGCCTTAGTCGCAGTTAACGTTAACCGCCTGCGTCATTGTTCTCCTCTTTGTCTGCGGCTACTGCTGCTTCTGCTGAAAAGAGAGCAGACGATATTAATGAGACTATTGTACAGTGGCACTATCACATCATAAAAACAGGCTAACGACGAGAACAACGCTGACGATAAAGTTGATTAATTACTCACAGCTTGTGTCCGATAAACTCGACCAACGCACGCACGGACGACGGACGGGAGATGCGTGAACAGATTGACGAACTGATCGGAATCGACTCGCTGATGTTTACACTCTTCAGCGAGCGCAAACTGAGCTCGTCTGATAACAAGGCAACAAATCCGAGTGTGTCCCGATTATCCCGCACGTACGCGGAATCCGATAATTAGCGACTTCCGAGCTTCCTGGGCTCACGATCCGAGCTCCGATCGACGGGGCATGCAAGATGGAAGAGAAAAAGTGAAACTTTCCGTAGGAGCGTCTCGTATTCCGTCCAATGTGAATTTAATATCGACACCGACGTAGTAGTCCATGTGATCAAGGAAATTCAGGCGGGAAGATAGGCAAGAGAAGAAGACACGAGGAAGCCTCGAATCTCAAAGCGACCGGGCGTGAGCCTCGTCGGTTGGTTGGTCGGTCGGTCGGTCGCCCAGGCGGCTAGTTGGTCTCGGTCGCTCCGGCCGCTGCAGGAAGTATAAAACGGGTTGAAGCTTGATTGATGGGTTTGCTGCTGGCAAGCTCCGCTGTCCCTCAGCTTGCCAGCAGCAACGGCTGTGGAAGTCTCCTCAATCGGCTCCAGATAAGTCGAAGCAGCCCCACCCAGCCAGTGGGCAACGTTGGCGAAGAGATCTTGCCATCGTCGTCGGCGGCGGCGACGACGACGATCAGTCCGTCGTTCTTCCTCTTGCTCGCTCGCTCGCCTCACTCGAAGTCGCCCCGTGTGTGACCGAGCCCTGGCTGATCAACCATCCAGTCAGCCAACGAACCCTTTGACAAAAAGTAGACTTGAGAGATGTTTTTTATGTAGCTGCTGTTCCCGGCTTTGCCACCACCACCATTCGAGCTTCCTCACCGCTCCCGGGCGGCTAGCCCAAAGGGACCAAGGGGAGACAAGAGAGAGAACGCCGATTGGCCAACGGGGGGAAGAATTAAAGAATGGCATAATTCGAGATAGGACGAAGAAAGGAGGGAAAAGGGTGCTGCCCTGCCAGCTAAAGCGGCGGCGGCAGCAGCAAAAGCACGAGATGAGTAATGCAACGTGGACACTCCCCTGAGGTGGGGCATGCCAACCAACCAAAGCTTCTTATCCTCTCTTTTTTTCTAAAGCCTATTCCTCCTCTAATTTGGGCCGGCCTGCCTGCCTGTCAGGCTAGCTGCCTGCTTGCCCAGCAGCAGTGCAGAGATCTGCCAAAAGCAATCTATGCTGACGGCTTGCTAATGTGATCAGTAAAGGATTGGCGTCGTCGTCGTCGCCGTAGAACGACCGGCTTCGTCGGTGTGGAAGCTTGCGAGGCATACGAGGACGGAAAGATGTTTCGCCATGAGGAGGGTGGAGGTGCACCTTCGTATCCCATCGGCTCGTCTCGAACAGTCAGCCAGTGACATGTCTCTGCTGTCTCGTCACCGTCCTCGCCTCGGGAAGACGTGCTGTACGCAGGAACCCTATCAGAGACGTCACGTCTCTCGTGCCGTTCAGGCGCCGCAGGCATGTAACGAGTCTTGCCACGGCGGCTCGGACGCCATCGTTCCACTCCGACAGGAGAAATACGGGAGCGTTCTGGTTCGCTGCTGGATACGCTTCCACGACGTCAATCTGAATGATCATTCGTTCGGTTAAGCGCGAAATGCAACCAGCGGTGTCTGTGATGTCCTCACAGGCGCTTCTGTGGTGGAAAATGTTCCCGTCTCTCGGTGAACGGTGTTTTCAATTTTGAGGTCGATTGAGAAATGAAAACAAAAACCCAATTTATCCGACGAAAGTGAGCGGCGGCGCTGTTATTCTTGTAATTTGAATGCTCGAGGCTCTCATGACGTATCCGCGGCGACTGGGGAATTCTGGAAATGCATACGTACCTGTATCGAGACTTCATCTCCTGTCCTGGACTTGAGGCGATCATCCCGCAGAGGGATCCAAGGCGCTCTCGGGGCCTCGATTTCCGGGGACTCGTTCGATTCGCCCGACGTTTCGCAGCGTCGGGACGACCTCAGACAAGGCTTATTTGTAGCGGGCTTCCTTTCCCCGTTTGGGATCCCCGCTACTTCGGCAGCACATCGGAGAACGCACAGGTCGAAAAGCACAAGACCTGTCTGCGGTGGCACTCCAAAAAAGCGGTCATCACGCTTGTTCCAATCGAGCCTTAACGACCTCCCTCTCTTCTCATTAACGTTGGGGAAGACCAGCTCTCGGCTCCGGTTTCTTCCACAGCTTGCGATCAGCGCTACCGTCTCATCAGCGACGGAATCGAGAGCGATGGTATCGCAAAATGATGCATTGATTAAACATGCATCGTCGGGAGGGCATACGACGGCGTCGTAACACGGACCACGAACCACGCCTCGGGAGAACGAAACAAAACTGTGCGGAAATTTATTGCAATACGGCTTGGAGGTTTTGGTACATTCGCGACCGTCTCCATTGGGAGGAGGAATTCTGTCGCATCTCATTGTTCCTTAGTGAGGATCTTCGACTTTTTTAGCCGATCAAAGAGCCTTGATCGGGAAGTCTGGATGAGACCAAATTGGTCGAGCGACCTAAACGGGAACAACGCGAAGAGCTACGTCCCTCCTGCAACCGGAGGATTCCTCGCACCATTCCGATTCGCGATAAATCCGATCAAAATAAGATCGGCTCGCTTTCTTCCGATGCTCACCTCAGCAGCATAATTAGAGTTTGCGTCTCGCTTCCGGGAATCTAGCCCCTGTAGGATCGTATTATGATTATTGTTTCTTCGCGTCATCTGGATCCGTGACCCTTCCCCACCCCCCTCAACAACGCTTCGGGCCTTTAGGATCACTCGGTGGGAGTCCTCGATTCACAAGTGCGCCAGATCTGGCGCTGCCAGCCCGGGTGCGAGCTCCCTGTCGAGACCAGCGCAGTGACTCTGCGACTGAGTGTCGTGCGCGGAGTTGTCTTGCTCTGGGATTGCTTAGTTGCTTGCCGGATTGCTTGGTTGGTTGCTTAGTTGCTTGCTGGGTATCCCTTTCCTTCAGAGTTGCTGCTTGATGGCTAGCTGGTTGGCAGGCTTTGCCGCTACCCTCGCCATAGCAGGCGGGGCTTGAACTGAGAATTATTCCCATTGGGAAAGGGTGTGTTTAAATTGGGAGAGTAGAGCGCCCGCCACGCTCTTCCCAATTGCAGCAGCACGCCTGCCTTTCGCAGCAGCGGCGGCGGGAGAAACAGCAAAAAATAATAATAATAATAACCAAACTCGGCCCCGTTCGCTGCTGCGGCTGCTTGAGAGAGGACTCGTAGCAGCAGCAGCATCGACAGCCGCAGCTCGACGACGACGAGGACGAGGAGCGAGCGCGACTAGGACGAACGACTAGCTTCGTCCAAGAACACTCCCTCAGCAGTCAGAGCACTGTGGAGCCACGCAGCGGTTCAAACCATTTGCTGCCGGCCGCTCCGTGAGCTGCGCTACCGAACAACACGTAGAGACCGACATTGCCCTCGTTGGGCAAGCGCCTCGAAAACGAACCGTGTGTGCAACAACAAGAAGCGGCGGCAATATTAACGCGTAACATAAGCTCCCTTCGGCTGCGAGAAGGAAACGAGCATCAACGAAAACCTTCACAGTTATCACGAATCTCGAGTGAACAATGCCCCTCGTCTTAAGGATAATACGACTTCATGAGGACTACATGTGAAGGAACCCGTTCGTGCGACTTGTGCTAGCCGATTGCGAGGCTGATCCCGGACTCACGACATACCATACGCGATCTGTGAACAACCGTTTTGATTACAAACATAATTTCATCTCAGATCTCAGAGCTAGTCTCTCCCGTGATCCGTCGAGGTGATTTGATCCAATTTGCTCGTTGGATCAAACACTGTTCGTTCGGATCCGCAAACGACCGGCGAATATCCCAAAGGATCCACGTTTAAATCCCCGTCGTCCTGGTGACTCGGTGCTCATCCCCGACCCTGTCCTTTTTCATCACGACTCTGCCAGAATTCGAGTTCATGTGGCGGCACTTGCGTGTTTCGTAGCTTTTCGCACACCGTCTGGTGGAGCGTGATGTTTCAAACTGGTTAGGAGCTCACCCGTATCGACTCTTCTTGGTCTCCTGCGTTGATCTTGAGTTTCTCTCCAAGGAGTCCTTCGAATCGTTCGCTCCTGCCGCATTTGTGTCTTTGATTCCTTTCTAATCTCTAACGATGGTCGAGGCGTCCTGATTCATGTGAATATTATCTCTTGTGCTTCTGCTCCGAGTCACCGCTGTATTTCCCCTGGTTTCCGGTTGTGATAAGTTCGCGTTTCGGTTGTCGTCGAGTTAGGTGTTCAGCATTCATCACCCCTCACCATTTCGTAGAGATTCATAGGAACTCATAGTTTTACTTTGAAGCGAACTCTGTAAATAACGCCACAGCGAAATTGTGTCTCACATGTAACCCGAGATCAGGGTTTTTCATTGCTCACGCGAAGGAGAAACGAATATTTGTGCAAGGCTGTTGTGTGCGTTTGACGTCTCGACTGTGTTTCGTGTTCCTAGTTCTCCTGGAAAACACACTGAAAACCGTCTCTCATGGTTCTTCTGTGGCCTGACGCCGACCAGACCAAACTTCTGCTTGGAAACGTAAGTTACGCCGATATAGTCCGTAACGTCTCGACGGTCTTCGGAGACTTTGGAAACTCCGCCGAGAGCACTCGATCTTTACCTTCATGTTTCCGCGATTGCTTCACCTTCATGTTTCTGCGATGGCCAAACTGTGTATTCGATCAATTTTTCCTTCCATGCATCTATCACCCCCCCCCCCCCACCTCTCTGTGCAGTGAACTTTCCCTCGATTGAGAGTCCATTGATAACGCCTCCGATCAGGGAGAATCGCGAGGAGGGAATCGGGGAAAATTATTTACAAAGGAGTCCTCACAAGATCTACGGTTCGCGTTGCGGGAAACATCTTTCTATACTCTATCGTGCGTCCCCCAGTCTCGACATTTGTGACTGGCCCATTCCTGAAACTACTTCAGTGGATGGAATAAATCTACGATCCCTCCTTATCGATATCGATGATTTCTACGAATCCGATGTCCCTCCGAGACTCCAGTTTTATGCAAGAGGTGGCGGGAGTCGAGTTCGCGCTCAGTCGCGCACATGGTGGAGCCCCCTGGCGAGCCAGGCCACAAACTCTGCTATGAAGCCGTTAACGAGGGAGCGCGCTCCCCCTCCCGAGCCCTATTCCGTTCGTCACCTAAGGGTTTTCGCGGGACGTTCAAGAAAGGCGCCCGCGTGCATTCTTCTTGTCACGATGCATCATAAGAATTACACGGAGCCGAGACTGGCACACATTCGTTGTAGTGCTCTGTGTACAGTTATCCGTCAAAAAACTGAGCCTACCGACTGAGCCTATCGGGGGAAGCGGACGTTTGAGTAAGCTCTCGTCAACGGAGCCATCAGAGCTCCCTTCCAAGGGCCCATGGGAGAGTCTATCGTGGGAGCGGAATTTCCCTATTGGAATGAAGCATATCGCTCATTCAAATGAGCGGTGAGCCCGAGTAAAACGGATCGCGGCTTTACGGTGGCGAGAGGATCCGGTCTTGTTGTCGCTAAGGAACTGAACCTCTCAGATCGAGGAAGAGCGCTTCGAATTATTATTGTAGGCCGATGATTCCACTTCCTCCAAGACGCAAGTACAGCGCGGAACGATCCATACGGCTGTTCTCGCGACTGAACACGATGAGCGACGCGGATCGATATCCTTTCCTGTCCTTGCAAGTGTATGAGAAAACTCGAGACTCTCTCGTCCTGGACAGGATCCGAGCTCTACACCCTCATCACCTAGGGTGATGCACATTCAGTGATCCCAGTTTTGGGAAAGTCTCGAAGTTTGAATGGAATGTGATCATCGCTACAAGAATCACGAAACAATCTTCGGAGGACGAATGATTACGTGCAGGGAAAATTTTGCTCGCGACGCTGCCCCGTGAGATGTTCGAGGGGTTGGGTCGATCCGAGCTCACGGGGGACTCTCTCTCCCAGTCTCAGAGCGCTCACCATAATTATTGTCAAGCGGGTTGATGCCTGAGAACGAGCGCTCTCTGAATTGTACAACCGCAAACTATTGTCCTACGGGTCGAAATTACGCAGATTACCATTCTATTCGTATTTGTACGGCGTAATCACTCGCGAGCAGATCGCCAATCAGCTATTGATTTGTGCTTTGACCGGTTCATAAGCGTCAAGCGAAGAATGCGTTTCTGAGCGGCCGACTTCCGCTTCCCGTGGCTCTCGCTCGTATTCAATTCTATCTGCAACGAGTATGTTTACTAAGTCTGGACGGGCGAGCTATCCAGTCTGTCTCTATGAGAGCGTCAGCAAGTCTGTGTTAATGTTACTTGTCTAAAAAAATATCCAAGCAGTTGCGGTGGCTGCAACGGCCGCTGCAACTGATGCTGATGCGACACATACGATCAGCTGAGATGAGAAAAATATTCACATCGCAAAAATCCGGAGTATACGAATTTAGAATCTTTTATCTAGTAGTCGATCGAGGGAAAACATAAATAGACTACTCGGAGGCCGAATCGGCACCAATGTGATCCTGTAGAATGTAGAGACTACATAGGTGCATGGGTGATAGGTCCGATACGTCACAGAGGAGCTCGGTTTTATGGTTTTTTCTTCTGTTTTATGGTTCGGATCTCGAGAATGTCGGTGAATGGCTGTCAGCTTGAGAGTGGCCGCTCAAGTGGTCAAGCAGGAGAGGGCAGTAGCGTCTGACTCAACCACCTCGTGGTCTACTCCAAGGTCATTGCGTCGATACATATTCGTGAAAGTCCTACGGAGGCTTCGGCCCATTCCTTACACTCTGGCTCATTTTGCTGTTACCCGGAAGTACCCTGCCCCTCATTCAGATCAGGTGCTCAACACACAACCTGTGCCACACTAGATTGTCCATATCGACGAATTCGTTGGCATGAGTGACTCTCGGGATGGCATTTCCTCTTCCTCCGCTATCAGAGGTTTTCGGACGTCTCGTGACCGGAGGATTGTCCATTGAGAGCGAGCAGATGCGAGATTCGGCGCGAGGCCGGGGAGACACGCTGAATGTTCTCCACCGCCACCGTGGCTCCCGCTTGCGCTTGGGGCGATCGCGCGCTCCGGGTCGGGAACCTGAAAGTTTCTGTTCTTCGGACTGAGCAACATCGGAAGCGTCAAAAAGCGGAGTCTCGTGTCGCGGGTGACTCGAGGCGCTCTTCAATTTTCATCGAAGAACGCTCGCCTCGAACGCTGCCAGTAGTCGGTATCGTGACGGATAACGTGGTGAATAGCCTGGCAAAGGCTATCTCCGGCCTCCCCGGAGACCCTGATGAGAATCCTGATGGGAATCGAAACTCCACGCTCGAAAGGTTTTCGGTGTTTCTTGCCACGTTTCGAGCTTAACCATGAGGCACGCTGACTTCTTGTTGCCCGTCTCGCCGGCTGCGTCGATGCGGTGCTCTTGACCTCCCGTGAATTGATTGAGTCGTCTCGAAATGGATCTGCATGCATCAAAGCAGCGGTCCGAACAGACATCAAAGTGGTAAACATATGCGATCGTAAAGAGCAGGGCGTTCGCAAGGGGAGGAACGTCTGCGATTCCAGGAGCGACATCGATAGCGGCCATCAGTGTTACGGTTGCGAGTCGATCGGATTATCAATTTCGTACAAGGAGTGGAATTAACAGCTCACGCTTCCGGCGATATCCACATTTGCGATGAATCGACACGTAACCGTGTTCAGAGAGCCCTTTCCTCGGGTTTCGATGCATTCCGAGCGGATCTCGGTGGTTTAGGAGTTGGTATAATCCAATAAATGTTTCATTTGATCCCTCCCTGTATTCGGTGGGACAAAGCGTTTCTAATTTGACGAGATGGCCAAATCATGGAGACCGACTACGCGGAACGAGCTACCCTGTCTCCCTGTTCCGTGAATTGACCTCGACGCTCGGACTGCGTAAGATCGGAAAATAGATTCATGAATAAATATATAGACTCAAAATCCGTTGACAGCAGTCGGGCTCCGGGTGATTGGCTCCAAGATTCCCCTACCCCTATCCTGCACGGTGGGAACCGGTGCTTTCGAGGGGATAGCGTATGAAGAGACGGCGAAAAGGAACTTATTCGGGCCTCGCCCCTCTTCTCCCCCATCACCCCTTCCCTCGTGCTTCTTCATCTTGACATTTCTCGCGACAGCAACGACGCGACGGTACTGTACGTTCTCCCCCCCTACCGGCCCCGCGCAATGCTCCAGCAGGCAACGGCAGCGGGTCGAACTCTTCCCCGTATTTGCTCAGTTGTTTACAGTAAACACGGCTGGCGCGGTGGTAGAGACCGCCGCTGCTTGCCTGGCGAGGAGGCTGGCGGGCCGCTTGCTGCTGCTGTCCGTGCTTTCGTCGCATAGACGATCGTTCGCTCCACGAGCCGAGTCGCTCTCTTCTCTTGTCTGTCAATCCCCTCGCTCTCAGACGGTCCCTTTCCATACAAACATTCGGCCTCTGGAACAACACAACTACTTTTTCGCAGATGCTACAGACACCGGCGCGAAGCAACAAGCGAGCCAGAGCATAGCCGACAGCTATTCAAACTTGACGCGGACTCTCTGAGCGTCATTCGGTGACGGCGGGCGTATAAGGCCCGGAAGAGGTTCTGTTAGTCTCCGAACAATCTGCAGGCTTTCGCCCACGTTGCTTGCGCGCGGAGTTTCTAGAAACCGAACAAGAGAAGTGCGTCGAAACTCATGGAGTCCGCGCGGTGCGGTGAAGTCCCCGGCAGGAACCTGCGGGGAAACCTGCCACAGGGTAGACTATCTGCGTGCTAGTGCGGAGTTCGGTGACTATGGTATTGAGGTGCTCATTAGCAACGAAACCGATTCGTTTCTTGTTATTAATGCTGGACAGGAGAAAGCCGTAGCAGCTCCTGGGAACTACCTGTGGAACCGTGCAGCGGTCTCGAAGTGTGTCGGTGTAAATTAATCTGTGATTACATCCAGTCCTCGCGATAAGTTTACCGCGGGAAAACTGAGTGCGAAACATTTTAGGACAATTATTCTAGTCATCGGTCGTCAGAAAAATCGAGTCGTCGGAGCGAAAATGACGTTACTCACAGTAAGTACCCCCTCTTCACCCCCGTTCCTTCCCCGCCCCGGGTCGCAGTCTCTCACCCGTATTTTGAAGCCGAAGACATTTGCCCCTCGCTTCCCCGCCCCCCCCCCCCACGCTTACTCGGAGAGCCCGCTCGATCGTTCCTCTATGCAACGACCGCGACGACTCTCATCGGTGACTTGACATGTGCTCGTACCCGTTCACTTTTTTGTGGAGAAAGCGGAGTGCAACCTACATAGTGATAAACGCCTAAGTACGAGTGGACGGAGCTTTTTTTTTTGAAAGAGACATTTCAGCTGTTTTAAGCAGCCGTAGCGGCGGCAGCGGCAGCAACGTAAGCACTGGCCCTCTCCACGATCGTATCGCTCCCTGTATCTCGAGTTACGCAATGGACGACCTCTACTCAGTCTCGAGAAATTGACCCGATGCGGCCAAAAGCGCCCAGAATGGATCTCGCGGCCACACTCCCACCTCGAGCGTGGCAGGGAGCGGCAATGCTGCAGAGTGTTGCAATCGAGGGGCCTATACTCAAAAATATTGAGCATTCTGCCGCACCCTATATAGGTGTTCCATGATATGGAGTCTCGAGTGAGCTAGCGCCGGAGCCTTTTTTTGTGTCCAAACTGAAGCTTACTGGGAATCTTGATAAAAAGACCGATAATAATGAGCGTCTACGAATATGCTTGGTCCGTATAAAGCACTTCCAAGCCGCTGGTAACCCCCAAGGTCGCTGTAGACGGACGTCGTGGCACCCAACGTTACGGCATCTACGGCCCGTTGTCACCGGCTTCAAGTGACTCGGGTCACTTTACAAGTCGTTATTCTCGATGACAGGGCTCAGTCTGTCAATAAAAACAATAACACGATCGGAATGAACAACGATAACCGGAGTACCGGGAGCCGCACCTTATGACTTATGGTCTTTAGGAGCGGTCTTATCAGAGCCGTCAAAATGTCTGGCTATCACGCCGGAAAAAAACGAAGAATTCTCCAGCGGAACTCGCTGAACCTTGAAACTTCCAAACCCTGCTGCCATCGAACCTCCACCAAACTAATTAGGCTGGATTTCCGTCAGTGAAGCCGACGAGCCCCGGCGGCTCGAAGGGATCACCTAGCGCCGACGCGGCTAAAAACAGAGAGTTCCAAAGGGAGAATCAGGATGCCAGAACGGAGCGGACCGGGGTCGAATTTTCGAAGAATTAAAAGTTTCTAAGGCTATCTCGCGGCCCCGATCGTCGAATCGACAATCTAGCAGCAGAAATAGATCAACGGCATTTCCTCTAATCTCGAGAGGACACTATTGAGGCTCCGGGCATCATAATAATCATTGCGAATCATACTGAACGAAAACAGCTGAGCCCATCAGCGCAGAAATGCCCTGTTTCGCCAGCTCCCAAGCTCTCGTTAAATTGAAGAGGACTTAAAAATGAGTCGGAATTTGAAATGTCCCGCATCATTATTACGAGCTACAAGTCAATGGAGTCCTCTGACCAACGACAACAGATTTATCGATTGAATGCTGATGTCACTGCTTGCGTCGCCGCCGGCTGCTCCGTCGGATCAGAGGCTACCGCTGGCAAAACGGCGAAAACACGAAACATCAAAAAACACTGCCACGACGACCGGAGCTACGGCAAATCACGTAACGTCTCGACCGAGCTCAGGAGCGACTGGTGAATTTCTGATGATGATGCTCAGACGATTCCATCGAACAAAACATCAATCCTGAGCTTCCGTTAGAGCACACGCGTGGCGCACTCCCATGCGATCTTCCAATCACCCGTCACTCGGTGGCTGGGCAGGCGGTCGACACTGGTTGGCGGCTCTGACGAGCCGAGTTTGAAGTGCGCCGACCGACGTTGCCCCGTTGTTGTTCCGAGTTTCGCAATGGTCTCGTCTGTCGTCTTTTTCTTTACCAGAACAACATATAGGATGAACGAACTGAACCGGGCGAGCACCGAACGAACCAAGCGGTGGACAGACAGACGAATGAACGGACCGACGGGCTGCTTCGTGTTGTTTACTCTGCTGGCTGGCTGCCTGTCTGCCCGGCTAGCTGCTTGGATGGCATTCGGGCAGCCAGGCTGGATGGCTGGCTGGCTGCAACGCAGGCTAGCTGCTTGTGTTTATCCTTCTCCCTCCACAAACAACGGCCTACTCCCGGCGTGGCCTCTAGCTAGCTCGCTCGCTCGTTCGCTAGCAACCAAGCAAGCAACCAAACAAGTCGGCAAGCAGGCAGGCCGACAAGCAAGCAGGCCAGTCATCCAGCAAGGCAGCCTCCCTGCAAAGCTTCCTCGTGTCGTGTAAAAGACGAAGTAAAGAAAAAAACTTATGCTTCTAAGAGTTTCTCCCCTCGGCCAGTCGTGGGGCTCCCGTACAGTCTCGCGCAAAATTTCTCATTCCACATCCCAGTCTTGACCGATAATGATTATTGTGGCAGTCCACCGGAAGGCTCGAGCAGGAATCAGATTCCTACGCCTAGGAGCTGAGATCAGCTGATTGTCTTCTGGGGGAAAGGGACGACATTGCGCCGAAAGGTTGATGAATGGAGACTCGTAGGTCCTTCCTTCCTCCAAGCTCTGAATGATCAAGTGTCAGCGAGAAGAGAGGAAATGTCAAGGTCAACTTTAAGGTGGCACCTGGCAAATAAATTAGGAGCATGATTTCTTCTGCGCGCGGTCGGTGAAGCGACGCCGATCCGAAATCTGCGGAGGGGTGAATTCGGTTCCTCCTGCAGAGAATATCCTTGACAGGTGGTTGTTTTTAGACGGACCCGAAGGGTGAAATAATGCTGATTGCCATCTTTTTTTTCCACTATTCATCCCCTTCATCTGCCGGCCGCTTGACTTCCGTCGATCCGCGATACTCGGCAGAAATACTCCCTGCCCCCGCCCCCACTGTCCCTTTGACTGTAGGGTTCATGGCAGTAGTGAATGCGATCCCACTAGTGGTAGATATTTCGTTGTCGGTGTTGTTGCCGGCGTCTCTGTCGCCGCTGCGACTGTTGTTGTTATTGCTGATGCTTTCGATGTTGTTGTTCTTGCTGTCGTTGTTGCCGCCCTCGCCGTTCCATTGAAGGGTCTTCAATGCAGCAGCAGCGGCGGCGGCAGCTGAGTCGAGGTCTGTTGTGCTGGGCTGGGTGTTGTTGGGTCGTGTGTGTTTGTGTTTGTGATGTTTATATTGTGTGTTTACCCACGGGGCCCTTGTCTATTCTGCGCGACGCTGTTCTCGTTCTCGCTGCTGCCGTCGTTCAGAGAAGCCTCCCATATCGACTAGGCCCTCTGATCGGACTGACCATCGGTCACGGCTCGATCACGAGGTTTGCGGATCACTTGGGCCCCGCTCAGTTAGCGAGGTGGACTCTCGCATCGATTTCAAGTGATTTTTCCCTCCACACCCACCTGCTTCAAAGGGATCGAAAATCCTCAGGTCGATCGGTGCCGGAGTCGGGACCCACACCGAGAACTCGAGTTCCTTCCTCTCGGAGAATTCGGAATTCTAAAACATCTGACTCGTTATTGAATATTCCATGAGCTTCCATGAAACTGACGGGAATATATCCTGAGCCGTCCGGTAGAGCGACCTCGAGATTCTATCCGATCGGAATTAGGTGATAAGTGACGGGGTCGTTTTTCCGCCTCTAGAAACACTATGGGAAAGCGGAGCTATCGAAGACAGCATCCGAGCTTCGGCCTCTGTTTGGAAGTCCGACATTCACTTATTGGACCGACATCGAGGGCTGACAGAAAGAATTTCTCAACACTAGCCGTTTGGAAGTGATACGAGCCTCGAGATCCGACATCCCGAGGAAGAGAGAAGGCCGATTCGGATCATTGAGAATCCTACCGTCTTGTCCAGCAGGCCTGGCGGCTGCTTGCTTGGGAAGGAGGCTAGAGATGCCATCGGAGAAAGATGGTGTTTATTTATTTTTGATTCGACGCGACTTGTTGATGAGCACGATTCTTGAGCGAACACGGTCCCCGAACAGCTAACTGGCTGGCCAGCAGTCTGGTTTGCCGCTCGGTCTAGCACTCGCTAGCACCATCGCTCACCGTTCATCGGGCTTCTCTCCGTAAGCTACCATGCAAGCTTCACAGATCACGAACACTAGACGCTCGCTCGACGTCGACCGTCGAGCCCTCCATAATTTAAGAGATCAATGATTACCGGATACCGCTTCCATCCTGAAAGAGTTGATGTATGTAGATGTGTAGCTGGAGGAATCCGGTGCAGCGAGACCGAGGAAGCTTTGGCGATGAGCAGAAGAATCTCTGGGACACCTTGCCTGGAACACCTTTCCGAAAACCTTCGGGGACTGTTCCGGAAGACTGTTCCCGGGAAAAGTCAATGCGTACCGTAGAGGAGCGCTCAGAATGACGCGGGATCATTATTTCTCTGTTTCCATTGCAGGAAGATGAACGCATGATGGAGCATGAGGGAACATTGGAGACGGAGCCCGGCCACGCGATCAACTTAAGCACTTCTACGTCTTCAAGTGTGGCGCCTTCGTCCCCACCTTGCTCTCAAACCAACTTGATGGGAGGTGACAGTTCTCCACACACCACTGACCTCTCTGGAAGACAAGTGAGTGCAGTAGATTCGAATGAGAGCTCGTAGACACATTATCGATCCCGAAGAGAAACGGGCGGGAAAGCCGTCGGAAAAAGCTCACGGGAGAAGAGTGAGCGTCTCGAGTTCAGGATTCACTTTGATCGGGAACAAGTGGGTTCCGTTGAGGGATTATAAATGTGAGCAGGCTAAAGACGGAATCATTTCCGGGACGCTATCCGCCCCGACAGAAGCCCAACACGTCAAGTTACGAGGCAGATATCAAATTCTGACGATAACAACAATCAATAGTGTCGTTTATCGATCATGTAAAGGACGCGCGTTATACTGACGTCCGTCTCCCAGCGACCACGCAGCCATCCAAACTGCAGGCAGACAGGCAGGCAGTCAGTAAGGATCGTGTTGGCTTAACCCAAAACATCGGGGCGTTAACGTTTTTTTACGTCGACCGCTTTTCCTAGAATGTTTACGACTCATACAAACCCACACGAAAACACATATATACACTTACTCCGCAGAGCCAGACATAGCCGAAAAAACACGCGACAGACAAACACAAACACCAGCTTCGACTTTTTGTTGTTCGAACGTCGTTTCGACAAACTCTGGGATATTCATTTTTTCATTCTTTCAATTTCCACTCCTTGGTGGCATGCCGGCCGCTATTGAGCTACGATCGCTTCCCATGAATGTTGTGGAGATTGTCACCTTCGGCGGCCTCTTCTGCCTGTAGCAAGTGACTGTCCGTAAATTCAGTAGCCGGCGGACGAACCCTGGGAATCGCTGCGTCCCCATGAGTCGATCTCTGTGCTCCTGATAACATGGAGGTGCAATCTGAGAGTCGAGAGAACGATTCGCGATTGGATTAATATTTGTCAGGAGACTGAACCATTGATTGGTGACGACGCAGGATGGTCCTTTGGCAGGACTCTGAGAGGCTTCGCGCCGTCGCTCGCGATACCAACGCGTCGAGCGTTGCCGTTGCTGCAGTCTACAGACGAGTTCTCTATTTTTCCGTGTGTCGTTGTTGTTGTTTGTTGTCTAAACAGAATGCGGGAACGCGTACGCCGTGGTTCTTCCGTGCGCCCGACGGCTCGTCCGTAGATACTCGAGTCCCTCGATTTGTCAGCTCTTTTGGTGAACTTCGACAACCTCATTTCGTGCTGTCGTTGTTGCTGCCTTTGCCGCCATCGCGCCGTTATTGTTGTTGTTGTCGCTGTTGTTGTTTCCGACAGGCAAACCATCCGCTAGCCTTCGCTATCGGAGCTGAATTGACAGAACTCTCGTGGAAGTTGGCATCACTACAGCAACCACAATGACATCAACAACAACGACAACAACAACCAGCAGCAAAACCGCCGTAGACTTGTATTGCTGTTTACCAGTTGTTGTTGTCGTCGATAGCGTCAGTCGACGGGTGATGTGGTTTCTCGTTGTTAACGACAACAGCGGCGGTAAGAACTTGACGACGACGACGACGACTATGAAGAATAACCGAAACGGGGCTCCGAAAAAGGCGGCAGCCGACAAATATTGGTCGTCGTTCCAATGAAGCGCGGCTAGTCAGCCGTCATACGAACAAACCTAGCGACGAGTAGACAGCTAGCACCAAAACGGCAGACAAACGCAAAGACCGAAGAAAGGACACACCGACAGACAAACTCGCAACGGAGCAAACAAACTCTCCTTGTTGACCAAAGTCAGCGCGGCATGTTTTGGCGTTCGCTTGCTTACTTACCAGCCAGCCAGGCTCGCTGTGTTTTCCGAACGCGACATGCAGCTAACAATTGCAAAAACAGCCCTAACAGCAATCCACGCACATCGTGGCAGTCAACTTCTCGTCTTCCCGGCTAAATAATCTCGACAGTATTCGAGGCGTTTTGGCGAAGCTCTCGAATCGTCGTCGCCATTCTCAATAATCCATGCCCACGGCTATTTTTGCTCATCGACATCCCTTTTTTCATGTTCGCTGTGTTTTAATATGTTCATCCGTGTCGACCTAGTGGCTGGCTGAGCCGATCTAGAGCTCGTCCCGCTCGGCCTCGCCGCCAAACCAATTCACATCACGTGAACGATTAGAAAGCGAACCATTCCGATAAGTTCACGAGCTCAACTTCCATTTGCGAGACTCCAATTTGATCCGACAAGCCACTCAGACCGAGTGCTCAGCGGCGCGCGGGTAGGCAGAGTCTTCGGGATGGAAGAGTGAGATCGGCGGCAACGTGCTGCTGGGCGTGCGACGCGACGTTATTATACCAACCGATCATGCAGCCATCTGGTTATGCGTATCCATTTTATGCGGAGCCTTCGATGGCTCTGGTATGGTGATGATTCGAATGGCGACATTATTCATCGTTTTCACTACGTACGGCGGTGGCTCACGAGTTCGGGGTGTATCGTCGCTTCTCGATTTATCGCATTGTTACCTAAAACCGAAAGAAAATTCGCGAGTACAAGCACGACCGGGGGATACCGAGCCTCTGGGGGACTTATTTTTTCCAAGCGACATGTCCCGGACTGCACAACGCAGATCCGTGGGTGGGGAATTAGGGCGACGCGTCGCCCGTATCCACAAGAAGCAAAGGCTACCGCTCTAATCATCATCATCATGATGAAGAGCTAACATCAGCCGTCGGTGAACTCTACGGAGGAGTAATGACGCCCGCGCTCACTTGCGGCCATGACGTCACGGGGAGTCGATGAAGAGATGAGCAAGATGTGGCCTCGTTTTTTGTGCTGGAACATCGCACGACATGTGCTCGTTTGTAAGTAACTCCGCATCGACTGGGCTCTGACGTGAGGTCCTCCCTCCTGTCGGCTAAGCATGTGGTCACCTTGGCTCATGTTGGTCTCAACCCGTGCTCTCCGCGCCGCCGGTGCTGAGCGAGTCTACGGCCCGGATGTTGATTGCCGTGGTCGGCTGCGGTCAGCTGTGGTCGGTGTTAATTACGCTCGGCGAATACAAAAACACCTCCCATATCGTAAGCGGCTCCTGCGCGCCGACATCGGGTCTCTGCCGTGGAGTTCTTTCGTAGCGTCCGCTCTCGGAAGCTCTTGCTTCGGATGCTTCGACGTTTAGACGCTGAATCGGATAAGTAGCGAGCACAGCCGGACCGCTACGGGGGCTAGGGGAACCGAGGAGCCCGATGAAGCCTCCTATCGCCCAGGGCTTCGGAGCGCTGATCATCATCATTGATAAATAATTATTCGTGTATATTCATGAATAGCTAGAGATGGCTCGTGACCGAATGAATCGAGAGCGGAAATTACTGATTTATAAACAAATCGAAGCGGAGGATCGCGTTGCTCTGACATCGCTGGCAGTTGAGACGGTCGCGGCGGCGCCGGCTGCGTCGCGGGTGCATTGCTACTCTAGTTTCTTCCGAGTGAGCGCGATGGTTAAAGCCGGAGAGAAATTGTATACAACCCGAAACCGGAGTTCAAGTTGCTCGATGGTTTTCGTGTTATTTTTCGCTCCTTCTTCCCGTTTTCGGCTGCCACTTGAGCGGTTGATTGACCTAACCTAGACTAGTTCAACGCCCCTGTTAGTCGATGCTGCAGGACGCTGTTGCTTGTCCGTATTCGCGTCGGAAGCCTTTGGTCAGGAAAGTCCACGACGGTATACGTGCTCAGTGATTCCGAGTCCAGTTCCGGATACCGCTTCTGAATGTTTCACGAAACGAATCCGCGCTGCGACTTCTTTCTCTGGGATTCGCGATCCCAGATGGTGAGTTACGCTTGTTTTCGCTCGCCTCGCCTGTCCGAGGGAGCTCCTTAGAAATTGGGTACTGTTCTCCAAGAGAAATCTGTGTACGTACCTCGATTCGTTGAAGTAAAGTCTATACTAGATATGTCACAAGGTTGCGCTCCAGATCCTGATGAGCTTCGCAATCAGCTCCATTCCACGGGGTGAGAATTTGGGTGGTGAGGGGCGGGCTGTGTATGCCGTTGCTTATTCGAACGCCAGGACGTCATTAATGTCCCCTTTTGGCGCGACCCGAGCGATACGGTCGGAAGAGGGATCGAATTCGGGTATTTTTTATCTTGCCAGCCATGAGGGTGGTGTCGGGAAAAAATTCTGCGCAAAGTGTCGCTCGGGTGGCTATTCGAACGAACGCTCGGCGGTGGCGCACGAGAGACAAACAGAGGGAGGCCACTCAGGGGAAAAAAGCGGCATCATGTAGGGAGGGGGCTTAATGTACGCCGATATCATACAGCCGCCCGCCTGCCTGCATGCATTCGAGGGTGCATGCGAAACATGACGATCGATCAGAGAGACTCAAACCGAATCATCATTCGCCCCGCCAATTTCGACAGAGTCATGGTCATTGCTTTTCCTTTAGCGGGTCGAAGTGAGCTTTTATTGGGCTGCATTGAGAATTTGATGAGTGTAACCTCTCGTTACGTCGAGGCTCTTCGCTCCACCTCCCCTAATGAACCGATTCGTGCTCCGTTCGCGTCGAGCTCCTTTATACGGTATACTTGTTGCTCGGCTCACCACGAAAATTCGTGTTAAGACCTCGTGGTATGAATATCAGACACGTATGATGACAGTTTAATGTCCATCGTCGTTCCGGAGTCTTATCGCGAGGGAAGCTCATGTCCGGTCCGATTTCCGCAGAATTTCATTCCGAGCCTCGTCCGTGCCCCTGTGATATCTGAAAAACCTGGAGAGATTGCCTCTATTCTCTCGATGCTCTGTTTGGGACAAAACTGGAACGAGGTCCCCATGAACCCTCTGACCCGAGCTGCCGCCTACTCGCGCTCTCCGCGTCCCGTCTCCGGGAGCAATGCCTTCTGCCATTTAGGTGTATACGAGGAATTCTGGAATACTCAGATGGATGGCATCCAATCCATCGGAAGATCTAACCGAGCCCTTGGTGAAAAACAGAACGAGTTTTCGCACGGACAAGAGACTCCACGAAACACGAAGAGCTGATCCAATTGATTTCTGCTGGGAGCGATTTTTTGTCTGAGCACAATCCGTCAGAAAA
Organism: Galendromus occidentalis; assembly: GCF_000255335.2. Lineage (NCBI taxonomy): Eukaryota > Metazoa > Arthropoda > Arachnida > Mesostigmata > Phytoseiidae > Galendromus > Galendromus occidentalis. The sequence goes on along the minus strand of NW_003805476.1, from coordinate 1,936,216 downwards.
TCCGTAGCGAAAGTAGAAACAAAATTACAAAGGGCCACTGCCACAGCGGTAGCGGCGGAAGCGGCGGCGGTGGTGGCAGTGGCACCAGCAACAACAACAACGCGGACAAACAACAAGAACAGAGTAATTGTCGTTCGAGGCCACTGACGGCCGACCGGCAAACATCGGAATATTACGCATTGCTGCATCAGAATTTCTTCTGAATGACGTACCCTACGAACGAACGAACGAACGAACGAACACACACAGGCAACTGCCCAACAGGCCGGCCCTCCTCGTCTCGTTTGCGACTATCGAATTGTTTGTTTTACCCCTTATTGTCTCCGTTGTTTTCGATGATGCTGATTTCATGCCTGCCAAGCGAGGTGTCGTCGTTCCTGGCGTGGATTCCGATCAGATGTACAAGAGTTGACGATGCTTTCATCGATCCGACGACTACACGTCGTTTGATCCCTGTTCCTGATTCTCCCCATATGGATTTAAGTGAGGGAATCGCTCCAAGACTTCATGCTCCGGAACCGACTCGGGCTCTGCGGTTCGAGCAGGAGGAGAGGTTCGCTTTTTGAACTGAGAATCAGGGAGCAATCACATATGAGCGGATAGCACTCCGACAATCACGGAGTCGACCCGCAGTGATCGATCGAATAGTCCGTCCCAAAACCCCAAAAAAACGTATGATTCGTGATGAAAAAAACAGCCATAGATCTGCGGCGATATCCGTCGCTCGATTTTAAATACTACCCCCGTCTCTGACCAACGTCTGTTTGTGTTTTTCGCTCTCAGGCCGAGGGCTGATTGTACAGTCTGTCTCGGGTTCTCACTTGTTTATTCGTTTGTTTGTGTTTTTGTTTATGTTTTTCTAAGCCGATGCCGTCGGCATTCCTTCGGCTCGCCACTCGCACTCCGTGCCTGAGCGAAGGCAATTGAGGCTTATATGAAAGCTCTTGGTTTGTTTACCGCGGGCTCTGCTGTAATTGAAGGCCAAAACAACAACAAAAGCAACGGTGGCGACCACGGCTCCGTAGGCGATCGCGATACACTAAAGCCGTGTCGACGACAACGACGAAGGAATGATCAGCGGCAACGTCTATAGGGATTATATACTAGAATTGCGAACAGCAGCAATATTCTGATTTTAGAAAAAAACACGAAGTCTCGATACGGGTCGGACGACCGGTCGCAAGACGGGTCGTTCGGAATGATCGATGAGACTGTCGTTCTCTCCCAGACTGCCGGGAGATTTCGCTGGAAAGTCACGGGGAAATCGGGAGCAAACCACGGGAAGAAAGTGTCCCGTACCAAGGGCCTCACGGCCAACCATTCTCGCCTATCCGCGCTCACTGGACGGAGCGTCCTAGCCTCGAAAGATCAATTTTCTTGCACGGAGGCAACGGGCGAGTTCTGCCGTTTCTGGAGGACCGAAATCATTTGATATCCGATTGACTGGTGGATTGCTGTCGCAGGCACAGGGGTGGAACATTCTCGAGCGAGTTCTTCTTTTCCCTCCTCGATATTTCACCTTTGGTTCAGAACAGTTCTTTCTCGTACACTGGGTCTTTTCGTGTTGTCGTCTCCCCGCTCTCTCTCTCGAGTCTGGGACTTTCTCAGCTGATGTCTGTCGCGGTTACCGCTGGTGTACCGTGGCAATTAGGAACAGAAATGAGGTCCTGAATATACAGGTCTCGAATTAAGATAGACGTCCGTCGTACCTAATGAGTTGTGCAAACTCTTAGGAATATTTTCGCCCCGAGTCAGTCTTCTCGGAGCGAGTGACAAACTCTGTCTAATAAAGTGTCTCTCACTTCCAGAGTCCCCTGGCCATCAAAGCCTGGTCTCCGACGAGTGCGGCCGACACAGCCGAAAAGTCGGCAGTTCTCTCATCTCTGATTCAGAGCGCCGGAGGTCAACTGGACGGCATCAACGGACTCTCAATGAAGAGACCAATTTCCCCTCAGAGTTTACTCATGAACACATTGGCCCAACAGCAGCAAGTGCGGCAGCTCGTCGAAAACCTGAACCTGAACCCCCAGCAGATAAACCACTTGTTCCAACAGCAATCACTGCAGCTGCTGCAACAACAGCAACAGGTGAGTGTGAGATCCGACCTTTCGGTATAGGTACCCCGATCCCCGTGGCGTCTGATCGGATCCCTTACTCCGCGATGAATTCACGCAGTCGGAGTCTTCAGTTTCAATGCGAGCTGGTTTTGAGAAAATTTTCCTCCGCTCTTTCCAGCACACTCAGCAACAGTTCCAGGAGCAGTTGCAGCTGAATGTCATGCAACAAACACAGGTGTTTCAACAGTTGCAACAGTTGCAGCAGCAGTGCAACAAGAGCCATGGTAGAGATGGGAGCGAACGCGAACGAATACTCCAGGTTCAGCAACAACACTTGGCCGAGCAACAGCAGCAGCTCATTCAGCAGCTGCAAATGTCGCACAGAGGATACTTGTTCAACGTGCCTGGTCTGATGAACTTCAACCACCAGTCGGAGCAGCAGCAGCAGCAGGATCGAGAACAGAGAGACATGTTAGGAAGCGAACGGGAACGGGACACAAATCGGAGAAGTCCGTCAAACGTGAACACGACAGCAGCAGTCAATGGATCCGGCCATTCTACCAATGTTCAGCAATCGGATCATCGAACGTCTCGCGAAACGCATCGCGGTAGTCAGCTAGCAGCAGCGAATGCGAATGGCGTTAGTTCAGCTGTTCAACTTCAGAACAGCTCCAGTGGAGGAGCGGCAACACCGCAGGCTCAATCTCAGCAGCAGCACTCCCTCAACAGCGGTGCTGTGTTACCAAATAGCAACAACAATATCAGCAACAACAACAGCAACAACAATCAGTCGGTTACGCTAGACGGCGTAGGAGGTAATGGCGGCAACAACAACGGTGTTGGTGGTTCGACCAACACCGCGGGTTCGGCCTCAACGTCCACGTCGTCCCCGTACCATTCACAAACACAGACGCAGTCAGGGAAGGAGGAGAAGTCTTCCAGTGCCAGTAACCCCGTGAGTACCGTGAGCAGTCTGAGTAGCCTGAGCATGAGCCTCAACAACAGCCACAGCAACAACAACAACAACGGCCTCAGCAACAGTATCAACAACATGCACCCAAGCAACAACCTCAGCAACAACCCAAATAGCAACCAAAACAATAAAGACTCGCGGTCGGGTACGCCCGCGGTCCTAAGTCACCATTCCCTATATGGGCACGGTGTTTGCAAGTGGCCAGGATGCGAAGCGGAATGCGCAGATCTCGGAGCCTTCAGTAAGCACCTAAACCTCGAACATCAACTCGACGACCGTTCAACGGCGCAAGCTCGCGTTCAAATGCAGGTCGTCAGCCAGCTCGAGCTGCAGCTCGAGAAAGAGAAGAACCGACTCGAGGCAATGATGGCTCACCTGCATTTGGGTGGGGCGCAATCAAATTCGTCAGCGGCGGCGGCGGCAACGGCAGCCTCGTTGTTGTCGTCGCCGTCGTTGTTGGCGTTGACGTCATCGCAATCATCATCATCGCACGCCGCGACGTCAATCAACAAGAATAACGGTTCCTCGGTGATGGCAGGCGGCAGTAGCGCGAACGTCAACAGCGCCAACAACTGCCTCGCCTCGGCAGCTGCGGCAGCAGCGGCAGCGAAAGCCCTACAATCGACCCAGGATTTGCTGCGGTGCGGAAATGAGTCCAAGCCAGCCATATCTTCTCCGCAGACCCCCAACCCCGTGTCTCCTTCACCACCCCCTTCCTTGAATCCCAACCTACTCCGCTTCCCCCAAATCCCAAATCCTCATTCCTTGCCTCCACCGTCGGTCAAGAACAGTCGCCGTCTCAGTGACAAAGGCTCTCTGTCGATGGTGGCCTACAACGACCCACAGAACTTCCCCGATTCCCCGATGCGAAGAAGGGTCGCGGAGAGAGCTAACTTGGATATCACTGAAGGTGAGCCCAACTCCTTCTACCCTCCCCGTCCCCCTTCCTCGAAGCGTCGAGCTCCCCGAAAATCGAGGGAAGAGAGGCCGACCCTCGGGTCGGATGCGAAAACAGAATTTTCGGCCCCTGACAGCACGAGTTTCCCCTTTCCAGAAATCCAACGCAATCGCGAATTCTACAAATCATCTGACGTACGACCTCCGTTCACGTACGCCTCTCTGATCAGGCAGGCGATCATGGAATCGCCCGATAAGCAGCTCACTCTCAACGAGATTTATAACTGGTTCCAGAATACGTTCTGCTACTTCCGTCGGAATGCTGCGACTTGGAAGGTACGTGGAGCAACCTGGAAGGCACGTTTTCTTCTTTACTTTTTTTGTTCTGACGTTTATATACAAGCGACATATATTCTACCGACATATGACCCTCCCCAACGTTGAGTTGTCCGTTGATCTCCTCCCCAATTAAGCCGGTAGGCGGACATGTTAAACATGCAATTCCTACTCCACAGAATGCGGTGAGACACAACTTAAGCCTTCACAAATGCTTTATGCGAGTAGAAAATGTTAAAGGGGCGGTTTGGACAGTCGATGAAATCGAATTCTATAAACGAAGACCCCAACGACTTCAGGACAGGATTGCCGGGTGAGACTTCGCCTCCGAGCGGTTTTCGGGGCGAGGTCGAACTCTTGAATTAGTGGCTCACATTCACCTACACCTCTGACACCTGTCGAAAAAAGAATGCCTCATACCATTCGTCGACTCATCCGTATGATACGAATTGCGGTGGAAAATCCTCTAGAGAGATCACTCACAGTAAAGGCTCATCTCCCGACTCACACGAAGCACAAACACCTCGTAGATAGAGGCATGAATTGCAGGCACTCCCGCAAGGCAGCGATGAGAGCAACATTTTTTCCAAAAATCATCGAAACCCAATATCGATATGGGAATTTTCTCGACCAGTTCGAGTTCACCGGTTTAATTATCCCCGTCACGCGGTCGTACACCCTAACGCCAACGGCGGAACTAACTCCGTTCACTCATTACGCACAGAACGCCATTCGTACGAATCTTTCGCTGCACAAATGCTTCGTCCGCTTCGAGGACGATTTCGGTTCCTTCTGGATGGTAGACGATAATGAATTTGTCAAGCGGCGTCACCTGAATCGTGGTCGACCGAAACGCTTCGGTCCCCAACAATCGGATTCGATCGTTCAGTCCGAGGGAGCTCTTGAGTAAGAAATGATAACGGTGGAACGTTATCTTTTGATTCCCGTCGATCGGGGGACGGGTCATTTCATTCCCCGATGTACGCGCGGTGCTTTAGGCCCCGCTAGAACCCCGTGTTAGGCGGGCAAGCATCGGAACTCTGGAAACTCGTCGGATTGGGAACACACCAACTCGGAGAAAATTCTGTGCATGCATCGAATTCGTGATGCATTTGCTCTCGTTCTGGAAACGAACACTAGCGTCTCTTGCTGTAGTTTCCCCCACGCTCTACCCGCGCTTACCTACACCCGACTCGCTTTTTAGTTGAGGGAAAGAAAAACAATTATTAGAAAGTCGGAGCCGACTTATCGAAACCCCGCAACCCATTGAACATCAGTTCTGCTTAGGGAACCTGAACTTTGACGAGATGTGATTCGATTTGAATTCATCTCGATACTTGCTAGACTCGGTGAGCGCTCGATATATCGGCTGAGTGAGTCGTAGATAGCTGCATTGTGTTGACGCTTTGGAATTCATGCCTGCTACATAGTAATTCACAGCCACTAGTTCTGAGGGTTCGTCCTCGCCAGGTTTGTGTAGAATTTTCATGTATACGGAAAGAGATCGTGAACTTGTAGCTTAAACTCCCTCACGAACGTCGAGGGAGTCGGTTTTGTGCGTAGTGGCATTTTTCCTCCCGATCGATCCCACTAAGTGATTTTCTTTTCCACGACAGAGGTGGCGATGAGCATCAGATGTCCCCTGGAAGTACACCTCTCAGGGGCGGCCTCTCCTCGAGACAAGTTCGAAGTCCTACACTGACGAATAGCCTTTACGGCGACCACCTCAGCTCCCTTCATGTAAGCTTCGCGTTTTTGCCCCCTTGCCTCCGCAGCCATGAATATTCCTCGCGCAAACCGCAGCCCCCCGAGCCCGACCATGTGATTCGGAGAACGTGCCGCGCTCGTCCTACTGCCCGATGGGCAACGATTGATTGGCGGCACGGCGACGATGAAGCATCGGTCGATGCCACATGAGAAATGGTCGTTAACATAAAATCGTTTCAGGCCGCTTTGGCCGAGAGTAACCTATCGTTCCTATCGGCGGCTATGCAGGCCGGTGCGCCACCTTCCATGGCGAGCTCACCCCTGCTAATGACGCCTACCTCAACGGCTTTGTCAATGAGCGACGCCGAGCGCATAATGATGTCCGTGATGGAGCTCGGCCGCCATGACCCTGCCTTGGTTAAAAACGGTCCTAGCCCTGTGAGCCTCGTCCAGCAGGCAAATGGTACCTCGAATAACCATTCGGAAAAGCAAAACATCAAGCAGGCAAGTATTGTTTCCGCGAGCCTTCGCTTAACCAAACGAAGAATCATCACGTAGCCTCTCGAGCCCCTGTCCCTCCCTCGTTTCCATCGAAGTCAGTATCACGAAGGTTCCTAATGTCGATTCTCGTGCTCGTTCCTCAGGAACCCATGGAATGTTCCGTCGGGGGCCCAGATAGTCCCCCTGCCTCGGGAAGCGATCCCCGCTCACCCAGGTCCCCACGGTCCCCCTTACCGATGATGACAGAACCATCGTCTGACAACGAGATGAGAGAAGACGATGATGCTCCTCCCCTACAACTGAAGAGAGAATTCCATGAAAGCCCTACGGCCTCAGCGGAAGCCGAGGATCTGTCGCTATCATCGGAGCCGGCGAACATTTCGTGAAAAGTACTTCAACATTTATTTCGTCGAAAATCAGATCCGATAAATTGTCGACCCGATGGGGATAAGAGGAGGAGACTCCGCGACGGAGCTTGATTGAACGAAAGGGTTTCGGTCGATCAGTTAATCACGGCTCCGATTCGCCCCCCCCCCCCCCAGTGATAGTCGACATTCTGTGCCGCATATCTCTCATCTCCGGACATGGTTCTCGGTCATCTACATACATCAAATCTCATCTACGCAACCTCAGCGTGAAGGTGGTTCCCGAAGACCTACTCATTACACGAGAGCAACTTCGGCTCCATCATCATCATCAAATTCACAATCATCATCATAATCATCAGGAAAGGCTTCACTCTTATCTTGAGGGGGAACTTCCCAAAAAATCGAAGAAATCGAGCCACACAAGGAGAGCGGGTTTGAGAGGAATCGTACACAGACCAATTTAGTTTGTTTTTGAATTTTATATTTTCCCAATTATTGCTAAGACGTCGTCGACTTCACACAACTACATCATCCATGTATTGATCAATCAATTACAACTACGCCATTATAAAGTCACTCTAGTAATCAATTGAGGGGGGAAGAAAATTCCACCGCACTCTCGCATCGGGTTCGGTGCTGGCTGATTCGTGTTCCCAATGGAGCTCAGGTTTCCTCGACGCTGGAAATTCTCGTGGTGATCTGACTCTGAGGAATGGGGGGACATCGGAGAATAACATTGTTAGTCGTTTGATGGATGGAATTAGGAATTGAAAATTCAGTCTGTGGTTTCATTGACGGGACGACCCGAGATTGATGCCTCGGTTTCGTGCGATCCTCTCCGGAACAGGGTGAGGGTTTCTCTCTCGATGTGTAGAATGTTCAAACACGTTCAACGGTGACCTTCACGAAGATTGTTCTCTAGTACTGACGATCACTCCTCCCCCTCGGGATGGAGTTGAAGGAACACCAAAACTGTTTAGTGAGTCTATACCCTTGACGTCGACGACGAGACGGAGGAGCGTCTGTGAAAGAACTCGTTTAAGTTCAGAGAAGTAGGCGTCAGCGGTTTGTTTTTGGAATATTTTCTCAACTTTACACTTATTTGATCATTATTATCATTATTATTATATTATTATTATACAATATATATCCTGTGTAAAAACAAATGGTAGCGAGAGCCGGAGGCAGATCTCTGTACTGATTCTTCGTCTTCTATGCTAACCATGGAGACGAGCACTTGGCCAACAAAAATTCGAGAAATCCCCGCCATCGAACGAGCGGCACCGATATTGAATCGTCGACTGAACTTGAAGGGCATTACGACATACTGTCTATGGACGGATAGACGAAGTTGAAGGAAACGAAGATTGCGACGAGGCCGACGTTGGTTCCAATGGTCGATCGTTGAAGAATCGATCGTCTCATCGTCGAAATTCGGAGAGCAGTCGAAGACAACCGTTAAGCCGATCGAGGACGACCCGTTTGATCTCATCTTCGAATGTTCACTGATTGATTCAGCATCGATTGTTTGATAGATGAATTGATTGCGCGATGTTCTTATTCGATCGGTCGTTCAATCGGTCCGTCGGTCGGTCTCTCGGTCGGACGGTTGGTTGGTCAGGTTCAATTATAGTAGGAAACGAAAGGAGAGTCGACTCAAATCTTGATCATATCAGCAGCTGTATTGACTGTCTGACTGACGACTGCCACCTGCCCTCGTCTATCCACGAACATATCTCCGTGCTGTGTATAGGAAAAGAGATAAACAGGCCCGCTATATAGATATATATATATATATATATATCTAAGCAGATATGACAAAGAATACGACCGTGCTAGATATCGGAGTGTTTCTTTCGGCCAGACGAAGCTTTCCCGTGCAATATACGTCAACAACATTATATCCACTCACGTCCCGTTTCCCATCCCCACCACCACCTTCCCCCCGCCCGGCAGTACCTCATCCGCCCCTCGCTCTCCTCATGCGCAACAGCTCAATCCGGTGCTGAGGCGTCGAAACGCTGTTCCGCAAATTATAAATGAGGAGCACTGGAACTGTGAGTCTAGAGCGGCTCTCCTCAGTTGCTCGTTTGGCCGGAAGCGCACCACACCTCTTTGTTACCCGCGCGGTATAGTAGCGGGGTCTATTTGTGTAAAAGTAATAGACTATATTGAATAATATATACTAGATAGACCTTGACAACAGGGCGATGCATACCAAGAAAAATGGACAGCGTCTTGACGTGGAAGCAAGAGCGAACACGACGAATAATGACCGAATGGAAGCTGAGATAACGATGGAAGATGATTCAGGAGAACGAATACAATTGTAATCGAACCTCATGGAAACGTGACTTCTGATCCGAAAGCAGTACCGTGTACCGAGCTCGTGCTGGGCATGGAGCCCGCAGATGTCGATTTGTCACTCGAACTACGAGATGCGAACGATAAGATGAAAGGGATTAATGATACGGAGAGAATAAACGATGGAGCCGGTGGAGGATGGAGTAGAGAGAAAATTTCGAGCGATAAATAAAAAAATCTTGATAACACCTTGACTCCCTCGTAATCGTAGTCCCAAAGATCGTCGGACCTGTCCACTGATTGAACACCGGACGAGGAAACATGATTAGCTTATGAAGAGCACGCTCACGGGGACGCTCGATTGAGAAAAAAAAATGCGCGGAAGTGGAGACCAAGTTTTCGTAAATAACTTATTATTTATTCGCTTTAACTTATTCTTCTTCTCACTTTGCACAACCCGCTCCTCTCCTCCCTCTCAACTCTGAGAATTGATATTATTTTACACTTACTAATTACAATATCGGTCACTCATCTTGTGCAATCTCGACCGGTTCATTCTTCAATTCACTGATTTTTCAATATCCGATCAGTCGGTCACTAATATACGTTCCCCGTGGTCGTTCCCCCCCGCAGTTGATGTTGCCCCAGTAGCTGCTGGAGCCGTGAAGCGCGACCCTGACTGAAATATTTACAAGTTGGGCTATACATGCTCGGCCGCGAGGACATTGCGTCGACCGGCGCCTCAAAGCCGAAAACTTCCGCGGGCAAAAAACCCTGAAAGCATCGCGTTCTCTCTAGTTCTACTTATGCTGCATGAGTGAAACATCGGCTTGACGCGTCTACGAAGCGTGACTGGATGAATTATCCAGATTAGTGGAAGTTTGTTCCTTAGGAAAGCTTGTGGAACGGGGCAGACACCAGAGTTTGAGTTCTAGACCTAAACCTTGGAGTCATGGAATGTGGAGGTATTATCATTATCGTCAACATCGACCATGTTGTTTATGGGCGAATGATGAGCGGCTAGTATTGGACTGGCTGACTGAGGCTCTTTCTGCAGTTCGTTCAGATCCTCGCGGGAGTTCCGCTTGAAGAAGCCGCATTTGTAGAGCCCGTAGAAAATTATCGAAACCATTATAAGTCCGACAATGACGGCGAGCAGAATCCACCACCAATCGATACCTCGTCCGAGAGGTTTGCCCTCCCTCACTAGAATAGTTTCGATAGCGGCACTTTTCGGTTTTGGATTCAACTCGCTCGTGAACGGCTGCCGGTTCTTCAGGACTATTGCGGCATCTGAGCGGAAAACGATAACCTCCGGAATAACGCGAGCTTGGTCGATCAGCTCAGAAATGTTCAATTGCAGCTGCAAGTGGAACGTTGTTCGGATCTGATCAGCCATCAGCGGACCCAATGAACATTTGTACAATCGACAGCTGAACGATTCGCAGTTGATTTTTAATTGTCGCACGGTGGAAGTTGGCAGTGTCAACGAGGCGCTCTTCGGCACCGAGACCGTATTTCTTCGAACGCGTTTCTCATTCTGATAAATGCAGTCGATTTTGACGCTCGAGTCACTTGTCTTCGTCTCGGCTGAGAACACTTTCACGAGTGGATACCGGTGGAGATAGTCAGATTTTTTTGCTATCGGAACCCGGACCGTGAGCTCTATCGAGTCTACGGGACTCTCGTGGTACTTGGTGACGGTGTAGACGTGATCCATGGTGATATCGGAAGAATTCTTCTTGAAAATCACGTTTTCCAGCAAACCAGCGCCGGAGATCCCAGCGTCGGCGCGCAGTACCAGAGGGAATTCGAAAGTTACGTTGTTCGCCTGCGCGTTCTGGTCTTTCGAAGCCGTCACCAGGGCCACTCCGAAGCTAACGGTGGACGTGCTCGATGAAAGGCTCGCGTCGAGCTGTAGCTTGAGGGAAATCGACCGCGATTCTCCAGCTGAGGACAAGAAACGATTAGACCCCTATCAAACCGAACTCTTCCAGATGGCCGAATGAGACTCGATCTACATATATCACGCTGAGGGAAGGACTGACCTTGGAACTCATTGTCGACCAAGCAAGCGATAGAGTCCTCGGTGTTCTCCACCCGACTGCACTTGTCTGGGTTGTTGAAGACGAACCCGGAATTTAGCGTGACAACCACTTCGGTCCTAAAAGCAATGTCGCTCCTCGAAGCCGAGTCGACATCGATTTTAAGCGTAAGCGGTTCTGTACGACCGATAGCGATCGCTTGTCCGTTCTCGAGACCGTCGACAGAGGCACGAAGCCGAAGGTGGACCACGCAGCCTTCGTGTTTGCAGTTGACCTGGAAATTCCGACGCTCTCGTAAAGCTTACCATCGACATGAAGGTCTCCTGAATTCTACTGTGAACATGGATAATTCTATAGAGCTATAGAGCTAGATAGTCGTACGGAAATACGGAGTGCACATACCATGTAGGCGGTCGTTGCGCTAGCGGGTTCTTTCGAGTACAGAACTGGGCAGTTGGCACAGAATTGACCGGGCTGTAAGAATTTTTCTTTTTAGTATACATTGACGATTGGCGCATTGACGATTAAGCGGGCAGGTCCGTCTGTAGCCCTGGATGGACGTCTCTCCCAAGCTATCCCCGAACAGAAGGGACTAATCAGCTTACCTGCTCCGCCTCGATGTCATACATCACCCGGAACTCGATCGGATTGAGCATGTCCCGAGAAAGAGAGGCGGGTAAGACGAAAGCTCTGACATCGATACATTCCTCTTTTCCCGGGCTGTCTAGCTGAACCACTCGAGTGACTGCGCTCATGGCTGTTTGCTGATAATCGTAGCTGTCGAGGGCGATCAACGCTAGAGATGAGAAAAAGTCCTTTTTAAGTGAGGATGCTCATGTTCGGGGGGAGCATGAACTCAGGATAAGGAGGAAGGCGCTTGAGCTCTAGCGGGAATTTACCTCTCGGCGTTTTACTCTTGACGTCGGCACTGATATCGAGCTTCAAAAAGTAGCTTCTAGCCTCATCGCTGCTCGTGGGTTCGGGGTCATCGTACGAGGTACAGATGGTCATGTTTACACAGAATAAATCTCTCCTGAAAAATTCAAATCAAATGAGACTTCTTCCAGCTGTGTCCATTTCTCGCTGAAGCTCGAAGGGGGGAAAATCAATATTCCACCAGGAGACTCACCGTCCGTTGGCGGAGCATTTCCCCCCATCTTTCGGGATTTGTTTCTCGGTCAATTTTATCGAGGTCCTGACGATGATGACGGGCCGAGATCTATACACGAAGCCGTGACCACTGAGAACAGCACCTGGAGAGGCGTAATTTGTTTCTTAACTCTTTCGTACAGAATACAGCGAGGGCACGACAGTCATCCTATCGGACGGAAATCGACGAGTTCCGACGGGCAAACTTACCAACGGCAAAATCGAGGTACTTGTTGCCTGTGATATCCAAACCCTTGGAAATACTGTAGCCGAAGCCTTCAACTTCGGGTCGCGGTGGCTCGATCTTGATCCGATCGTCATTGCTCAAACCGTGCTTAGCAGAACCTATCGGGGAATTGATTCGCGTGAATTCTCAGTAGACCGTATCACGGCAGGCATCATCGACTTCTCGAGGGATAATCTTCGCTGAAATCCGATTTTCATCGTCAGGGGGACAAACCTCGGAAAATGTAGACGGCGCCGCGCCCGCCCTCAAAGGGAGCGCCGATCGCTATTTCGTCACACCGATCCTTGTCGAGATCGCCGAGATTTGTGATCACGGATCCGAAACGACCGCCGGAGGATTCGTCGCGATCGTCCGGATACAGTACTTTCGAATGACGCCGATCGATGTCGTTCTCTTTGCCCATGAACACATAGACCGCCCCGCGGTCGTACTTGCCCTGCGGGAGGAAGTTTGGCTTAGCCCCGAATTCAATACACACTGCAATCTTACGCATTCCGCGTACCTACGTCCGTTTATGAATCGTGGAGCTGCGACTACCAGCTGTAATTACCTTGGCTAATTTAGCTGTCACAGAGCCGAACGTATCGCGAACGTCTTCCGTTGGCGAATTGAATGGCGCTCCAACCAGAAGATCGTCGATTCCGTCACAATTGACATCGGCGACAGCAACAGCTGCCCCGAAATATTCACCGGTTTGAACGCCAGGAATTCTGATGTTGGTCTTCGTATTGTGAGTAGCACCGTGCGTCGCGAGAATCACCTCACCTGTGACGATTGGAAAATTTCCTCATTAATCATTCAGCCGGCTCTGATCGATCATCTAAGACTCTGTGCTCAACAGACTCGATTTCGCGAAAGGTTACGCTCGTATACGGGACCTTAAGCTTTGCAATGATCCCGAACGGGGCATGGAAATCCGGACTCACCGACGACGTTGTTCCGACGGGGCGATCCGTGAACGACATATTCGGTTTTGTTGACCGTTATCTGATCCACAGCGTAGCCCGAATAATCCGCGCTGTCGCGCATCTCAACTGGCGTTGTGCTGTAAGGATACTGTTCCATCGCCGTCTCGTAAGTGACGGACTTTCCGCTCCAGTCTTGGTATCCCGGAGCGCCGAGAACGTATTTCCTGATAGGAAAGAATAAATTCAGCAATATCTCGACGAAGAGATGATACCTGCGAGACCGACGACAATTCCTACGCGTATTTTTCCCCGAGAGGAGATCGGAATGGAGAGGAGAGCAGAATGGACACGGCAGCGCTGCAAACTCACCCATTTTTCGTGGAGACCGAGAAGCCGAGCTCTCTCATGGAGTTTATGTGATGCAGGACCTTGAACTTGTCGTGATCGTTGAGGTCCTCAGCTCTCTGGAGATCCCCTTCTGCGAAAAGTTCGGCCAGGGGCAGGAGCTCCTTCGTGTATACGTAACACGATCCAATCGTGAAATAGTGGAGATCTTTCCGTACGTCTGGCCCATTGACCCACGATAATGTACTCCGTGGAGCGCAAACCGAGAATTGTTCGTTCTTGAAGTCGTAAGCCATCGACATCCCTAGAAAAACCAACGTCATACCATCTTGCGATTCACGAAACTCCCGCGAGGTAGATACAGGAACGTGAAGTTAAAAAGAATGAGGACCAGGACTCACCGTAGCTCATGTTCTCGGCCTTCATCTCGACCCTGCGTCCAGCGAGGCTCAAGAACTTCGACTTCCCCTTCAGAATTTTCTCGCATACTCGGTCTAGGATATTGCAGCCATATACGCTACCGCTAACTACGCCATCGTCGTCTCTATCTTTGGGAGCTCCGAATAATGCCCTGGAAAATGAATACGGAACATGTTAGGTGTCGTCCGCTTTCCACCGAGACTATGGGAATTGATTTACTTTCACCGCACGAGCTCTCTCGGTCGGATCGAACTCCATTTCCCCCTCTCAAGGGGGAATCATTGCTGGAGGGGTAATCGAGATCCTTGATTATTATTTTGCTTGGCTCCTGCCTCTCCTAATCTGATTATTTTTCATTAGATCCCAACGTATTGCCCGCGCGTTGAGATTGTGCGTGCAGGCCGGGTAGCGAGGCGAAAATGAGTTCGTGGAAACCCGAGACCACCAGCCTAGTTGTGCATCAAGTTAGCGATACAACCGTTCGCGAATCATCATAAATCATTTCGATTCCATCTCGCTCCGAGGCAGAGCGCTGTCAAGAAGTCGGCAAGCTTCCCCGCGTCGCCCTTTAACTTGACACGTCCATCGAATACGTTGTCGCCATATCTCCGGCAAGGGCTCTGACGCATGAGATGAGTCCAGTATCAAAAACGCATACCTTCAAAGCGGCAAGGGAGACATCCCGAACATTTCAGGCCGCCTATTCGGCAGTCCTGGGCAGAGAAAAGCATTAAAGATAGCCGTTCGCATGTCTGACAGCCGCCCTGTCGGCCAAGCAGCTATTGGTTAATGATAGGGATCGCTACAGTAGTGCAGAGCATAAAGAGCGACACTGTCTGCGAGTCGTCCGTCACCAAGTCGAAGCGAGCGAGACAACGACTCAGTCAGTCGTCGAGAAACTTGATGACATCAAGGCGTTAAGCGAGAAAACCCACAAACGGACCAAGCTCTTAGGCGATCAAATCCGTCGTTCTCGGTAACGGCTTTCCTCGATTGTGTCGTGTTCTATAAACCGCATTGTTTACGCGCATTGAGCGCTAGGACAAGGATGAACCGCAAGAGAGTTCTGGATTTCCGGGAATCGTCATAAGTCAGCTCGCGATATGCGCGGATCGGGTTGAATGTTCCGAGTATAATTTATTCATCAGTATCATGGGATCGTATGCATTTTACCTAGCTACTCTAATCATGGAAAATAATTTATCTTCAGCCGTCATCTCCGAGATCGACGCCGTCCTGAGTCCCTGAGAGCGGCGGCTACCGGTTCGTTCCTGATCGACCCCGCGGAGCTCGGCGGAGGGAAAAAAGAGAAAAGACGGGAGAACCTTTCTTTCAGGACGTCGTCGCGGAGTAAGCGAGCATTCCTGATCAGGATTGCGGAACATTGGAGTTCCGTAAATCACAGGATTGTCTGAAGCAGAGCTTCTTATTGGCCTGTCACTCTGAATTTCCGACAATCCCCCTTTCGAAGCGCAATATCAGGTCCAGCGAATCAATGAGAGCTGATGTTTGCGCGGCATTAGTGAAAAATAATATAGCTCCGGAACGCGGGATGTTGTCTCTCTGCGGCTCTGTGAGTGTCCGAGAACGATCACGATGTCGAACAAGGTTTCACTCGAACCCGATCGTAAGACCATTCCGCAAACCTCTATGTGACCGAACTCCACAGGATTTTGTAAGGTACACAGAGCTCAGTTCAGAATCCAGTTCGTCTGATTCGGTCTTCCGGGGTCAGGCGGGACCAGTATGACCGATAGAAGTTTTTCTGGAGGCGCTCCAAGCCGACCCGCGGAAAAGCCATTACGACAGCCGAACAATACACTTCGAGATAGGACTTGAGTGAGGAAAGAAAGACCTTCCCGAACAAGTCAAAACTTGCAGTGGATGACACACACCACACGAAGCATGACCACGCCCGAAGGAACGTAACGAGAGCCCAACCTCGAGCCTTAGAAGGCTCTTGCCGACGCCGACGCCAACCTACCTGTCCGCCGATTGCATCGGAGACAAATCTATCCTCGAGCTCGAGTCGGTCTCAGGCCTAGCGACAGCATGAGCATTTACGAAGAATTCTGGCTCGTTCAAACTGTTAGCTACAAAGTTAAACGTTGGCGGCTCCGCGTCGCAAGCCGAAGTCGGTCCTACGACGACAGTCGACCGTACAATCAGCAGGTCGTGGAATCCCACGCGTTTCGTAAGGAAAAAAATCGATTTTTCTCCCTCTTGATAAAACAGAAGACACTTGTTCGCGGTTCGCGGAGTCTGCGGGACTTCAGACGTTCGGAAGCAGCAATCTTACTGTATTACTCCGAGGGAAGCACTGACGTATAACGAGTCTCGACAGCGCGTCACGGAGAGCTGTGGGAAGATTCGATTTCATCGGAATGAGTCACGGAAATGGCTCCCGCATAGGTTCGCGATTCCTCCACCTTGCGTTGAAGTCAAAGTTCCACTTGTGTCCGTTCGCACTGATGAACTCATCCAGAAACACTTATACGCCCAGCTAACAGCCCTGACGCCGGCTCTCCCGAGGAATGAAAGCTGCGATGGGTGCTTCGGGCCTCCCAGATAACGGAAACGTTTTTTTTCTCAGCCGCACAGGTGTCTGGAGCCGTAACATCTGTTCATGAATTTCGAAGCGGGGGCAGCCATGACAAACTTCGCGGTCGAGGTGTGAAACTCGCGCGACTTCTGCTTGACTATCCCCAAAACGGTGATTCGAATAACGAGGAATCGATGTCTTTCTCTGGAGGGGAGCTATCTCTACGATCGACCTGCCTCTTGAACTCAACGGACAACGTTTTCACGTAACGCGTCGAATACATTTTCTCGCTATCAGTTCGAAAGCTACTCCACGGCTGCTGACCCCGACCCGCTCGGTCTTTACAGAGAGTTTCTTCAATGCTGCGCCGACGGCACCGACAGGCAATCCGGCTCTCGCCGAACAAACAGAAGTGACCTCACACAAGGCATGAATTCCCTGCGACTTGTCCGAAGGCGGGCGATGCTTCCACGGAGTTTTTGATCGAGACCTCAAGCGATTCTTTCTGTGACGCCGCGCCTTGAGGGATACAGTCGGGAAAATTTACGACTTGTCATGTTGTATATAAACGCAGTAGATTCTCAGACAAGGAGGTATTCGGATTGGATAGTCCTGCTTTGCCTCGAATGGCTCGCAATATCGTTCGGTCTAAGCGATGGACTGGGAAACCATATTCATTGTTCTCATGATTCATTCCGACCCTCTCCAAGGGACCCTACAACCTGATCGAAGACGGGGAAAAACAGATAGGATGCCGCTGATTCGCCCGCGCTGAGAGCAGTGTTTACATGACGACGAAAGGGAAAACGATCGATCTGTGCTCTACGGCACGTTCCGCATGTTTCTTTTGAAAAATCTGCTGACTGGATCGTTCCACCATGTCGAGCCGTGCGATACCGCGCGGCGTGGACCGACTAACGAGAGCAAGCAATATCTATCCTTATGGTCGATTCGTTTCCGGCGCCTTATATGGCCGGTGACGTTCGGACTCGCCATGTGTAAACTATAAATCTCCTACACCGCCAACAGACCACCCGTATTTTCGTCCGTGAACGTCGATGTTAAATTCGGTCGCGCGCTCCTCACCTCAAGGGACCAGCGAGGGTATGAGCCGGCAAAACCGTCCACAGAGATGAGTCACTCACTCAGCCAGTCGGTTACCCGGACTGCCGCTGCAGAATTTCAGCGCTCACTCCGCAAAGTGACGGGAGTGTACTTTCGCCCGCTGCGTGGCCCCCGAGCGCGGAAGTCCGCGACACTCACGATAATTCAGTCGAATGGATCAGGAATTCACGAGCAGCTCGACGGATATTACGTCCAACGGATGTATCACTACGCGATGAGTGAACGAACGCTTCATTCGACTACCGCGGCTACAAACGTCTGAGTCATCATGACGTCGTGCACTAGTTGAGCCAAGAATCCATCGTCCAGGATCGTTTCCAGCCTTCGGAATTCGCTCTGACTGAGGAAGATACTACTTCTACTTCGTGGAGC
Source organism: Galendromus occidentalis (assembly GCF_000255335.2). Lineage (NCBI taxonomy): Eukaryota > Metazoa > Arthropoda > Arachnida > Mesostigmata > Phytoseiidae > Galendromus > Galendromus occidentalis. The sequence continues at coordinate 1,917,920 of NW_003805476.1, read as the reverse complement.
CGCTTCCGTCCAACAACACAATTCAACATTACCTCAAGTATCATCAGCATTCAGAGGAGCGGGAATCGTAGATCTGAGTAAATTGTGCTATCTGCAGGTAAACACATCCCTGACAGATGGTGTGGAGTGTTCGCTTCGAAACCATGCAGGCGAACTAAATATTTCAGGAATGTCTCACAACGTTCCGCGATGACCTTATGGCTCTCTACTCCTTACCAGGATACAAAGTACTTGATATATGTCCGCTATTGTTTATTTATCATAAAACAAGCAAATTTGACAGACTGCTTCATGAGCAGACACGTAAACAGATCAAAATTGTAACTCGGCAAACGGACAATTCATGCGAGGAGCTTTTCTCCGAATCATGGATGCTTCGGCTTGTCGCACGAATCGTCCTCATTTTGAGGACAGCTCCCGGAATGACCGACTGAGATACCGAATTGCATTCAGGCCTACCGACTCTCACTGAGACGCAGAACAAAGCTCTCCCGCGAGACGAATCCTTTTATTTGACAGTTCTGACAGATTATTCCGACTCCGTCTGTATAACGCATTCAGTCAACCGAATGAGAAACAAGAGCTCTGAGTTAGCGGTTCCGGCGACGCCGACGGTGAGACCGTCATCAGACAGAATTCTCGGAAGTCAATGCATCGACGCGAGGTTACACAACGGTACTCTCTTCACGGTAGTTCCACGAGATGCTCCCCCGGGAGTGTGAGCGAGTATGTTTCGAATAGACTGACCGTTCGGAGGCGGTCTTTCACCAGTCACTCTGCTAATTCACAGCTGGTCTTCCTTTGAGCTTTCTCCATGAATCTAATGAACACCGCGACGCGTGGCTTCGGAGTCCGCATCGACATATGGACAACATCCAGATCCGACATACTCGAGATTCAGATATCAGGACAGTCCGCCCGCTCGTCCGCCTGACAGCCCACCAAACAGACAGAGGGCCCAACAGCATACAACACCACACCCTAAACATCTTTTGTGGTCGTCTGACAATGTCCGAGCAAGGCGTACTTAGCCAGAGCGGATCAGAAGAGAAGTAAATATAGAAGAGTACTTTCGGCTCGACGACCGATCCCACCGGAGTTGCCTCCGATAATTCCGCTGATAGATGAGAGCGACAGCACCATTAGAGGAGAACCGCGGTTGGAGCTTCTCCGAAGATTGGCTGCGATTGCTCATCGCTAAATATTGTGAGCACACATTACCCCAATGACCGCCGCGCCGTTCTCTAACAAGATCCACTTGGAAATGTACAACTACAACCATTAGGCCACGTTAGTAAGTAACCGGCCGAACGACCCAGTAACGAACGCTTGAGCCCACTCGAAAATACTGGTCACGCAATAGCATCCCCGCGGGAAAATGTACATATTGCCAGGGAACCACCTCTGAGGCCTGTTGCTTTTAGGGATCGGTCCCTTCGTGGTGGAGCACCTTCGGGTACCTTCGATGACTCACTCGAACAGAACTCGAAGGAAAAACCCCTGAGCCACAGGATGTATGTATGTATAGTAGGCGCTCTCCTCGGGCGAATCCGCTTAGATCATGCACGGGGCCGCTCTCTCCAATCGGTCCTCCCACACCGGCTGACAATGAACTGCGGTGAATCGACAATTTTCCTTATCAGAAAAAAAGACGAGGGGGAAGCTTGTTCTTCAGGCTCATTGTTAACATTGTCAGTCCATAGACCGATCGGGGATGCTCGCTCCGAGTCATACGGGTTATTGTGTAAATAATTTCAGATGCTAGCTCACTGGTGGTTCAGGCAGGCATAGGTTGGCAATAAGTCGTCAAGTAGGCAAGCGCACGGCCCAACGAGTAAGTCATTCACTCAGTCGGTTACACAGAGTGACTGTTCAGGGACGCGTTCCGTGGGAAAATCTAACGGTGGATTCCACAATTTCGAAAATTTCTCCGATGGAATAACCGCATGGTTCCCAGCCCGTTTCTACGGAAACGATGGAAAGCGCAGAGAGCCCGCGCGAAAAGACCTTCTCGAGAATATTGAATTTATTTCGATTCTGAATACGCGAAACGTGTCCTCTGGGCGCCGAATGTGAACGTCTACCAAGCATTATGATTGGAGCGAGACTCGACACAGATGAAGAAAAATACCTATCTAGTTCCTCTAGTCTATGTCTGAGCGCCAGTTTTGACAGCTCGTTCAAACACCCAAATCGCTTCGACATCGCTCTGTGAAACAGAAAGACCATCGTCTGTATTGAGAGCAGAATTCCATTTGACGAACACTGCTCTAAACTGTTAAGAACATCGGTTTCGCGAAGTCCACACATGGGATGGGTGGCGCGTTTCGGAGAGCTATTTTTTGTACCATAACTTATGGAGCCGGGCCTCCGATGCCCCGAATCGTCGGCCCACTCCGTCAAAATGTTTCAGTTAATGTACACCGAAACGTTTCGGTCTTACGCTCATCAGCTCCCAACGAGACTCGAGGGACCGACGTAATTTTTCCGCATTGATCATGACATCGTTGTTAGAGAAACGCTCAGAATCGGTTGATATCATTCCACGAGCTCAGCATCAGGAGCAGGAATCCGACACCGGACGTCCATGAAAACGAGAGACAATGTTTTCAAGGCTCGGCATATCAGTTGCTTACCCACTCTCACCACGTCGCATTTCTCGACGAAATTCGATTCGTTTTAAAATATTGAGCTCAACGAGACTCGTCGGAAGGCAACTGAGCGCATGTCGCGATTTCCACTCTAGAGTCGTTCTAATGAACGCTGAAGAAGGCTAGGAACGATTTCCAGATGCGAGGAATTCAACAGAAAATATGAGCCGGTCTAGGTATTCGAGAGACTGTTTCAAAACATTTGCGGTCCGGTATCCCAAAGAATGTCGGCAGACAGTCGCTCGAAGCCGCTCAGTTCCAAGTCCCAAGCCACAACAATGTTTCCGGTTGGAAATTTTAATTTCGAGGTCAAGGCACTCGTGGAACCGGTTCATAACGGCGCTGTGGTGAGTCGCTGTTATGACAATATCGGCGTACGGATACCCTACACTACCGCTAGAGGTGAGCAATTGCGCGACCGCTTGCTTGAGGCCCACACACGCACAAACATGTTCACTGCATATATCGATGGAAGACGAATCCGCAAACCGATAGATTTATTGCGCCTTCGCCTCAATCAGAGCGGGTCTCCTTTCGGCGTGTTTTTCACCTGAGCCGAGATAAACAGACATTTGCTTCGAATCACAAATCGAAAGCTAGGTCATGGAGATTGAAGATTCCTCCACTGGAAGCCTCGGGGAGATCTACGAGTTCGTATCGAGGTCGCTTCCGATTGCTTCTTTGCTTTTGATATCGCCGAGCTCACGTGTCGAGAGAAAGAGTCCCGAAATCTGGTCTAGCAACGAACAGAGGAAGAAAAGAAAAGTAGCTCCGTCGATCCGAGTCAGCAAGGTTCCCACGTCAGTCTCGACACGTTCGAGTTTCATGGAGTTAAATAAACACGTTTGAACGGTCAGCGAGCCCCGGCCGGCGTCTGCCCCCCTCGGTAGAGTTTTATGAATTCAAGCGCGAAAGCACAACACGATCCGAGAAGATTTTCGTTGGTCCTCTCTCTACCCGGTGTTTTCCTCGACTCCATCTAGCTTATGCCCCGAATCCAGGTTCGCCGAATTCCGATTGAATAAAACAGCGGTGGGTAGTTTACCACGAAAGCGATTCAAGCTGACAGATCGTCGCAGAAAACACATTGCCTCCACAAAATTGCTCGCAGCATGAAGTAATAATGGATCAGAATCCCAGGCTGGGGGACAATAGCCTGTGCCGATTCCGGACGTTATCAAGCGTTCAGAAGAAAACTTCCTAGTCGACACCGACAAAACGGTTCCCAATCTATCATGGAAGCGGCAGCCTCGACAAACGATTGCAATAAGAGCCGATTCACGAGCAGGCACCGCGGTGGAGACAATGAACGAGTGGAGATCAATCACTTGAGGAAGTTCAAGGCGCGAACGACTAATGAAATCTCGTCACTTCCAGTCCCCAACGCACTCGAGCGATCGAAAACATCAGAAATCGCTCTTGGGACGTGATTCGAACACGATTCATTCTACGGGTCGGCATTCTAGGAAAGTGCACCGTAGAATGTCATCCCAGCAGTTTCGTCTTTCGAATATTTCGAGATATCAGTGCGGATCCGATAAACACAAGCGGCCCGCCTCTTGAACTCACGTCAGAAGGGAAAAACTGTAGGCCATGCATGGTTTACACTCTGCTTCTTCTTCTCTCAGGGAGCATCCGCGCTTTCAATCTCCATGTGTGTGTGTTTGTGTGTAAGTCATGTTCTTCTCTGTCAGTCAGCCACTCACTCACTCAGTCAATCTTCCACCGGCTCGGGGTGAAATCCAATTTAGTGTGACATTTTCCCCGAAAGCTTCTTCCCTCTCGTAAATTTTCGTCACGCACACGCATTTACACACTGGAACCCCGCTAGTCGCACGAACGTGAAGGGAACGCTCAAATAGGTTCGACAGAACCCGCTCGAGTTGGAGCGAGTCTCTAAACAAGGCGCTCGGAGCGGGTTCACGGAGCGCTTCGATAACGACTTCTCGTCCCGGCCGATCCTCTGTCAGTTAAGCTCGCCGGTAATAGAATGACATTATCGAATTGTCAGAGATTTCTATCGTTATTACGATTGCCTCGCTCAGCGGTACTGTTCGCCGCCTGCTCGGCTCGAGGAATAGAGAGGCCCCACGATGAGATGCAACAGGTCGCCGCTACGCAGACTTCTGATCGTTCGTGCTCGTTGTTGTCGTTGTTCCCGCTGCTGCTGCCGCCACCGCCGCTGTTTCATGGGCAGACTTATGAGGCTACTCGTGGAAACTCGAACAGAAAATCAACTTACCAGCTGCCTCGTTCGTTCCTGAGTAGTACAACGCTGGCTCCAAAATCCTTCCCCTTGAATCCAGCACCTCCGAGACTTATCACATTGTTGAAGTCGATGTTCAACGAATTCACACACAACAGTGGTAATAAAACTAGCAGCAACGGTGGTATCAACGGGCACCGCCAACTCATGATTTGATTTTGAGCAAAAAGCGGCAAACTGTCAGAACTAATTGTCACAACAGAACAGATCCTAGCAAGCGATCGGGCAGCATCACAAAACTGTTCACTCTATCCGCAACTGAGCCAACTTCTTCGTCCGCAATAGACACCACCTGCGTTGTTCGTGCTCCGGCCGAGACTTGCTCGCCCTACCCTGTGTGTCTATGCTGGCCGATCGTAGTTGTGAGCCGGCGGCGGGAATCGAAAACCCCTCTCCATTTGAGAGAACTGCGGCCGACAGTGACGCGAGCGGCGTCCGTTCGAGGCTCCAAGCCGGCATGCCTTCCCGAACCAATTTCGACCCGGAGCCCCCCGAAGCTCGGAAGAGACTCCATGGAGAGACTCAGTGAGGGGGAAGAGACACCCGCGAGGACCGGGAAGCGCTCCGATGGCGTCGGACGCTCCTTGAGATCAGAGTTATCCTCCTCGTGGCTCGATCCCTCTCATCCAAGAGCGCGGAAAGCAAGTGAAGAGCTCGATACAGATGTTGGCGCCACCATCCCTCGCCGTTCGCTAAAGGCGGGACGGCGCTTCATCATCAAGCGCACACACTGTAGTATTTTCGCTTGCGGTTCTCGGAGTGTCCGAAAGCTCTCAGTCGCGCTGGAGCCTCATTGTTATAGCCACCACCAACACAACGAACACATTCGACAATGGAGTCCTCGAAAACTCGCAGCCGAATTCCTGAGCGGACTTGAGCTTCACATGAAGCTGCATGGTCTTTGCCGTCGCTGTGGGAGAAGCCTGTGACGTCAGCGAATTCTCCTTCAAGGAATCATGATGCGGTCATCTTGTGACTCACGTCATCTGCTTTCCGCAGAATGGACAGGATCGGGTTTCGTTCTCCTTCCGTGATGCCTGCGCTCCGGAATCCGGAAGACGCGGGGGCAGGAATTCGGTGACTCTTGAATGTAACATCCTGAATATACGGCGGGACCCGATGAAATCTCCGCTGAAGCGCGAGCTGAGCGGGAAACAATGATCGTTGGGTGAAAGAGGGCGTCGGACTCGGGAGACACATCTCACAACTCAACCACCAATCGTGAAACACAACGTAATCGATGCTTGTTAATGTTTCTGACCGCGGTATCGTGGATGAAAGACGTCTCCCCGAGAGGAGTTCTTGTCCTTGACGACCACAATCTTCTGTATCACTATGATTATTCTTATCACTATTTATATTATTATTCTTAAAAATAATTCTCATCACTGTATTATTCTTATTATTATTTTTTCTTCTGTATACTTTTGGGAATCAGTGTGACATGCTCGAACGGGTATTAAGTATTATATATTCCCGCTTTTGGCATGGTCTTTGTTCGTGCCGAATTCTAAAACGGATCCGGTCGGCATGGTTCCGTATGTTGTACAATTGAGGATCGACCGCTTATCGCTCCCAAGGGTTCTCAAAGTCAATTGAGTGTCTCGTCAGGGAAGCGTCGTATTGCTGCCGTTCTACGCCCGCTGCCTACTACCTTCGTTGAACACAATCATTCCGAATTCATGAATATGATGTGGGTACATGGGTTTCAATCCAGGCGGATGCCACGCGGTCCAGACACTTTCCCGAAAAGTTCGGAAGGACTGGGAGAGCGGCTTCTCAGCTCGATTCAATGGCGTTTCCATACAGAATTCCGAGGAAGGGTCACTGCAAGTCTACAGAACACTTATAGACACGCCTCGCGTTGAGCGTTCTAATCGGAAGATGATCTCGGGATTCTCCGCTCCACAATCCTTCGTCGATCCGATTCCCGTACCGCGGCTCGACGTACTCAGAAAATCGCGTCGGCTCCGCCTCCGAGAACGATGAAAGAGCAGCTTCAGTGTCAGATGGATCAAGCTTGTAAAACCGCCGCGGAGAGTCTCAATCACGGTCGGCGTAAGTAGTTTCCGGTCGACGAACGCTGTAATGAGTTCGATAAGAAGGAGGTCTGCGCTCAGGCGCTTAGTCGAACATAGATCGGTGAACAGATTCCGTCGTACAAGAACAGTGCACCCTTCGGAAGCACTCAAAGCTAAACGATTGACGTTTCGAATTCAAGCGGGTCATCTGCATGAAGCGTTTCTGAGAAAGGTCGAAGATCTTTGACCGCGACGGACGATCATCTATAGGCTAAGCGAGAGCCACCGTAGTGTCACGCTCGGAGCCCGCGCATTCCGCAACATAGAAATAGTCCGGAAGAACTTTCCGAGAAAACGCGAGGTAGACAGAACACAGCCAAGTGTGTCGAGACGCTTAATTGATGAATAATCGGCGCCATAGCATCCTCCTGTCTCGCTCTTGAGTGATCTGCGAAGAACTCGTATGGGATAGAGTTTTGTTTTCAAAAATCCGATGTAGCGGGACTCCTCGAGTCGTATTCTGTCGCCCGAAAGAAAATGATACATTGGAGCGAAACGTAACGATTGCTCCCCTGCGCGGCTTCATCGAAGGAGCAACCGGGAGGCGGCATCGTGTCGATCGTTTGGAGCGACTCACGAGAACGTTTCGATGAAAGCGACGATCTGCTTCGCATTGAAGAGTTCTCAAAAGCTCCCCGCGGACGCTGGGTGCACGCAGGACAATGTGAGTCGAACATTCTTCGTGTCCGTAGTGACTTCTTCGTTCTCATCTTCGATCATTCGCGGTCGCCCCGGCCGGACACGAACGCCTCCTCGATCGAGGCTGACTACCTAGGCTCCGACTGCGCTGATACAGGGAGCGATGAGAACTATTGGACGAGCGAGTGAACGAATAAGGGCCTCCGAGTCTGCGAGCACCTGCCTCGCTAGTTGCTGCGAGCGCTCCTCCAAAGAAGAGAAACTTCCACGACATTGGAGTATGAGCCGAGATATCCCTCTACGTTCGAGCCGAAATAGGCGACAGGTCTATTTTCCTAGGAACTCCCGGTTCTGAGAATCGCCGCTATTCACTTAAGATGCACCTTGAGCGTCGAAGTATGACTCTAAACCCCTTAATGGCCCGAAGGCCCCTTAATCCTGTTCGACACTCGGCGCGGCACGTAAGGCATATGAGTGAGTCATGATCAACAAAACGGCGGGGTAATTTGTCAGGTTTGTTCCGGTCGGAAAGGATCGGTTCGCGGATGGTATCCGTGCTGTCATTCATTGCTGCGTTTCCAGGCAGACTTACGCGCCTCGATATTCACCGTCCGATAAACTATTGGGCCTAGCAATTCCGAGAGGACAATCTTATCACAACGTCATGACATTGTTTCCAGATTCGGGTTGACCGACAGTTCCGCGCAAAGCGAGCCTCGCAGCGCGCCAAGTGAGCTTTCGATTTCGTGGGACTTGGAAAATTGGGTCTTTCTCCCAAATCGAGATAGAACAGTTGCTGTCGGACGAGACATCGTCAGGCTTGCGATCCTCTGCTCCGATGGAAAGAGGGAGCATCGTTTCGGAACTGTATGAGAATCCTCATTCTCCACTGTATTCGCGGGTCTCGCAGCGATAAAACTGTGCTGGGTGCTCGAGTTTTTGGATAATAGGCACCGATTACCTCCTGCCCCCGACACCCGAGCCGGGGTCGTATTTCGTGACACATCCTCTCGAACGAAGGCTGTGTGCGTGCTCCGAAGACTCATTGCTGCCTTGAGCATAGTCAGAGAATTAGGTATTTATTTCCCCCATTCGGCTCGTCCCCAACTCCATCTCAAGCCAGGCGTCCATGAGTCAAGGATGCCTTCGACTCACGCGAACATTCAGAGTTGAAGATTTTTGAAGGGAGAAGCTCCATTTCATTGGAGTCTCCGAGACGAAAATTTTCCTTCCGATGTGGTATGATCCGCCTCTACTGTGCCATTGAGTCGTCGATAGAGATCATTCGGCGCTATATCGGCGGGTCTGATTTGCTGAATAAGAATTGATCATTCCCGACCGAAGTCTAACGAGTCTGAACGACGGATCCATGATCGGTGACCCGAAAATACAATCTGATCGCTGGCAAGGCTCTCGATCCATCGAATTCATCCTACGAGCAAAATAACCCTACTTCTCCTCTCCATAACTTCCGAACAAAGTCTGACAACGTCGCTGGAGGCGTTCGACGTGATAGATGCTCAAATTAATCTGACGAATCAACAACAATTAGTCAGCGAAGCCGCTAATCGAGTACTCACTCAATGACTCAACGGTCGCGACCGGCGGGCTCGACGCTCAACATCTATAAAGCTATACGGATCGCCGATCTCGTGACCTTGACTCACACCGTCCGATTTCGTGCCGCTCTCCTCCCCCTTCGACACGACCCATCCTCGAAGTTCTCTCTGCCAATCTATTCGGGAAATTCCCAAACGCAAGGATCCATTCTTAATTTTTCAGCCCAAAAAACTCCCATGCCCCCGCGGATACTCGAAAATGAAGCCTTCACGCGGCGTCAGAAACTATCAAGAGCTCCACCCGAAATCGGGAAATCTCATTGCTCCCTCGAATATGTGAACCAAGATCCAGAAGCCTCTATTGGAGACCGAAGGCTATGATTAGTGGGAGGCGATGTCTGAAGGCGTTCGACAGACCCTGAGCAGCCTCGCTGAGGTTCGCTTTCTCATTCATCGATTGTAACCGAAACTTTGCAAACTGTGCTCAAAAGCGAGGTGAGCTTAAAGAGGAGTACCGACTCTTCTTCCAGAGAGTTCCAAAGCGTCAGGGAGGCGAGGTCGGCACCGATCGAACGGCACTGTGATGACTATTGTCGACAATCTGACAATCTGGCTCGGGGCAAGCGTTGGTCCCCGCTCGAAAGCCTCTCACCCGGAGTATGCTCTTACGATCGGAAGGCCGTGTTTTAGGTCTCGAGTCCCGAGCAGAAGTTCTCAACACATCTCTCCAAGTTCACGAAACTCAGAGATTCCCGTCCGATTCTCCGAGGTGCCCCATTCTGCGAAGCTGACCATGACTGCGACTCCTGGTTCTACCTTGAGGTTCGTGAGTCTGGCGCCTTCTCTTTCGTATCTGAGGGACTCCGACATATTCAAGGCAACTAAGAAGAATCTCTTGGTGCACATGCTCGCTCCGGGAGGTTTGACTCGAATCTCTGACCAATTGAGTCGTTGACGCGCTTCGTGGCTTCTTGGGAGCGGACCATGGAATGGTACGCTCATTATACTCAGTCAGTATTCTGCTCGTCCGCGACATGACAAGCTTTCGGAATGAATTTCTGCCGGGCAGCCCGAGGCCGATTCCCCAAGTCCCCGTCGTCGAACGATTGCTCTGCCGTTTCGCTAACTCTCTCTTCTCGGGGGTATTCGACAAAGGTACGGGCTCCACTCTCCGAATCGACGTGAACCCGAGCGACCTCGTCACTGGAAATGCCCAACTCCATAGAATTGCGCAGTCCGCAAGGGCGTTGGGAAGACGAGCGCTTCCCTCAGACTTGTCGGAACCTCTGAAGACTTAAGAACATCCAGAAATCCACAGGAGCCGGTCCCTGCAGAAGCTTCGCAGATTATCATCGGTTCAGAGAATGCCCCGAGCTTTCCCAGCGTGAGTGAATCTTTCCCGATCACAAATTATCGCTCGTTCCTCGAGCCGCGGATGGGAATTCTCGTGAGGATGGTGTGGGCGAAGTCGCTGCATACGCGACAACAGATAGCTTCATGGAGCATCTCTCATTGATGTGATCGTCGTGAAGAAGACTTGTGTGTATGATGCGGCCACTCATCGATCTCTCAGGGAGCAAACGTGGAAACCTGGATTCAATCCGCGATATTTGACCTCTACAGCTTTTCGCTTGGTGGCATTGAGTCCGAATTTCCCCCGATATAAAGCTTCATATGCACAACAATATGTCCAGTTTCACTTGCCTTCGACAAGCATGCAGAATAAATTTTCCAAAGGTCAGAGTTCCCGGCCAAACATCCTGCTTCAAGGGAGTTCCTTCTGATTGAGCTTTTTCGATTACATGGGGCATCGAGCCTGAATCGGGAATAGGTTTCTGCTCGAGCTGCCGATGGTGGAAGGGATTATCCTCCCCCCTGCCGCCATTGGATGCTTGTCGAGAGTCGGGAAGTCTCGTGAAAGGAAATCTATTGGAATGTCGCGAACACTGTTACCACCACCCATCTCTCCATCTATCATAGGGCGCGAAGCATACAGACCGACAGTGGCGTAGCGGGGCGAAATGGCGCCCAGGGCGAATCCGAAGAATGTCGCCCCTCAGCGAGAGCATCCCCGAAAATGCGCCCTCATTCCTCGTGTCCAAAATCCATGTTTTCGCAAGTCCTTCCCACCAAAGCGGCGCCCCTGGACGGAAAATTTCTCGAGGAAAAGCCCTGTTTCTGGTTTCCAGAAACGAAAATTGCGTCTCGGCAGCCCACGCCCGGATCAAGTGCCTCGGTTCCCCTCTCGGAATACGCCATTGCAGATCAATGAGATCACCACCGGAAAAGTCAGCAGAAGTCGGGAGAGGACACTCGGGAACTCGGGAGTCAGGTGAGGCTTGTGGTCACAGGATGATGACAGAAGAATTTCGCTTGCTCGGGGAGAGCTCGGTTATCCTGCAGAGAAGCCCGATGTCTCGCGACGAGCTACACCGTCTCCACGCGCGGAGGGATCGCGGCTTCGGAAACTCCTGTTGTTATTTATGCAAGAGATCGGAACCTATAGCGAGAGTCTGTCTACGAGCCTGGAAGGACTTCTCCGTATCGATACTTTCCTGCTCTTCCCTTTTTGAGCCTGGTGCTCAGAATCCACCCCGGTACCCCTTCCGAAAACACCTGGCTGAGTTTTAGCCGCAATCATGTCCAAGACCGAGGACAACTCCTTTGTCTCTGCTGCGGGTCAGAATGCTTTTGAGGAGTGTCAAACACGACAGAAGTAGCGGTGCGACCGTCGCTGAGCCCTCCCGGGGCAGTCTGATTCGCGCCATGGCGCGAATCAACCTCTCAACCTCGCCCCGAACCAAGGTGATTTCAAAAACCGGCTGTCTGAGTTAGTAGAAGAACCGTGAAGAGTTAGTAGACTTGGAGCGTGGATTCCTATGTGGAGAGCCGTGAAGAGTTAGTAGATTTGGAGCGTGAATTCCTGTGTGGAGAGCCTACCGATCACGGAAGCGATCACGGAACGCTCCCTGGGTATAACGGAGGTTCTAATCCAACGAATTTCGAACGCATCAAAGATCGTTCGGTGCCCACGGGAGTTGTCATCTCCGTGGTTGATATCGCTCTTATTGGGATCGGGAGCTTCGTCGTTGCCGGGTGCGTCGGGACGGTCTCTATCAATGTCCTGCATGTTCCGGAAGTGACCCGAAGCCTAATTTTCATTCATACATTGGTGAGTTCACTGATCACGAAGCCTGGGGACCATTCTCTGACCCCCGAGACGGGCGCTTGAAATCATGCCTGTCCGCGATATTCTCCAGAAGATTGTCTCCATGCCCGACTTCAGTACGCAGAATATCCTCGTCTGGTTCCTGATGCGCTACCCATGCCCCAAGGCGAGAAAAGAGGCAGAACAAGCGAGAGCCTAGGAACTGGATGAGCTCGGTTCCCATACCCGTTCTGGTGATGGAAACGACAATGCCGAATTAAACGTGTCGATGGATTAGGCGAACTCTCTCCATTGTATATCTCACACCGTGACGCATCTCGCGACTGCGCAGAAGCTCAGCGTCCCATAAATGTGTATCGCCGAATGTGCGCAAGACGGTATTTTGCACAATTAACTTAGCGTTGTGTAGCTGGGATTTTCTACGGGGTTGGGGGGACGGTCAATTTTTTTTCAGGGGGGAACGCTTCGGACTCCGCATTCTTCTCATACATGGGTAGTATAGGGGGATGGACCCGGAGGCTTGAAGCGAAAAATGCTGGTTTCTATGGTCTGCAATACATTACGGGCGCGACCCGACTGGAAGATCCGGTGAGCGATCCTCGTCGACGAGCGTGGCACTCCGTAGCGATGCGTTTTTCTTTGACGTGACTCCTCCTCCGGGCTCTCTCGTACCTCGTAGCTCGGGCTCTCGTAGCTCGTGTGAGATACTCAGCTGGTCCATCCCAGTTCCCGACGCTTTCCGCGAGACGATGGACCCCGATCAAGTCTCGTCCTGCGAAAATCATTCTGTGTCAACCTCAACTTTGAATTGACGTGGCAATGAGCTCCAGGCGCTGTTGCGCGCCGCGATGACAATTTAAAATCTGAGTCACGCCGCACCTCCTCCTCTTTTTCCCCATGCTCTGCTGACGGGACACCGGCAGCAGCAGCGGCGACGGTGCTGATGGCGGCGGCTGCCTGATTCACTGTTGCCAGCCCGTATCCGCTGATGACAATGATCTCTCATTGAGGGAGGCCATTTTGATTCGGAGAGTCGCCGACTACACATAGGTCCGTCCACACCGAGTTTCTTGAGGAAAAACTTTTGTGTTCCACTGTCCACAGAACAGCAACGATGCCTTCCGTAGACGAACTCTTCGTTCACTGCGAGAAGTTCGCGGCAGGACTTCCGAGCCCGCTGCAAGGGCTGCTCGACAAAGCCTCGAAAGCCACGAAGGTTCCCAGATCGAAGCTCGTCGCAGGTATGTACATGATCCCCTGCATTCCTCGAGAAGCCTTCGGTCTTCTTCAGGAAATTTACCGCGTCGTGAATTCGGGCTTCAGAAGACTCCGCGCACTTGTTGAACGGAGAGTATGTGGGCGGATGGCCGGTAAGCGCTCGACAGAGCTAGTAGACGACTCGTGAGCTATCCCTGTTGACGGCGCATATTTTTCAATACACGTATAGGGTCCATTCGAATCAAAAATGAGCCGCGAATATTTCGGCGAAGTTTGGCATATTTCGATTCCGTAGCTCGGAACTTCAATCACGCGTATTTCTGACAGTCATTCTCGTCGGCCGGCGACAGCGGCTGCGTCAGCAGCTCCTTCCTGTTGGAACGGAGCCTCCTGTTGCCGTGGCTGGCTCGCGACGAAAGCGTTTTTTCCTCGATGAGGACTCCGATTGAACGACGAAAAAACCGTGATCGAGAGGAATCACGGTATGGTCCTCCCTGAGGGAGATCTTCCCCTCCCGATCGGTGTATTCAATGCATCGCAAGGAACGTGTAGGAACCAATAATCGGAGGAACCGTATCAACATCAGCGACTGTGAGAGCTCCATTTGAATATACGCGAATATTCTTCGCGCAGGCGGATCGCATTGCCTGACTTGTGAGCATTGGCCACTTCCTTGACTCGGTCACCGGGTCGTCAAGTCCGCCTCATGAGTGAAAAAAGAACTTGAGCTGTTCGTGAGTCACCGGTCGGAACGCGAATCGGCCGGTCCGAATGACCGACTTCTGATTAGCCGGCTTTTACTGAATGTGCCAACGAGTAACTAAGCTAGCTGGAGCGACTCGGAAAGCCACTTGTTCAGCAGAACTCCGACCCTGATCTGATTATCAAAGCGAGCAAAAAAAAATGAGTCAATGTTTCGGAGTTGTCATAGTCGTCGTCGAGTTGCGCTTGATGAGCGAGAAAATTCCTAATGACGCCAGAATCGGAACTGCTGTGGTTTCTGCTGTGCCTGCGTCCAATCAACGCCGATCGGAAACGTGTGATCATCTCACGAGTTTCGTTCCGTGAGATTTACCCTGCGCTCCTGCCGCGTCGTCGTTAGAGGACATATGGTCTCGGAAAAACTCATTCCAGAAACTGGCATCGATTAGACACGATTTCGGGATCGGCGTAGCGGTTTCAAGCGGATAGTGAGCTCCTCCGGGAAGCGTCGGAATCTCCATCGACTTTTGGACTCTGGAAGGATTCGGCTCCGCGCTTCGGGATGGAGGTCGAGGGATGCGAAAATCCTCTTCTCGAACGGATGCTCACGCTCACGTATCGGCAGGATTTAAATCGTCGTCGGCTCTTTGCAGCGGGAGAAAATATCTTACCAGAAGTATAAATCTTAAAAGATTAGATTCCCTCGAACCCTGCGGCGTTCTAAGAATGTCATGGTAGATTATTTGGCGAGACAGCTATTTTTAGAGAAATTCCGGTTCATTCGTGCAAGAGAGTCATATCATCGAGGGTTGTGCACATAATGGCGGAGCCATGGGAGTGCTCAATTAGCTCTCATTGAGAGATTCTGCCGAATCGTTGTGTTTTTAAAACAAGACATTTTGATTATGTAATAATCTTGCCGCGAGACAATGTTTTACGGCTGAGCGAAAGTTGTTTGCGTTGAGAGATTTGAATGGCGGTCCGTTGAAAGCTGAGCGAACAGCGGACTGAGTCACCCCTATGAAGCACGAAGTCCGAGTTGGCACGTACACGAATTCGCTCCGCCGAATTCTCTGCGACTTACGATCCATTCCCCATTTTGTGGGCGCATCCACGATCCCGTCCGATGCTTAGAGGGTACAAGCGGAGATCTCCAAAATTCAATGAGGAAACATAGACGGTACCTGGTCGTATGTTGTTTTCTCTTGATTATGTACAAGCGGCTCCATGACCTTGGGAAGTGTTTGACGTCTGATCGTTTCCGTCTCTGTGAACGGAGAGATGCTACCCGGCTCGGTCGGATACAGAATCGGTTTCCTGCGAGAATTTCTTCTTTCGCGAAGACGCCATAGGACGGCTATAGTGAGCCATCTTCCGCGGGAGGCGAATTCAATCCCAGAGAGGGTTTCGATCATGGAAAGTCATCTGTCCGACGTACGAGTTCAACATCACTTCCTTTGCTCAATCACCGCGGTAGGCCGATGGTCATACCTTTCCCGAGTGACGCGGAATTAGAAATTGCCCTCTAAGGGACCCATCCCTCCCCAGAGGAACTCAGGAACCCATCCATTTCTGACTCACGTGCGAAGAAGACGCATTTTATTTTGTGATGAGTCGCCTCTGTGAATTCAGCCAAACGCCAGGTCGGAGTTGAAAACTTTAGGCCTTCACTTATCGAACGGCTCTAACTTCGTTGGTTGCCACGGAGAGTGTCTTCACAACAATCCTTAGACTGAGCTTGCGGGAGTAACCAACTTGTTGGATGTGATATCTCTGCAGCTGCTCCAGCCCGAGAACCACGATGCGCCCCGCGTCATAATCCGCGCGATTTCTCATGCGCTACTGGGCAATCGGCCCTCGTTGCCTGAGCGAGAGCTTGGACGAACGAATCTGTTCCGGTGCGGGCCATTTCTATGTTGTTCTCAGATGTTCGTCTCAAGCCGCTTCCCGAATCCACGACCACTCGACGTGAAATCCAAGCGTCTCTCAGAAGCCTGGTTCAACTGGTATCGGGACTACCAGCTGTTTTCGGAGGCGATAGGTCTTTGCCGAGAGGAGCAACGAGTTCAAGTCAGCCACCTGCTTCATTGGATTGGTGATGACGCACGTCACGAGTTTTACGCAGGACATCCGAGCCGGTCCAAATTCGACGACTTTCGCGAGACCGTAGCATGGTTCGAACACTTTTGCAACCCTCCCCCTTCTCCGGCTGCGCCGCTCACGCTCCATGGATGGATCTTCGCTACCGGAGAGAGAACAAGTACGACCTCCGGAAGAAATATACGAGTCCTCTATTCCGCTTTTTCCCCTCGAATTTCGAGTTCCCATATAAATCGACTAGAGGCGAATGGAGGCTCTCCTCGCACTCGTTCGGGATGAGTAATGCTCTACCAGAATCGAAGGTGAAATGTCCCTTGAAGCCTCGAAACGGAGGAAAGTGAGTTCGAGGGGTGGTGTGATTCAGCCGTTGCCATGGCGTATGGGAAACGGTCAAGTTTCATCGACTGTTCCCGGGGAGTGTCCGGGCGTGAGGGTGGGGCTTTCACCGATGGGCGTTGGCTGTTGTTTGAGAGCGGCGGGCTCGTGTTTCGCTGGTGAATGTTTAACAGAAAATTAGACACCACGGGAAACACTCAACGAGAGACATAGGGGGCATCAGAGGTAAAGTTGGAACGATGATACCTACGTGCAGTCATGAATTTCGTGATTCTCTGCTTTCGATGGTACTGAGGCGATGGACCGTTGGAGGGAATGCTCCACAACGGAAAAGAGCACGCAAGCAATTCGAATCAGCTGCGGACTGTTTCTGTGCATCGGAAACCCGTGCGAGCTGCCACCTAGTAGAAATAGTTTGGATGAGCGGAGAGCTGACCATGGAGTGAAAAACAATTTAGGTATCAACATGAAATCCGGTTTATGGGAACACCGGTCGATGGGATGCTCCGCTGGATAGAATCGCCCGCAAACAGTCCCAATCGCTTGGGCTCCATTGATTTGGGCTGCGGTCAATCGAAGTATCCGCTCATTGGGATCAGAACGGCCCGGTCCCGATGTGTTCCCTCTGAGCGCAGTTCACCGTCTTCTGCTACACATGGACCTTGCGTCGCTTGACTCGCGGAGCTCCGATCAAACACTTATGAAATAATTTCTCTTCAGGTTTCTTGGCCCTAGCTGCACTGTACATGATATTCGGATACTTCGCGGCGTTCATCTGTAACTTCGTCGGATTTGCTCTACCTGCCTACTGGTCCATGTCAGCCATTGAGTCGTCGAATAAGAACGATGACACCAAATGGCTCACCTACTGGGTAGTTTTCGCCGCCTTCAGCTGCGTCGATTTCTTCGCAGACGGCATCTTCGCGTAAGTTGAAAACTCGAAGCGGGGGACCAAGTAGGGCGCTCCCATGTGCTCCTCCGTATATTTTCCGCAGACCACCGATCTCTCTCATCATCATTTCTTCATGGCAGAGTCTTGTTTTCCAGGTACTTCCCTCTATACTGGCTCACCAAGGTGATCTTCCTCGCTTGGTGTTTCGCCCCCACGGAGGCGAATGGGTCGCAGGTGATCTACACTAAGATTCTTCGGCCGTACTTCCTGAAAAAGCAGAACCAGATCGACAAAGCCATGCAGAAGG
Source organism: Galendromus occidentalis (assembly GCF_000255335.2). NCBI lineage: Eukaryota > Metazoa > Arthropoda > Arachnida > Mesostigmata > Phytoseiidae > Galendromus > Galendromus occidentalis. The sequence goes on along the minus strand of NW_003805476.1, from coordinate 1,900,000 downwards.
GAGCCGACGTCGTGAGCAACCTCGTGAAGATGGATTAGGGCCCGTGTGGGAGTTTTGGTGCGAAATCGAAAGACAGGCAACTCAGATTCCACATTTACTCACGCAGCGTCTATATCTACCATAATTTCGTGTAACCACCCGACCCACCCCTTCCTCGGAGAGAAACCTACTGGAACATCTCCATTAGTCCACATATACATATATATATATATATCTTTCTACGAACTTGTCTTTTGAGTCGATCTTGATGATTGATAAGAGCCGGTGTCAGCTTCCCAAACGGTTGGGTCTCGCGCTCCGGAAGAGCTCGGGAACCGGAGGTCGCGTCCCCTCCTCTTCGTCCCAGCTCGATCGGTCGCTTGCTGAGGTTTCGCCGCCACGGAAATTTCTTTAAGACCAGCGAATGAACATTTCTAAGAGCCCTTCCGCTGCCACAAACTTCAGCTTCGGACGAGTTTCGTTGAGATGAACATCCATGTGCTGTTTGGATCATTCTTGGTAGCGTCAATTATAACATCGATCGCCTCCGTTTGGGTAGCTCGTACACGAATACTTTCCAAGTATGGCGATCCCGACGCGACGTCAACATGGTGTTAGGTGTACTTCTCCTCCTTTTTTATACAATTTTTGTTTGAGAAGCCTCAAATTATCGACAGACCCTATATGCGACGGCGCTGCGCGCTTCGATCATATATTCTCAACAAAGCATCCCAGCTATCAAATAAAGATGTGTACAGAGGAAGTGTCAGGTAACAAGGTATTCATCAATCCCGAATCGACGACTCACCTCCCCCAAGAATGAAGAGGTTTTCTGAGCGTCATCCCGAAAAATATTCGAGCTCATTCGGAGAGGCTTCCTCCCACAGATCATTCAGACGGGGGCCGATCCACTCAATCTAATTTTTTTCCGGACCCATCAATGGCGCCAGCTCTGTCTGGATAAGCGCGGTTCTCCCGATTTCCGCGATCCCTCTCTGGCTTCTTACAGCTCCATAGGCTCAGGCATAGCTTTAATCTGCCCGAGAGAAGGGACGTCACGATAATCAGGAAATTTTCCTCCGGTATCCAGTATCGGCTGGTGGGGAAAAAAGGACAATAAACGCCGTCATTGGATTTTTTTGGCTATTTCCCGAGAATTCTTCGAGCGGAGAGAAGCTACGGAAATTATTCGTATCGATTCAAAGCATGTGCGTGGGAGCCGGCAGGAGCTTCGATCATTGGAGATCGCTATCATAATGACAACTAGCTCCGCAATCGAAGGAAGACTAGCGCGATAAGCGTCCGATCCTCTCAGATTGGGATTCGATTAGATAAGACGGATAGATAAGGGATGCGGTGAGCTCGAACTCTACACAAGATTGAAAGGGCGCATATAATCAGCGCTTGATCTCAAATATTTACTCATCGGACATTCGAGAGGCAGACCGGAGGAGCGCGGAATGTATCATGAACTCCTCTCTGCACTGTCACGGGAACAGCATCCTCGGGATATCATCAGAGCCGGTGAGCTTGGCAGTGCCGCCTTGCTTCGCCGGGAGCAAAGATCATTGACATGCTCGTTGCCTCTCTGCTCACATTCTCGAATAACCCCGGAAGAAGCACAATATTCGAATATTCCTCCCGAGTTCGTCGAGGAACTCTCACATGGAGCTCTGGACGATCAACGCGTAACTCGGGGGGTCTCCATCTCTCGAGAATCGGGCGCGCTCCTCACAAAACCGAGGAGCAAATTAGCAGACGATTCTTCAGATGTCATCTGCTATCAACTGTTTCGACACAGACGGAGGCGCCAATGCCGCTGCGAGAAATTGCATCTTTCCGGAATCAAGTTCAGAGACTGGGATATCTAGTGAACCGGTGACGGACTTACAGGCGAAGTTTCGCCCACCACAGCTCTCTTCTGCTCTACCCCCACCGTAGAGGCTTACTGAAGTAAGATATCGGAGACATTCGTTCCCGCTTTTGACATGATCGGGAGTCCGAAGGCAGTACCCACAGCTCTTCTCCGCAAGGATCCCCTGAGCTATGGCGCCGAAGCGCAGAGTTTCGAGGGAATTCGCTCACTCCCACCCAATCTGATTGAGCGATAAGCGATTTCCATGTATTCGACGTCTTCTGTTGCGGACCAACATTCCAATTCCGATCAACATGTCGATTAGGAGCACGGGGGAAGCTCCTAGAGGCTGCTGAGCGACGGGGGATACATTTCGGAACGATTCTTTTCCCACCGTCATCGCCTGCCTGGTCTTCGAGGAAGCAGCTCTCGGAATCAAGCGACTCATTACAGGTAACGATTCAGCCATGGACTCCTTCGTGATCGCAGCTGAGCAATTAATTCTGTTCACCCGCAGTCCCGATGGGAGGGTCAGTGAAGTTCTATCGTGCATGCCCAGGAATCCTCTCAGTCTGAGGGACTTGCAGCTGTCCCCGGACGGGAGACAGGTATTGGCTATTTCCAACAATCCAGAGCAGGGCGTGTGTTTCGCTTGTCTGACCAAAGGACAGAATGAGTGGCTCTATTACGATTTCATCCCGGAAGACGTGAGTATCCGCGCTCAGTTATCGGATCACTGCTGTCAATGAGCCTGATTTCGATCGGAACTCATCGCCGTGTGAATAATATGTGGTGAGATGGGATTTCCAGTTCACAGTGACGTGCGGAATTCATTCTCCAACGGAGAGTCATGTCGTCTACATGGGAACCTCGACCGGAGCTCTTGTGCAGTTCAATCTCAAAACGAAGATACCAACCATCTTGACCAAGGTTTGCCTCTCTCCACTTCCGAACATGAGCGATAATGCTGTGGACGGTGAGACGAATTGAGACCGAACCCCCACATTTCCAGAGCTCCCGTTGTGCGCCCGTTACTTCCCTGGATGTGAACTGCATGGGAACGCAGCTTGCGGCATCCGTCGCGGGCTCGGTGCTCCTCCACAGTATCCGCAATAAATTGGACGTTCACCTACCTTACGACAAGAGGCCAGTGAGTGGGATCATGACTCAACGATGCTCTCGGAATCCAGTCGATTCGACACGAGTACAAGAGCATTCTTCCGACTGTTTTTCTTTCTCCAACCACTAAACCTCATGTACTCAATATTCATATCGTCCCCAATCTGCTCCTCACAGAATGCTGAAGTGTTCATTCGATACCATCCGTTCCGCTCGAATACGCTCGGAGTTTTCTCACTGGATGAGGGCGCAGCGCTCCTCGATGTCTCATCGGCGCAACCGACGCTCCCTGACCGCAGGTCCAGGTTGCGACCTCCGCCGGGAGAAGCCCACGTGTGTAAACCCTGCGCGATTCTATGGGGGACGGCCGAGACTCTTTTCACTGTGGCCAACGACGGCCGCATAGTCCAGTACGGGAAAAAGAGGTGGGTCGGAAAACGATGGAGATCAGTCGCCGTGTCGTGGAGATCTTTCTCCAACCCCATCATCCTTATTCTCCTCCTCTCAACCAATCATAAGCCTCTGTTCCTAGCTGTGGTCTCCTCTACCGCCACTCCGACATCATCTACGGAGCCTGCATCATGAAAGACGGATGCGAAATTCTCCTCGGTCTGGAAAACGCACTCGCTTGCTTCGAGATGAAGAAGAAGCAGATCTCGTGGACCAAGACCCTGCGAATGATCAAAACCATTGAAGGCATGGCTAGAGCGAAGTCTTATGTGAGTTCGAAGGTCCAAAATACGTCGACGATATCGGCATTTCTTCCGCCTCGCGCAATATCGTTCTCGTCCCGTTTTTCAGCTACCGCTGGCGCTGCAAAAGTCCGGAGTAGAATCAATGTATCCGCAGAGAGTCGCTTTCAATCCTGACATCCGTCTCGGTTCGAGGAAGTGTGAGTATTGGAATTTTGCAGGACGACGCTATGAGATGAGGAGTTAAGGAACTGTCGATGACCCTGCTTCCCTCTTCTAGCTTCGTTGAAACCGAGCGATGGCGAGCTCATATCGCCACTGAAAGGAGCTCCCGATGTCGCGGCATCCTTCCAGAGTATGGCATCATCTCATGTGGAGACCAAAGGTGAGATCGGGAGGTCGGGGTATGGACCCGCCGCGGAATCAGAGCGAATGTCTGCTTATCGACAATCGAAATCTTTTCTCCCGAGTAGATGACAAGCGTCGCAGAAGCTCATTGGGCTCCATGATTTCGCCGCCGAAAGCTCACGGTTCTCTTCTGAGTCAACTCTCCGCGATAAGCATCCCTATCAGGAGGACCTTCGGGTCTGCACCTATAACCGAAGGTCTATCTTTCAAACAAAGAAGACATCTAGATAATTTATCTGAGGCTGTGATGAAGCAGACTACAACTCTGACTCCCTCTCTCAACTTCCAGAAACTTTCACCGATTCCAATGTCAAGGAGAACGACAAGACCATCTTACAATCAACTATCCTACAAGGTTAGACACCTCCGTCCGTGGCTCGCTGTCCTCCATGATAAACAGGATAATGATTGGGATTTGAAAGCACTTAGTTGAGGAATATTCAATGGGTGCTGCCTTCCCAGGAGAAGATATGACCTTGGGGAAAGTCGATTTCGGTCTCGACAGTTCCTCCCCTGTCCGACCGCCACGTGCCAACACTCGCCAGCCGCTTGTTCATCGACAAATAGGTTAATTACACAAGCCTGATTGAATGATTGATTGAGTCACAGTTATGATTCTGCATTTCTTGTCGCTGAAGATAATCCTGATGATAATCGTCCCACAGAGAAGGGGGCTCATAGCCATGAGGAACCCATGGACAAGGCCGTCTTTTGCAACGTGGATGGCTCGAGATCAATGTCGAAACTGAGTCAAGAGTGAGTGATTTTCAGCTGGAGATACTGCCGCAACTATCTATCGGGGACGCAGCATCATTAATTATTTCATTATGGTGGACGGGCGATCATCAAGACAGATCGTGAGAAAAGCTCTCTCTGCAGAAGCCAGTCCAGCATGACTTCCTTGATGGAACGGCAGAATACGCTGCTATCTCAACTGACCGAAGTTTCGGCGCGCATAGAATCGAGACTCATGGAAAGCTCAGCGAGGGTCGAAGCCAAACTCGATGAGATCCTGGAAGAGATCCGAGAGCAAGGATCGAGCGACCGAAGACTGATCGGTCACGGTATCCAATTAGTCAAAACATACCATGGCGATACCATGGTGAGGAAGACTGCTCCTTACAGGCTCTATATGTACTGCTCCATGTATGTAAGTCGGGACAGTAGAATTTGAGAGGTTCCCTGCTCTTCCAGAACATTCTCACAGAAATGGCCGAGGTCCAGCACGTCGCATGGCTCGATCCCTTGGATGATTACGAAACGCAGGTCAAACCTTGAGACTTTCGGATGGATGCAAATAAACTCATACCGCAGTTCATGATCACCAACCACATAGTCACCTTCAGAGAGGCACCAAGTCCGGGAATCTTACGGAGTGATGTGGGCATCTGTCCGGGCATCTGTGCGGTCTCTAGCAATCAGCAATGAAAAGACGCTTGTTTTCTGCTGAAATAAATGTCCCTTGCTGTGGTTTTCATTTAACGACACATCAATCATCAGTAGACCACATCTCGTGCTCTTTCACATTCCTATATTTGAGTCTTACTAACAACGTCGAAAGCTATGGACTATTAAGACATAATCGAATTCACTCCAGAGCCAGCTTCATGGGAGAGATACCCGATAATCATAATTCTATGTAAACTTTCGGCAGTCGAAGGCGGCTCATACGGAAATGTCCTAAATGATAACGCGTGAAGAAGTTGGTCATTTGCTTGCACTCAATCAGTCATTACGTCCGTTCGCTTCGCTCAGCTCAAGTGAGGTCCTTCAAATCCAGTCATCGATACGGTATACGTGTAAATCCACTCCGTCTGTACATACCCTCGTTAATTTGTCAACTGATGGATGACGTTTCAACGGGCTAGTAAGTTAGAAAAAAAGTACAGTATCCAGCGGCTCTTCCGTCTGGGTCTCCTGGCAGCTATGAGCGCCTTATTGCGGCGGGAGCGATAGATGTCGCATCCACGGAGTAACACTTCGAGGAATTTTCTATTGCTGTAACGGAATCGGAAACTATTCTTCGCCAAATTGTTGAGTAATGAGATGAATAAAAAAAACGTGATCTGAGGGTCAAATTGTAACGAAAAATAAATCAGTGATCTGTTGAGAGGAGGACGGCAGAGTGCAGCCCAACGAGAAGAGGCTGCACTCGAGGAAGAAGCTTCCGTTTGTACTTCGAGGAAAAAGTTATATAAGAAATATATATCTCTCTGGAAATCTGCCTAATCAGCTGCCGACTTAAGACTTTTACGTCTGCGTCGTCGACGTTTGTTGGCGTTCTCTTTGGCGTCCCCGTTGAGCTCTCGCGGGTCACCAGGTGTCTGCATCGATGCGAAACTGTTCTCTTTCGAGCTGTCCTCTAGGGTCGAAGACGTTTCTTGGACGGTCATCTTCACAGAACTGTCCTCCAGCACTTCGGCTGCTGTCAGATGGGTCTCGAGCTCAACACTGGCCGCTGGTTCACTTTCCGTTCCAAGGACCGACGATGCCGACGCCTCGACTCCATTCTCTTTGACGTTTTCCTGCTGCTCAACAACAATGGACGGTGTTTCGACTGAGGTTCGGCTTTCTTCGAACGTCGTCTCTGAGTCGGTCCTCATCTCTGATTCCTCTTCTTTTATAGTCTCCGTAGTAGTTATGATAGAAGTGCTCACGACGGAACTCTTCTTCAGACAGTCTTCAGCACGCAGTCTGAATTCACCGAATTCCACGTCCATGAACAGTTCTTGTAAGAATTTTCGGAAGGGCTGTTTGAGTTGGAATATTCGCAGCAGGTGACACATGTCTGAGTAAAGACAGAGATCGCTGAAGACCCAGGATTGCTTCTGCTTCATCGACAGCAGGAGCTGTTCGATAGCCTTGTTGTTTGTGTTGGGATATACTGCGGCCAAGTTGATGACGTACCTGAAAAACGAACATTCGTATCCTCCTGATCGGCGCCGGAAATCTGGGAGGTAGTGGCCAGGGGACAACAATGGACAGGCCAGAGGGAGTAACAGAGCTCTGCATCGAATAGGTACACACTTGAGTAGGTCATTCCGAACTTGTATGCGATCTTGGCTGGTGATCTTCTGCGAGGGAGCTCCGAATTCCCTCTGAAGACGTTCAGATATCCTCTCGTCAGCCCAATCACCGCATCGGAAGCACGTAGACTTCTTGTGGAGGGTGCCGAAGGTTTCTCTCGGGAAATCAGCGATCGCGGATTGCGGCTTCGGTCGCTGTAGGAAATTCCGATTGAAAATGCTGCTGATATGACGTGGAAGAACGAGCCCGATGAGAACCGAGGGTATTCCGACGGCTTCTTCCTTGATTGGCAGCTCAGGACTTGTCGGAGAAACCACTGAAAGGAGGAGGACATTGTTGTTTTTCCATCAGAAAAACTCCATCCGAGGAACATTCGGGGAGAGCGGTTTCTGGGGAAACCGAAAGTCAACCGAACATACCTGGCTGCTCCATGGATCTATGACGACGTTTCGGCCTGAGCATTTTCAGCGTCCCGTAACCGGCGGCGTCTGTTTGGCTCGTGTAACAGTGCATCATTTTGCGCATATCGGTGAAACTCCAGTTCGATTGTGGACTAGTTATGTGAGTGTGCATCAGATCCTCGCTTGTCGTGGAAATGTCGTCGAAAGATATCGAATCCCGCGTACTGCCCGCGCGATCTCGGAACTCGTGTATCGATGTCCAGGACGAGTCGAGACTCCATTCCGAGTCGACGGATTCCGCTCTCCGTTTGAAGTACCGGTCCCCACGGGACAGGCATTGTCGGACGCCCTCCCAACCGAGACCCGAAAGGAGATCACAGCCTTCGCTTGTCACCGAAACAAGACAGAGACAATAGAAAGCCGTGCCTCTCACGCCGAGCACGTCAGCGGTTCTGGCGAGCTCTACGATTTTCGGGATAATGTTATTCTCTTCAGCTAGCTTCAAGCCCTGAGCTGTTTTACATAGGTGTCCGATTCCCCACAGGGCTGCTTTCACGTAGAATACGCAAGTGGGGGTGTCGAGATGGGCGTTCTGTATGGTTTCGCACAATGGCTCAACGAGATTGTTCTCTTTGATGATCTCGATCCCTCGATCGTGGGAAGCCAGTTGACCCAATAGGTGGGGCGGGCAGAATGCGGGCCGGAGACGGTGCAGTTTGTGTTCACCCCCGAATCTTCGCCCGTATTTCCCATCGGGGTTCCTGCGGTGTCGACTCACGCTCTGGTTGATAGTGTCTTCGACCCATTTGACGTATTTCAGCGAGCCCAGAGTGATCCAGCGACGCAGATCGCTCTCCAGTACTCCTTTCTTCTCCAGGAGGACTATTCCCTCGAGCCGAGAGAAGTATCGTATCTGGAAAGAGAGGAAACGATTATTAGGAGGAGATCACAGGCTACCGACGCGAAGAACGGGAACCCGAACGAGATACGTATTGTTCCTGAGGAGCCTGTTAAGCTTGGGCACGACGGAATGCCATGTCGATATTCACCTGTAGAGCCCAGGCCTGATCTTCGACAGCGGTGTTAAGGTCTGGGTTGATGGCAATCAGAGAGTCGAGATTTTCGTTGATGTCACACGCTTCGTTGAGAACTTCGTACGATGTGTACTTAACAGCCAAACTCTGATCGTTCAAACAATCGACGAGGAGCTCGATAGCCCACCGCGAGAAATCAGCCACTCGACAGCGAAGCAACATACGCAACAGATTAACACAGTAGAGCTTCGAAGTCTCGTTCCTATTTTCGCGATCGACTCGGGTCATTACAGTTTTGAAAAGCTCTCGAGTTGGTCCCGGGTTTGTGTAGTTCAAGGGAGACAGAGCCAATTTAATGTAAACATCATTGTAGTTCATGGACGATGCACTAAGAGTTTCGGTGAGTAGCTTGGTCAGTTGCTCGAAGATGGACGCCCGTTTCAGAACGTGGAGCCCCAACGAGCTCCCCGTCAATCTCCCGATGAGCAGGAAGTACGCCTGACCAAGAGTTGAGGAGGCTTTCGCAGGGGACAGAACCGAGTTCGGCGGAATATTTTCCCCTTGGATCTGCTGGAGACAGCTGCAAACATCGTTCATGATATCGAGCAACAGGTTGCTCGCCGGCATTTTTTCCAGGAGGAAATCGGCCATCACGAGCAGCGTCGAGCACATGGAGCGCGCCTGCTCGCGTTCGGTCTCGATGGCAGAGAACCGCCGGTTGGACGGCAGATAGAACGCCACCAAATGTTCGAGGAATTTCACGGCCTGAGGATCGTCTTCGAACTCGGGAGTTTTCAACAAACATTTAATAATGTCCCAATCGTAGTGTTCGTCGCAACTGAAGACGCCCGAGTTGAGCAATAGGTTTTCGAGACTAGAAGCGTGTGAATTGCTTTTCCGTTTGCTTTTCCTCTTTGATTTTACGTTCGACTCCGCTTTGACGGGGGTCGAGGTCATCGGCGATTTGGGACTGTCGACGAAACGTCCGCTACGGGCCTCTCTGCAAAACTTCATTTGTTGGTCCAGGCTGAGGGAGTTCGCGACCCCGACCGTCTCGCACTTGAACTGCTCAATATACGCCAGTCTGTTTATGACCGTTATAGCTTTCAGTCGGATGTCCATATTTGGCGACATGGTGGCGTCGATAAGGCCCGGCAGTAGATGGCACATGTGACTGGCATCGAAAGGAAAGTACCGATTACAGATGTGGAGGAGTTCCGCGAGCAGCACCGTTGCGTGAATCGAAACCTGAACGTCTTGCCCGACCGTTGCCTGCGCGACCGCGTCGAGGAGGCCGTGCATCACCATCGCTTGAAGGAGAATGCCCATGTAGCACGCGGACAAGTTGACGCTTTTCGCAATCGGAGGTATCAGGTCGAGGCCTTCGGCGGCGACGAAGCCTTCGAACAGCAGCCAGCCTCTCTGCAGACCCGTCTTATCGTCTGACGCCAATAAGGCAATCCTGAAATCAGTGGTCCACTCTGGAGTTTGGAGACAGAACAAATCGAAGAAAAGACCCATCACGGATCTCTGTGTGTCGGTATCGGATAGTCTCAAGAGCTCGATTAGTTTAGTCAGACCGCTTTGCTCACTGCAGAGATATATGAGACCGGGCCACGAACGTAAAACGGAACAGAGCGCGATCCGAGCCTTGACTTCCCGTTCGTGTTGATGCAGCTCATCGTCGGGATGAACCATGAAATTTCGATCGGTGAATGGGGAGATCAGGTAATCGAGGACAAGATCAGCGTTCACAAGATGTCTGGTTTGGGGGTCATTTACAAGGTACATCAACGTGCTGATGAGTGATTCCGCCGCCCGGGCTTCGTTGACGTTCGTGCTCAAAACACTCCGGACGATCGTCAGGAAAGCGCCGGAACCGATCCAGAGTCTGGGGTTGGTGATACAGAGTTCGGCGGCCGTGGCGAGACAGGCTTTGGCGAAATTATCTCTCTCTTGCGGTCCATCACTGGCAACAGCTAAAATGCAATGTACGAACTCTAGAGGGAATTTCATCGGCGCTACGGCGGCGCACCGTCTCATCAGCCTGAGGGCCTGTAGGCGTTCAACCTTGTTGTCCAAGACGATATCCAATGACTTCACCACCAGAGACGGTATCAGCGCTTCACACAAGACGTCGAACGATTTCTCCGAACCGGTTAGATGTCGTAGGGCTCGCAAGGCCTCTGCTCTGATCTCGGTTTCTTCGGCCACCAACAAGAGTCTTATGCAACGATAAATGTCGACCAAAGTCCACGAGCCCAAACGACTGTCCTTCCTGTGGAAGCTGTCCAGGATGAGCGGGGCGAGCTTGACCAGAGGCAACAGATACGCTCTGGATGTCTGCGTATTGTGCACGATGTTCTGGAGGACCTCATTTAAATTGGTTTCGAGCGGAGCATCGAAGTCGAGTTTGATCTCCTCCGCCTCCTTCCGCTGAGGCCTCTGAGTAGGTCGGCCTCCACGGATGCGACCCGACTTCATGGCCATCATCCTGCCGATAGCAATCAAACGCTCTCGTTCTCACATAGTCGCTAGTTTCCCGGATGCGAAAAAAACATCACGTTCACTCCTCAAAACAAGTCTCCGTTAGATGATGCTCGGAGCAGCACTAGAAGACGTCATGGTGATCATCATATCATACGACCGCTTTGTGAGTAAACAATCACAAGGAGCAGACGATATCTCACATGCTTTTCGAAATAATGTCCCGGTAGCCGTCGTCGGCAGCAGCAGGTAGTAGTGGAGAATGGAGAGCCCGAAGCCCGGAGAACTTCCCGGAGGAGGGGGTTAGGGAGGTTCCGATCGCGGCCCCGGACCTGTTTAGTATTCGTGAAACGCTCTTCCCCAACTACTCCATGATAAGTCGCTCTATGCTCTCAGCGCATACTGGGGAATTTCGAGGGGAAAACTCATGGAGGGAAGTCATGAGATATTCGGCACCATTCCGGGGCAGTCCAGTGCTTCGGGAAGCAGTCCTTCGGGTTGGGTCGTGCTTTGGGGGGATATTGATCTCCGGAACACATCATGACGAACCAATACTCATTGCCCTCCAAGAGAAGGAAGGAACCCAGGTGTCGGAGCGACGGGACGTAAGGCCGTCAGAGGAGAGCGGGGAAAAAGACTCCGGCCCCGACTGCGGTATTCGAATCTCCCGTTGCTCATTCAAAGTCCGATAGTAGCACGCGCTTCTCGGAAATTAGACAAAAGCCCAGCGTAGTCCTCCTGCGGGAGACTTCACTGTTCCGCGCGGAGTCAAAGCCTCGGGCCTTCAAGGACTACTCCGGATGCGATGGCTGTTGGGGATGAGCGGAGAAATCTTCTGCAGAGGTCTGAAGTGATCCTCTTCACGGAACTCAATCGCGAGAGTCTTCATTCTCAAGCAGTTTAAAGCTACGTTGCTGAGGTTTCACCGCCGCAACTTGAATTTCGCGCTGTTGCTTCCGTCCTCTCCCTCGAGCTCCAGCATTCAACGTAAACAGAGAGGGAAGATCCTGCTGCCCGGCACTCTACGGAGTTGTACCTTCAACCTCTTCTCCCCTTCTGACTGGGAGAAGGAGATGATGCTTTTGATCATTTCCACCGCCACATCCGGATTGCTTCACTGCAGACGACAATCTCCCGTGCAAACCGCAGAGGCGCCGTAGAGGCCGGAGACCGTCGCCTCGAACAGAAGCTGAAGTTTCAACCTGACGGCCCATTTGCCCCTGCCGTGACTTGTGCGGCGAGTTCCTGTTCCCTGTGGAATCGTAGCATGTTCCGACAGTCAATGCCCTAGTGAAGGCGTGGCGGATTCGCTGAGTTTTGACGTGAACCATGGAGACAACCACCGACACCACCTGCCCACACGGGCCTCCAGATTTTTGGAGTATAGAAGAGGTAAAATTTTCGACCAATAGCAACATGAGCAGGGGTCAGACATGGAAAATTCGATCGATCCGCCATCATTCATTCTTAGGGGCTCCGATCGCGCATTTGTCGTGTGATGACAAGTGCGAAATCTCGACAAGAGCGTCAGAACACCATATGTGATTCCCGCATGGTTTTAACAAGTCTCTGACTCCGCTGCCAAGTCGAAAATACGGATGTCGGCATGATTGGCACTTGCTCCCCATGGAGACTCGAAGTTGTAATGGGTGCGCGATTTCCATGAGACCGGATGCTCTCAGGAATTGGTCAAGGGATGTTTTTCTCTGACCCCGTTTCATCGTCTCACGGCGGCTGCTGGTGAAGACTATTGTCGGAATGCGTCGATACCTTGAGACGAGATACCATCGACGGCAGCCATGGATCTATCCAGCATGGGCTCGATGTTCTACAGCTCCCAGAGGAGGCTCAAATCCGATTCAGGGTCAGAGATCGTACAGCGGCGGGAACGCCGAAGAACGGGAATGATCTTAGGGGAAACTACAACCCAGCTATTGATGCATCCGGTTTTGTCGGTGAACGCTTTCCTAGTATTCGCGGCCGAAGTTACGTGAACGGGCTGGCAAGAACAACCGATAGCGGATCGCCCGCAGTTTTTTTGTGGGCTATGCACAGTGTTTCCCCGAAGATCGAGTGGTGCAATATGACATCAGATCTCCTTTCCATCGCTTCGATTCTAGAACTCATCAGGAGAACCCCTGTGCTCCGAGAGCAATCTATATGGGAAAAAAACTGAGACCTTCGCGGTCACGCGACTCAAGATTCTTGTGATGGCCCAATTGCGTCGAATCTTTCGTCTTAATCTGGACTTATTCCAACTTTGTGGCTATCCCTCGACATTGCCGCGGACGTCGATTGGCGATCTGACTCGACCGCCTGTCATGCGTTATAACGGTTACTATACAATGAGGATCGTTCATCTCACGTCCAACGTGTGAGAATTCGTTTCCGAGTTCATGATCGGATCTGTCATGAAGAATTCAGATTTCGCTTTCTTATGAGTTCAATCGAGCTCGCGATATTCTCATCAAGGAAGAAAATTCTGTTTTTCAATTCCCTCGGGGAAAACCATGCCTCATACCCGATATTTCCTCGATTGCAGGTTGGTCTGTGGCTGGAATCCGTGGGATTCCGAGAACAAAAAGGAATATTCGAGCGGCATAAAATCTCGGGCAAAGCCCTTCTACAACTAAATGAGCAAGATCTGCGGAATCCGCCGATGGGATTGCCCTGCCTCGGGGATATAAAGGTTCTGTCGAGCCACATTAGAGAGCTCAGGCGGATCTACTGTCCGCATTCAGCTATCGACTCACAGAGGTTTGTAGAAAATGTCATTCTCAAACCCGATCAAACCGGAGTCCCATGCGGAAGGTCACCGGGGTATGGATGTCACCAAAACCGATTATATCAGGCATGGTGAATTTAACTTCCCTCACAGACGCTCCCTCTGCTCTTCGCGGCTGGATCGCCAGAGACGATTCGAACGAGTCATCTCGGATGAGTCGAGCGACACGGACGAGAACCTTGATGAAGAAGCTCATAGTGATACAACTTCCATATTTTCATTCGAGAACGACGACGAGACCACCACGGTCGATGGAACGAGAAAGAGGTGAGTGGTAGGCAGACTCTCCGGAGACGAAGGGGCTTCCTAGACCAAGTCAGAGATTGATTTCACTATCCACCTTGCTTCCAGGTTCAAGCCAGAGATCTGGAAAACTGTGGTGGCCATGGCCTATTTTTTCGCCGTTACCGCGGTCACTTCATTCGTTATGGTCGTCGTTCACGATCGTGTGCCTTCGATGGAAACTTATCCTCCGTTGCCGGACATTTTCTTAGACAATGTGCCTCACATTCCATGGGCCTTCGCGATGTGCGAACTCGCCGGCGTTGTCCTTTTCGTTATATGGTTGGGTATTCTAACATTCCATAGGCATCGTTTCATACTCTTGAGACGCCAATTCTCTCTGTTCGGGTCGGTTTTCCTGTTGAGGTGAGTACGCGGCTCAGAGAAGCTGATGATAATGATATTGATTCGATTGTCCCGAAAACCGCGACGATTGACAAACACTTCGACTCCCCAGATGTGTAACCATGTTGATCACGTCACTGTCAGTGCCAGGAACGCACCTTGAATGCAGAGCGCGAACTCCGGGAGATATTTGGCAGAAACTGCAGCAGGCCTTCCAAATATGGCAGGTTCGTGAACTCTCGTTTATTATTCCCTCGAGACATGGCTTCTCCCGACACCATATGTAGTTCCGAGTCCCGTTTCCTCCGCTCGGGACTTCCGATCGTTGTCGAGCAAAGCTTAGAAAGTCCGGATTCTCAGAGCTCGACAACAAAATCCTCACCCCCATATCGTTGCAGGGAGGCGGTTTGCTGATCCAAGGAGTAAGAACGTGCGGGGACTACATGTTCTCAGGCCACACGACAGTTCTCACATTGCTCAATTTCTTCATCACGGAATATTCTCCGCGAAGTTATTACTATTTGCACACGTTTTCCTGGGTGGTCAACTTGTTTGGAATCTTCTTCATCTTGGCGGCTCATGAGCACTATTCGATCGATGTCTTCGTAGCGTTCTACATCTCGACTCGTCTATTCCTGTACTACCACACGCTGGCCAATAATCGTGCCCTCATGCAAATGGACTCGAAGCGTACACGGATATGGTTCCCTCTGTTCTACTTTTTCGAAAGTGGGGTCGACGGCATCGTACCGAACGAGTTCGTGACGCCTCGATCTATTATGAGGTGAAGCATCGTTTGATTCTTCGAAAGATGGATGGATCTTGACATCCTTGAGACATAGAACGTCAGCATTCGATATTCAATGTTTTTCCTTAGTCTGAGGAGTCTCTCTCAAATTTTCCAGGTACTTCAAAGTGAAAAGTACACGACTGTACGGTCGAGTGGCGACCAAGAGCGGCCCGCTGGCGGAATCAATGATAGAAACGATTCGAAGAAAGAAACGGGAATGATTTCCGGAGTCGTATCTTCCCCAGGAAAATCTGGGGTTCTACAAGTACCGAGAATGAGATACTTACTCAGTGACAGGAGCCTTATTACTTATCATCGAGCGACATCGAGAGCCTACAAAGTGTAAATCGACTGAGAGCCAAAACCCCTGTGTGACTGTCGCCCCGGATTGGATCAGGCTTTCAACGGGAAGAATGTTTTCTGGTTCATGGAGTGTTGTTGAATATATATATATAGAATATCTAATGGAAATCAGAGAGGCCGGGAGGCCAGATGTCGCAGCTTTTGAAACATGTGAATAGAGAGTGTTTATTTATTCGTTCGGCTCTCCTCAATGTCCAAACTATGGATGCGGCAATCTTTATTCCTGAAGATTGCAAACATAGAGCTGAGTATCGGTGACTGAAGCGTCAGGTGCCTGTCAGTCTCCCTTGCGTCGAGGTTCACGGTTCAGGCGTGTGTCGATGTATTGCGCTGTATTCCACCACCATAGAGTTGAGAAGCCAATCTGACGAGTCCGGAGACCTGAGCTTTGGATGAGCGAGTCGCTCAAGCATCGTCCGATGCGGGCGAGCAAGCGAGAATGCCTCTGCGCACCTTATCATCGTCGGCATGGGATCTTCGTGAGCAAGCGACATCGTCGGACCTGTCGCAATCATTTACGTAAGGCTCTGACAAATGAGGGGCATCGATAGGTTATACCGAGGGAAGGAAATCACTCAACTTAATACACCTCCTGGTATCCTTTGCCATATTTTCCGTGTTTTCGATACCCACAGTTATCCAGCGGCAACGCAGAGATCTTGCGAGGGGAGCAAGATTTCCGCAGTCTCATTTGTACATCGATCTTTGAACACCGACGGTTTCAACGATTAAAGTCGGAGGTTTCCCCTGCCAGCAGCTCACGATTAGTTCCCAATGACTGTAGAGTCTCCCGAGACGATCCGGCCATCAGATCTGCGCCCACTCGATCCTAAATTGTTCTATCGTCGCGTCGTCGGTCCGACTAGTGAAAGGTCCGGTGATGTAAATACCAACGAAGGATGATTGAAAACCAAAAATAATCGGTATCGCTCGTCGAGTCCGCGTACGACCTCTCCCCCCGCTCACCCACGGTCGAGAGACACGAACAGCCATTTCATCCAGAAGATAAATATCGATCAGAGGCGGCTGCTCTCTGGTCTTTCAGAAGCAAAACAAGAATGAGGTCTCGACAAGACTTTCAGATATGGGATCACAGGCCATCATCGAGTCTGCACTTTTGACTTATCCTGGAGCACAGCCTCCTCTCCGAGGCTGGGAGTCCCGTCGAGCTAGCTACTGAGGATAGGAATTTAGGGTTCCCCGAAGTCGAGAAACTTCACCCTCACAGACCGCAATATTCTCACGAATGCTGCGTCGAAGAGCCCTCGAACATCGAAGGGCTGTTCTGGCAGCAGTCGGGCGCTGGCTCGGATCCTTCACAGAACGGGGGATATAGTCTCGATCCTTTCAGAATAAAGAAAACCCCTATGAGATGATATAGTGTCTCCCGAAAGTTTCGATAGGTGAAAATCTCGGCGAGCGGACCTGACACCTGACTCGATTCGTCAACCGCTGACAGACGCACAGCTGATCCGATTTTTTGACGTCAGCAACCATGTTGGATTCTGTTGACCAGGCATTGCACCAGCGGAAACCACGGAGTTCCAAGCCCCAGCAGAAATCTCAATTCGTTCTCATCGAGCTGGTGAGACGGAACGTTTCGTGTTCTCAAACGAAGAGCGAGATCGAACGCGCGCTCCGCTCGGTGGTACACACCACACATAGCTCGGTTCTCTTACCGTGTGGATAGTTAATAAGCAGCTCCACATTTCGAGAAGCCGTCTGCTGTTTTCCTCAATGCGTTCATAGAGTACACAAGTGACCCCTCCATCCGTGTGTGTGGACACAGTCCTGTGTCTGTGTGTATGTCGCAGGGTTCGAAGTGAGTTGGTCAGGTTCCCCGGAAAGACCCCCATCATCGAGCCGGATGGACGAGGAGGATTCCCACAACTGAGTAAGAACTTTCGGCTTATTGATCTCTTTGATGACGTAGCCGGTGGTTTCCAGCTTCTCCTGGACGGGAAATATTCTATCCGACAAGGATTAGCCGAAAGCTGTCAAATAACCTCAGATAGTGACTCTGCGAGCTAGTACAGCGCGTATCGTCGATTACACAGGCTCGCCGGTTCGATATCGAGCCGAGCTCCCTTATCCGCGGGAGCGAACTGATGCGAGCTTTCTGCTCCAGGTTTAATGAGCGTTCCCCGTACGAGCGCTGAGTTGTGAAGCTGTAAATTTTTGATGGAGCGTTCTCAGGACCGGTCCTCCTGCGGGATGTTCGCATTCGGTCACTTAGATCCCTTTCCCTGTACTCCGTGCTCCACCATTCGGGTGGGTCACCGGGAAGACGGACGACGCACGCACGCGTTCTGCGATGCGTGACTCAGCTGGGCCCCATTCGGGAAACTTTTTGTTTCCTCGCGTTTGTCCTCCGCTGATCGATGGTGTTTTCGTTTTCCAGCTCTACTGCCTGTGGTCGCGATGGAAGGGGTGTCGGCAGCGGAATGCGGAGACGCGTCGAGCGATCTCGATGCCTTCAAGAAGCAAATGCAATCCGAGTTCGACGCACAGAGGGCTGCGCTCATGCAGATGTTCGTCGCGAAGGAAGAAGAACTCAAAATTGAACAGGAGAAAAACTTCGCCCTCCTGAAACAGATCGAAGAGTTCATAGGTCCTGCGGGTCTGGATTTAGATGAAAGCATGAGGAATGCCCAGAAACAAACCGTTCTCCTACGATCCGTCGTGAAACCTATGGAAGACGAGATCGACGTCTATAAGAAGCGAATCGAAGAGTTGGAAAGTGTTCTTGACAGCCTGCGGGCGGACTGTGATAAAAAGAGACAAAATGAAAAAGAGGAGCTCAGCAAGCAGTTGAACGAAGCTGCTGCCGAGACGCGGAGTCTGGCAGCTAAAATCGAAACCAATGAAGGCTTGCTTTTAGAAATGTCCGTTCAGCTGTCCGGGTCCGATGCCGCCTTCCGATCGGAGCTCGAGAAGCTCAACCATCAACTGGCTCGGGTGGAATGGCAGAATCGTCAGCTGACCGAGGACAACGATAGGCTTCTGGCGAAACACGTCAGCCGGATGGAACAACGGATTAAAACGGAGTCCGAACCGCTCCCCGACGTGTTCGAGAAAGCCGCCAGGATGGTCGAGCACGACGAGGCGCTTTCGACGGCATTTCACAACCTGCAATTCGAATATCTCAAGCTGCATGAGAAAATGATCGAATCGATGGTCACTTGGGAGAATGCCGAGGGAAAATTGCGCGCCGAGCTGCTCTTCCTGCAGGAGCAGCAAGACGAGGTACAGAAAGAGCGACGCAGTTATGAGGATACTGTAAATGACGAGCTGGAGCGAAAAAATCTCGAAGTTCAGCGACTGCGGGCTTGCGAGCAGGAGTTGGCCACGACCAAGGTCCGAGCAGCCGAACTGGAAGTCATGGAACCTCTGAAGCACAAGTTCGAAAGAGAAAACCACGAACTTCGGTGCAAGGTTCTCGCGCTGCAGAGGGACCTCGACAATTCAGAAGCCGTTCAGAAGGACTTTGTGAAACTCTCCCAGAGCTTACAAGTAGAACTGGAGAAGCTGCGCGTCTGTGACGGTGAGGTTCGATTCCAGCATCCGGACGACGTGACGGAATGTAACAGCTGTAAGAAACATCTGTCCGGGAAAAAGCCCAACTGTAGTCATTGCGGGAGAATATTCTGTCCCACCTGTGTCTCGAAAACCATTCAGTCGGGACCGAATCGTCGAAGCTTTAATGTGTGCGCCGTTTGTCATACGCTCCTGGATCAGAAGAGTGCTCCTTACTTTTCAACGCAATAGTAGCATAGTTGCCGGGATTCGGTGGAGCGGTGGATCGTAGGCTGGACTGGCCGTCCGAATTCTTTCCTCGCGCATGATAACACAGAGACAAGAGGCTTACGGCTCGTGATCGAGAGACGTGTCGGACTGGGACGTCCAGGATGACCTTTGAGGAAAACTTCCTTGTATACAAGTTTGATCTTACGTGCGAATTGAGCGGACACCCACAGAAGTATCAGAATAAATGAGTTCCTTTCCTTGAAGATGAATCCCACCAACCATCCCTCAGAATTCATTTGCACCCGTGTTCCTCTGTGGGGCTTGACGGATGCTGGAGGATCCGTTTCCGCGGCGGAGTCGAAGAAAAAAAATCGCCCACGACTTTTGGTCTACGTAAATTCTTCAGGAGCCCTAGATCAACGCAGGGTTCTCTCGAGTTCCGATTTCTCGAGCTCTAGGCTCCATTCTCGATGTCTCCTGAATGTTCAGGCGCCACTCGTTTCAACTCAAATATGTAGTTTAGATTTATTACTCCAAGATTATTTTACAAATGAACATCATCGACCCCCAGTTTGTTCCACGTCCGACCTTCGTCTACTCGTTTCCCGTGATGAACCGATCACGACGTCAAGTCATATGCTACGGACTTTCTGAGTCTCCGGAACGGTCACCGGAACTCCAGAATTAGAATCGGGCTGATGACAGATGACGACTATCGCGAGCGCTTCCGTTCCTCGGAAAACAATATTGTATGTGTGTATTCGTCTAATCCTACGCTGAGCCGCACCACCCATTTTTTTATTATCGGACACCTAGCTGGGTTTCGATGAATTCAGCCATTCCTCTTGTAGCATTTTTAATTCGTCCTCGGTGATGAGTCCCCTTGAGATGAGAGAATCTGTCAATTTCGTTGCGGATGCGTTCTCGGGGACTACCTTTTTCGTTTCGCGACGGGGTCTCCGCCTTACTGCTTTCTCTCCATCGGCAGAAGTGACGGCCCTCAGCAGCCGCGTGAACGAAACCACCCCGCCCTGGATCATTTCATCCAGTTCTATCTGCAGTTCGCGCACTCGTTCCTGTTCGGGGAACAGGTCCTGGAAGCGATAGCTGAGCCAGAGGTACAGGTCGACGACGTCGAATACGGCTTCGAGATGCACGAGCTCCACGATGTTTTCCGGCGATTTCAGCGGCCAGCCGATGATTTCGTGAACTCTCTGACAAGTGACCGGTTCGTTTCGGGAGTACTGCCTGGCGTACTTGAGGAACACGGTGGTGACGAACGGCATTTTCGGATTGATCGGCGCGCAACAGAACACATATCGCGCTCGCAGAGGCAGATTCACGTGTTGGATGAGGTCGGCCAGGTACTTCAACGATTCGACATTGCACATGAAATACTGTGCGTTGTTCATGCGGGATAGGGAACAGAAGATGTCGATGAGGTTCGATAAGTTCGCGTGGGGCAGGTGATATGCGAACAGTTCGATCTGGTCGGCTGTCGGATGCAAACCAGCTGCGGCTATCGTTTCCGGTTTCGAATTGAGGAGATGGGTCAGAATCGGCAGGTCCTGCGGCTTCATTGTCGTGACGCGACCTTCTGACCAGGCCGTGCCGAATCTTCCGGCTCGGCCGGCGATCTGGAGAGCCTGGGAGACCGAGAGGACTTCCCTCTCGCACACGCCTTTCTCGTTGGTGTTCGGCTTGGTCACGTTGTAGAAAATTATCCTCCTGATGCTGAGATTCAGTCCCATACCGATGGCGTCGGTCGCGACGAGGATTTTGCAGGGGTGATCGGGATCGTTGAATTTCTCCGATTGTGCTGATTTTGTACCTGGCGATAAGGAACCGTATATGATGGCACACTGCTTGTCCATTCGTTCGATCTCTAACGAGACAGTGTAGATGTCGTTTTTGTTGAAACACACAACGCAGTCGCCCGGCTGCAGATTGGACAGCGACCTCAGAGCCTCCTTCTCGACGACGAGTGGCGTGAGTCTCTCGTAGTTCCTGACTTCGATCTGCTCACCGAGCGGGGCTAAGATCTCTCGGATGAGGGGAATCGCGGCTTCCTCACCGCATAGATGAACTTCTTTGGCTGGGATTCCGAGGAGCGCACGCGTCCATGCCCAACCTCGTTGAGGATCCTTCACCATTTGGATCTCGTCTATTATCGCTACGTCAACAAATTCTTTGGTGGAAGTCATCTCCACGGTACAGGCAACGTGACTCGACGGCATATCGCCGTTCGGACGCCGACGCTCTTCACCGGTGACAAGATCACACGACGTACCCCGGGCGTTCGTTTTCTGATAGACTTCGACAGCGAGCATTTTCAGAGGACCACAATATACACCGTTACTCGCACTGATGAACGCCTCCATTGCGTGGTACGTTTTTCCGCTATTCGTCGGTCCGGCGTGGAAAATGAATTTTCTCTCCACGGATCTCGCTTCGGGATACCAATTCGCTGGTAGACGCAAATCCGAGATTTTCTTTAGCTCGTCCATGCACTCGACATGCGGGAACACTTGCTTCGCGTGCCGCAAGAAGTACGGGAAAATGTCCGTGACATGGCCGGAGCCTCGGAGAAGATCGCTGCACACTATGTGAAATTCGGCGTCCAGTTTCTCGGAGGTTTCGCAGAACTGTCGAAACGATTGGAAGGCTCTCTGGAACAAGGAACTGTCGAGACCATTCTCAGCGGCCAGCTCTATGACCTCAGGACGTTTGTGGAACTCATTCAACGCCTTCCGAAGGCCGTTCTTGTCGATTTCAGCACCGAGTTCCGCTCCAACGTTTATGTCGTCTGAATTCGAGCCGGGCTTCAGAGGTGCCGGCATGAATAGAGATGAGACGGCTTGGGAAGTCGTGCGTTTTTCTGGATTCTTCTTCCGCATGCCCCGAGTTGCTCCTCGGAGGAGGCTGGGAGCGAGTCCTTGGAAGATCCTGGACGACATCTGCAAGAACCGAAACATCCGCTCGTATTCCGATCTCGACCATTGCGAGAAGGATTCTGGTTATCCGCACATATTCCGAGTAGTGGCGATGTCACCGCAATCAAGTGAAGATCTCTCGGCGAGGAAAGGAAGCTTTTCTCTGCAGAGTTTTGACTGTACCGCAGTCGCTCGAGTTCCCGAAGAGCTCCCTATTAAATTGTGTTTCGGCTGTGCGACATGCGCATCGAACGTCGGAGAAGCCCAATTAGCCGAGCGTGGCACTGGATTGAAGGATAGGGGGGCCTCAGGGTTCTCGACACCATGGCTGCTCAATCAAAAAAATATGCGCCGTATGACGGCTATCAAAACACAGAGTTTCAACTTGGCATTCAAGGTTGATCTCCTCACAAGGTCTCGGTAGCGGCGCAAACTTTTTTCGAACACCACAGATACTCACTCTGCTGGCTTTCCCGTTAAGGGTCACAAGTCGTTGGTCGGGGTCCCCCTCCGAAGCTCAATGACGATCAGATCCACCCCTGTCGATAATAACGCCGAGTTTCATGCAACGTGCGCGAATCAGCTCCGGTGTTTCAATGTTCCTCCTCCGCACCGAACGATTGCGCGTGGTGTGCTGGCTTGGCAATACCACACACGCGCTCCTTATAGCGAGCGATACCGCCGCTCGAGGAACGGAGTTGACACTCTCTCTGTCAGCATAATTCCTCGATCTTGCCTCTCGACAATTCGTTCCTAGACGAATGACTCGTCTCGATAAGATGCGCGATCGATTCGGAAGATCTCTGGCGAACGATTCGAGAGAGTGCTCGCGAAGTCGTTCCGAGAACAATATGCAAAAATCACAAGCAACGGTTTCTTGCGCCGATCGGCTCTGGCTCTCGGGCTGCCATCGGAACGCGTCTGTGTGAGACGTTCCGGGTTTCAGAGGAACGCTATATCTCAAGCACCCGTTCCCACGAAACGACAAGGGGTTGGGAAAATCGAACGAAAGGAATAATTTTGATGAGGAAAGGGGAATGCTTTCCCTCCTATGTGAACTACTGTGAGCCCTCTCTCCAGCAGACCAATACGGGCTCTCTGCGATGTTGATGATCTTTACTGGGAAGCAGGGCCATCATCTCCACGTACTTTCAGCTTCTTTTCGGGACACGCAGCTCTTCTAGAAGTTCCATACGGTGTCGGTAAGCGGGCGGATCATTCCTCCACCCTGAGCCACGCTGTCTTCCTGGAAGAAGCTCCGAGACGGTCTTCTCGACGGCGGTTATGGAAGGAGATTCGATGCGGCCACCGCTCTGGGGGTCTCCGGTTTGAGGCGATTCGTTGAGATATGGCTTCCTTCCCGCTATACCATTTCCTTCTTCTGAGAAGACCTTCCCCGAGGATGGACTCCCTCCAACCATTGCGCGCACTTGAAATCCGCCTCATCGTCCCATACAGCGCTCCGAGTTCTGTCCCGGTTTCGTCTGAGTGAGTGGCACGCGCGCGTTCCATCGAAGAAATAAACATCAACAAAGATAAATATCAACACACGGTGGTGGTGCGGCAGCGACGGTGAAGTTCGATACACAGAAGCAAGTTCTCCTGTCAAGCCGGCGAACTAGCGTAGCAGCCGGATGAAGGCCTGGCGATCGAATCTGACTCCTTAATTCTAATAGCTACTCGCTTGTTTCGGCTAAATCACGATCAATCGCATGACCATCGACGTAAGTTGCGCCACCGCTATCGCATCATCGCTCCAAATATCGAAACTAGCGGCATCAATTCAGCGAACTCACCGGGAAGAATCTTGGCAGTGTAACTCTTGAGAGATAGCGGTGTCCGACAACATGTCCGACAATGGTGAGTTCACTCTGTGCATAAAAGAATGCCGCTTCGATTTTTGAACGTTGTGATCGAATCATTGCGTACAGTATCTCCGCGCTCATGAGGGGGAATGGGATTTTAGACTTCCGAAGGCTAGGCGGGAATTACTCTGACTATATATTGCCGATAGATCAGCGCCCCAATTGCCGCTGTAACGAAGCCAGTATAGATTCAAGAAACATGGGATACCGTGGGGGATTAAAGGCTGGAGGAGAAGTGACATCCGCGGATTTTCCGGAATCTGTTGAGCTTCGCTGCATCATGGTTCCAAAACCTCCCTGAAGCCGCTAGGTTCTTTTTCAATCACCGCGACAATTACAGATTCTGATGAGCCCATCGGACGCCGAAACGCTTCTATCCGGACGAAATCACGGTCTTCAGGCTCGAGGAAAAGAGCTAACCTCCCTGCCAGAAGCAAGTCGAAGAGGAAAATAATTTCTTCGGATGAGGAGAGCCTGGAGGATGCGATCGTCAAAAAACCTGAGAAGCATCCAAGCGATATGATCCATTCAGAACCGACAGTCCCAATCGATATCGTCGAGCCCGCGAAGTTGACAGGTACGGCGAAATAAATCATTGAGAACTCCTCAAATAGATCAGGGCTCGGATAGAATGATTACGACGATTTGTTCGGTCCGTTGCAGAGTCATCGTCCCTTTCACCTATGCTCGCTGCATCGCTGGAACCACCGTCGTTTTCACCGTTGCTCAAAGGTCCGCCGTCTCCACGACATCACAACGAGAGTCTGAAATGGAAGCATAAAGTGAATCTCATCGGCGAGAAAGTGGTGGACCCAATGATTCATATTTGCGACAAGTGTCATCTGCCGATTCTCATCTACGCTCGCATGGTAAACCGCTCGTCTTCAGCTTCCCCTGATTTCCAAGCACGGTGTCGGAATTTCCGTTGACCTTCGGGAGCCGACTAATTTTCTTCGCCCCTCCAGATTCCTTGCAAGCACGTTTTCTGCCTGGAGTGTGGCCGAGCCGCTGATAAAGTCTGTCACAAATGCAACGAGAAGGTTTCACGGGTGGAGCAAACTACTCTAGGCAAGGTTTTCATGTGTACACATCAACAAAGCAAGACGAGGGAGCTCTGTAAGAGAACCTACTTGAGTCAGAGAGATCTCCAGGTGAGTTCCGAGTCTTCGACTTCCCCCAATAGATCGGAGAAGCGTATCGTTCCTTTCCTCCAGAAATCCATCGCCCTGGATATTTCATTCCATTCATTGCAGGCCCACATCGCTCACCGGCATGTCAAGTGCAAGGAGAAAGAAAAGACCGCGACCGTGCCGGTGACGAGGGATCCTCGCAGCGTTCATCCGCTCCCCGCGGTTCCCCCGACAGCTCTTCAAAGAGTTCCGTCGGTGCCTTCAGTAACAGTCCCCGCGCCGACCAAACCTGTCGTGGCCTTCAATCCTCCCCCACCGGCTCCGCCGCTCCCGCCTATTCCCGGTTGGTTCACGAAACTTCCCTTCAAGAACACGATTCTTGCCCCGCAAATTCGACCGATCCCCATTGTTCTGAATCAACTTTTATTTTCAGCGTTATCCGCACCCGTGCCCCCAGCTGGTCCACCTCCGCCTTACCTCACACCCCCGCCCGTGTAAGTAACTCTTCTGATTCCTTAAAACTAATTCTTCCCCGAGATGAGACGCATCGCTCGTTCGAGTTTATCGCCGCAGAATGACCGAATTTCGATCCTTCACAGCTATGCTCCCCAGATGGTTCCGCCGCCCACGGCGGTCTATACGGGAGGACAGTATCCGCCGGTACCCTCGGCGGTTCATGCATCCGCGTACGTCCACGGACCTCATCCCACGGCCTACGGCCAACCCCCACCTCCGCCAACAGCGTATGCCCCGCAGACCGCTGGATACGATGACTTCAGGGGAGCGCCTCCTGTTGCGACACATTGGCAGCAACGGCCTCCCCATCCACCGAGAGATTACAGGGCACCACCTCAAGGCTATTACAGACAGTGATACGTTTGCCGTCAGGCTGACTAAGTCGATTTTACCATCATTTCGCTCCCCGCAGACCACAATACGGCTTGTGAGAATTTTAGCGCAGAGGAGTCCAGAATTCTCAAAACAGAAGTCTGTCTCTTTGTGTACCGTTGGGCATACATGTAAATATATTGAAATATTACATAAAAAAATGCGACTTTGACCTCGGCTGTTTTTCGTAGTAGACCCATGATACTCACAGACAGTGAGAGGACCATGCGAATGACCGTCGATCGGGGATAGCGAGTCGAGACACGCGCAAAATTTATTCATAAATTACAAATAAGATTTCATTGGGTATAGATCGTATCTAGCCACATAGATATATTATTATGGTATAAAAGAATGAGCGGACTCGGAGTTCCAGAGAAACACAAAGAACGACAGACTCATTCGGGGCCATATTAGGTCCACTTCGATTTGAAAACCCATGTTCCGGACACTACGCAGACACGAATTTTGAGCCTCAACGCTCGGACACGGAAGTAACGTTTGACAGCAGCGGGCAGTGAAGCGCTTTAGTTGATCTAAGAAGTTTCCGGCTGATGAAGAGACTCTCTTCTGGAGCATATCCAGATCAGGCGTCTTTGAAGATGCTGTAGAAAACCCATTCTTCCAGAAACGAGGGAACGAATCGAATACGCTTCGTGAAGTGTGTACCTTTTAGGGTATTGAGGAACTTCTCGTAACTTTCGAGCGCCTGAACGCATCCTTTACCGATCGCGTGGTTTTGGAACACTCCGTCCTTGTTCATAATGTCCAAACTATCGTTTAGAACCTTGCTCAGGAATTCCCACTGTTCGTTCTGTTGGGCTAGCCCGCCGATTTCCGCTGAGATCGGTATGTCGGTGAGATCACTGAAGACCACGTCGAATTTTCTTCCTTCGTTCTTATAGCGTTCCATGTACTCCAAGCAATCACCTACAATCACATTATAATTGGGACCTTCGTACGTATCCAGGCAATCGCCGCAAGCTCCTCTGAGATGTTTCCGGCACGATTGCATAACAACTTCGTCGATGTCGATCATCGTGACGAATTTGGGGCTCTCCTTGAGTAGCTCGTGCAGAAGTCCTCCGTCACCCCCGCCGAGAATGAGTATGTCCTTGTCGGTATAGCTGTAGTTTCCGAAATCCATAATACCGTGCGTGTACGGCAAATCACATTCGCCCAAGTTCTGCAGATCGTCGAGGAACAGCACGGCGCCAAGCGTCGGCGAGCTGAGGATCTTCACCTCCTGGAAGTCGCTCTGCTTCTCGAAGAGAATTTTATCGAAGTCGTACTCTAGCAAGCGTTCGTCGGCTGACGTATAGTAATTTGGGACTGGCGGACCCCTCTTGAGGTGTGGCACTCTGACGACGCGCATTTCGAGCTCTTTCTGGAGCTGTTTGCGGAAACATTCGATGTCTTCGTTGCTCATCGCCTGCTCGTCGCTCGATTCCTCCAGCGTCAGAGTGGCCAACTTGTTCGAGGGATATACGCGAAGGCTGCCGCTTATGTCGTTGTCGCTAACGTAAACGTAAAGCTGCGATGAAGCGAGTTTGTGGGTGAAACTGGTACGCGTCAGGCCTAACTGTTCGAGCTGGTCGTCGAGCACTTCCAGCAATCTGTGCTTCGTTCCTTCATCCGATGCCGGCAGATGAACATCGATGAGAATCGATCTCGAGACGCAACTCATCTTCCCGGCGGAGGTTTTGGAGGCTTCTGAATTCCGGACGATACTCAATCTCACGATCACAAGCGCTCCGCTCGAATCTCAATCGCGCTTTTTCGAACTCCGAGAACTTTGTCTGCTTTCCCTGTCGACAAACGTCCGCTGGCGGGCTATATTTACACAATGAGTGGCACTGTATGTGAATGAGAGCGAGTGCGGCTGTTTGTGAGAGTGTTGCTCAATACCCTCTTATTACTCGGATGCGAAGGGAGTTCTGAACCCTCTCCACGCAGACTCCAATCGGCTACGATACGCGCGCGGAGTACAGTATTGTTCGGTCGGTGGAGAAACTCTCCGAACTGGTCGCGCATGCGAATACGTGCCCAGTAAATTGACCTTGGGGGAAAGTGGAGTCCAGAATCCGGTCGTCTGAGTTCGAACACGAATCAGGAATAGGTATTTACGAGAATCCACCTTGCACATGTCGGCGTCGGTCCCATGAACGGAGACCCTCGACACTTCGACGAGAACTCCAAGCCGAAACGATACGTCATCCGAAACTCAGGCTCCTGATCCCGATTTTGGGAGGAGGCTCGCTCAAGAATGCATCGGAATGAGGCAGAAGTCGCGTTGGTGAGAAGCGTCGAGGGGAGGCAATGAGGGGAATTCCCCCGTCGATGCAACACACAATACAATATAACGAAATAAAGTACTCCGTGTGCCGCAATATTCCGAGCGGGACGCCTTCCCGACTGAACTGCTCGCTCGGGTGACTAGAAACGAGGAAATAGTGATGTTCATTCGCAAAGGCCTTTCGCGAGAAAGGCTCGGAAGTAGGTGAACTGCTTAGATCGTCAGGTACCTCACACGTGCCAAGCTCGGAGTAGAGATTTTGGGGGCTCGACGGACTGACAGTGCGCACTCCGAATTCCGCCCCGAATCGACACCTCATCGAACGTTTGAATTTATTCAACTTTGACGGAGACGTGCTCGTAGGTGAGTCAAAAAATGGGCTCTGAGAGTGGCAAGTAGCCGAGACCTGAATCATCTCTGCATTGCGTCAATGAGGGAGGAACACCGCAACGGATCGAGAGAATCCGCTGGGCCGCGAATGAACATCAGATCATAGAGAATTCGCTGGAACGCTTCTGATCTCACATGAGCCAGATGTCATCTTGAGGACCTCGGTGAGATCTTGAGAGAGACCTCTTGAGATCATCTCCGCGGAGCAGCTCAACATTCAAGGATCGCGCCTGATTCTGATGAAACTATCAATTCATCGCGGTTCCCTACCTCTGGTATCTTTCATTCCTGGTGAATGCTCCGATGGCGGAGAGTTGGGGACCGCCTTTGATGTCGTCGATGGAGCTACGATCAAGCCTGCGAGAACCTACACTGCCCGAAGATCCTAGCTCCTTTTCCTTGTGCCCGTGGTTCTCCGTGGAGTTTATATACGCCTAAATCCAGGGCACAATCTTTCGCACGGACTCAACGTGTGGATCAACCTATGATAAGGATCACAGCTTCGTTGTGGAGTGGTAAGCCTTTATTTCTGCAAAATCATTAGCTTTTCACCGTATCTTAAAGCAAGGCGATTCTTGTCCAAATCTTCATCCTCCTCCACTGGTCAAACCTCAGCCATTGCTTGGATGGCTCTTCGCGCCCTGGGGTTCGATAATCAGAAAATGACTTTCATCTTCGAAAAGGATAGAATTCAGTGCTGAAGGAACAACTCCTGATTTCTGAGATTCGGAACGTTTAATAATTAAAGCTTGCGTTGATGATCGAATTTCGAAATTTATCCCCTGAGTAGACAGGAAATCTCGTGTCCCTATGTATATCCAGTTCACTAGAAAACCTCATTGAGTCTCCTCGATCATGCCACTGATTCACGACACTTCCGCTAGAAGCTTCGTCTGGCTTCGGTACACCCCCGTCCTCGAATTCTCCGGATGACGTTGGGCGCAAGTGACGAATATTATGCCAACGTTCCATGCATTTTCTTCCGCGGTATACCGAAGCTCCCCCCATACTGATTGATCCATGATAATAATTATCGAACCAGGTATCAGATCGCGAGATTTTCTTGGGGTGATAAGTGAAGGGAAATTTCGAGCCGCCGCGAGGAGGGATTCATAGAGAGAACCGCGCATCGAAAGTCTTCTGAACTTGGCGTCAGCTCACTGATATATTTCGTTGAATGTATAAATACCTTGATAAATATGATATTAATGATAATTACTATGCATGCTCTGTCATATGAATAAATTGTTCACCAAAGGACCATTTCTCTGAATTTCGAATCCAAAATCGCGTCCCCCGACAAAGAACCCTACCGATTTTTTCACACCATGTAGGGGAAAACGAATTTGGGGTGCTTGCTGCGTAGATGGGGAACTCAAGATAACCTACACGGATTGGACACGAAGATGTCACAGTTGAGGGCAACATCCTTCGAGGCCGAAAGGTTTAGGTTGACATCACAGATGAGGCGCCCCCAGAAACCTCGAGCGACCATATTGGAGCATTCACACCGCCGAGAAGATTTTCGGCGTGGCGGCAGAGAACTACAATGAGTCCTCGCTCCCACGCCCTTCTCCTACTTCCCAGGAACTCTTAGCCGTGTATCCCGGTCTTGGAGATTGGGGAAGAACGTGAGTGAACTCCGATAAACTCATTTTTCGAGGAAGTAATCCCTGCTGCCGGAGATAATCCTGGAGCGAAGCAGCTTAATCTGGGAGCTAGGGAGGCGGCCGAAGACCCGCATGGCTGACTCCGTCTCCTAGCGGGTGGGGGACGGGCAGAACAGGAGTCCGAGGCGTCTATATTTTCATCTCATTAGCGAGCGGTGGTTCTAATAATGTCTGATGAGTGTTGAACCGGGGAAAAGCTTTTTCCTAGTAGTGGGGCCTCTTCATAGCCATTGAGATTTTTTCTTCTTCTTGCATTTGTTGTCGCATGGCTCTGCGGAATGAGGGAAATCGGCGAGGCTCGTTAGGAAATCGACGGACGGGATTGCATATCGTCGTCTCAGACCCCAGATAGGAGAGAGGATATGAAGTAGGAAGATAGTCGATGTTGTGAACTCACCGGCAGCGCGCCTCCATTCGCTCGATGTATTGCTTGTTCTCTTCGATGAGGTCCGTCATTCTACCGACGTATTCGTTCATATCGTAATCCACCCTCTTGGTGATGTCCATGATTTGGCGGAGCTGCAGAGTGAACTTGGGGTAGACCTCGATCATCTCCCCGTGAGCCTCCAGCAAATCCTCCTCCAGCTCCTGAAGGTGGCTTACGGCTTGGGTCAACTCTAACATTTCCGATGATATCTGATCGCCCTGGAGAAAATCTCGATTAGATCGAAAGCATCTGCGACCAAGAGCGGCTTGCTCGATTATATTCCTTGAGGCTACGCCTTGCGAACAGAACTTACGTCGTACAGTTCCTCATCTAGATCGACGTCGACTATGTTTTCCATCTCACGATCCTCTCTCTCCTGACGTTCTAGGGGATTTTCAGCACCGAGTTCTTTCACACGGTCTGCGTAGCGTAAAGTGTTGAGCGAGTTTTCACAAGACGACATTCCGGGCGAGATCATGGCTATCATGCAAGTTCTCGTGTTCTCGCCGATGAACGAATCTTTGAGAATATGGGTCAGTTTTGACGAGCGGAACGGTGTGTGCGAGGCGTTTTTCCTCCCCAGAGCTCGAATACATTCTTTCAAAGCGAGCAGGGATTTGTTGATCTCGGCGCCCTCCATTCGAGTGCGTTGATCGGCCGATGCCGTATCGGCTCCACGTTCGTTTCCCGCGAGATCAATCAGAGAGAACTTCCCGTGGAGACGAGTAGCCTTTCTGAGCGAAATTTGGAAAACGGCGTGTGACCGAGATGAATTTGCGTTCACTTGCGTCTGTCCGCTGGTTCTGTCCGTGGAGCCTTTCTGGATGAGCTCAAGAACCCCATCGACCGAGTGAACCGGGATTTCGGTTAAGCCGCACACTTGTACTTGGCCTTTGGCGTCCTCAAGAACACGAAGCATCTCTTTCCCGTTGAGTAAGTCGAACACTTTCCCCGCGTAGATCTCAAAGTATGAAGCTGTCACCACAAAACTCTGCGACGCGTACTTCGGCTGTCGCAGGAGGGTGAAAATGTCCCGCGTGGCCATGTAGTAAATACCCTGAGTAATTGGCGAAAAATTGCATTGAGAACTTGAGTTCGAATCATACTCCTTGACACAGGGGAATAATTATTATTATAATATGATTTTTCTGTGGGAATACGGAGAGGAAACCCGCTTCTGATTGGTACCTTCGAGCAATCCTGTCCTTTCCCGCTGAAGTTTCCTCCCATTGTGTGGGTTTTTCCGGACCCAGTTTGTCCGTAAGCGAAACAAGTTGCCATGCCTCCATCGAAAATCGTTTTGACGAGAGGCTTCGCGGTGAATCTGTACACCAACTCGTTGTCGGCACCTTCCTCGAAAGCATAGTCGAACCGGAAGTTCGAATGGTCAAGGTATCTAGTAAGATCTAATTTGGTTTTTGGTTCATGGATGAGGATCGTATCCCGGTTCGGGATGGTGATCACATCGACCTCTCCACGTGCGTTCTCGCGCTTGTTCAAGGGTCTCTTCCGGACTGCCACACAGATCTTATGATCCAGCACTGGCTCGTTGATGTTCAACGCCGAAATATTCAGCTGGGCTCGGTACTCTCTGCAAGGAAGGAGTTTCCGAGCTGAACTAGGCGATTGATTCCGACGAGCATGACCAATGAATGAGATCCGTTCACTCGGCGGAGAGCCCAAGTTTTACATGGCTTATTTGAACACTAACTTGATCATGTTTCCGAACTCCCAATTCTTGTTGTTCGATTGATTCTTGGTCATTTCTTGTTTCTGAGCCATCGCTTCCGCCTGCTTCGCTCGGCGTTCCTCGCGGTTCTTCTTGATCTCGTCGACCTGAAACAATTCCCAGATCTTATCTGTGAACGAGTTCAAACCGAAACGGGTCTTCAGTGATGACGAACAATGAACGGGGGGTAATTTCACCTTGCTCATTGCGACGCTCTTCCTGGCGGGCCCAGCGTTCTTGTCTTGGCCGTTGTCCGTGACAGCGTGTTTCGGAGGCTCGGGCTCTTGTGGGGTGACAGGCGTCACGGGAGTAGTCGCTTCCTTTTCTTTGTTTGCTTTATTCACCACAGCGTAGTTCGAATTGTTGTTATCTTGAACCGCAGTGACGGTGGAGGCTCGTAGCTTGACTGGAATGCGTTCGCTCTGACGTCAAATAGGGGTTTATCACGACAAATGAGGCATTTCGCCGCGAGTCGGCGAATAAGAGAACCGCGTGCTAGAACCAATCGTTTGCGAAAGACTTTCGGGATGCACTCGTATAGTGCTCAGAGTTCACTCGTGCGAGCTTGACACCCCCTTGATGTGGTGGAGTATTCGATTGCGATAAATTAAATTCGGAGCGTGGGATAAGACTTTCCTCCCAAACTAAATCTTGCGTCTGAGCATCGTGCACCCTGCATGCCGACGTGCCTCCCTCTTGCTCATTGAGTCGGGCAGATTGCTAATTCCTCAAATCAGTTGCAGAACTTCGAACAGAAGGCGAATCATCCAGCCGTGCCAAGGGTCGGAAATACAGCAACCACAATCATCCTTTCGCTCATTTATACCGAAATTACGGAAGCAATCTCCCTGTCTCAGGAGTGAACCTACACGTATTATTCGAAGCCCGGTTAAGACTTCCGCTGTGCGGAGGCACCACGGGAACCGTAGATCCTGTACTCGCTAAAGTACGTAATCGATGTTAGATGCTTGATCGCTCGAAATCATAGCGGAGATTCCTCTGGGAAGAGGAATCACGAACGACTCCAGAGTTTCTCGTAACGCGAAGTATCAAAGTCCTCGATCGGGAGACGATCAAAGTTCCGAACCATTCGCCTCGGTGGTTCGTCTGACGACAATTATCGAATTTTTCTGGGCGGGACATGGGTCGAAGTTCTTATGTCTGCCTCCAGAGACTGGCTCCCATGAGAGAGAAAGAGAAGACGTACTTTCACTCACAGGCACCCACACATCTCAGGTTCAAAGCAAATGGCAGAAGTTGCACTTCTAGTCAAACTTCATTAAATCCGGGAGGTCTCGGGGATCTGCGGTGGGATACTACGGAGCAGTTCGGGGAGTGCACGGGGGGGTCCTTTTGTGTACCTCTATCCTCTGAACATGTCTACGGCTACAGAGGCTCCGATTTATTGACTTCGGTCTGAGTCGGGCGGACCGGAAGACTGACTGATCGAGCGACTAAATGTTCCACTATCCGCCTAACTCTGACGGCAACGAAATCGATTGCTAAGAGATAAATGACTGGAATGACTCTGTACAAGGGGAAACGTTCCAATGCGGATCGACTGACCGACGCATTGGATCTTCATCGAGCGGCCTCTAGTCTTCCTATATCCGAAGTAGAGCACTTCCTCTACCGCTCATGTCTACCGGCCTGCTCAAAATGCGTAGGTCCACAGCGTGTTTATACACGAGGAAATTCGGCGGAATGGTCCCCCGATAAATCGCCCGATCGTTATCGAGAGTTTCTCGTTGCTCACCTCCAGGCTTAGCGATTTGCTTCTTGTGTTGGGGCGGAGCCGGCGCCACGAAGTCATTGTCGATTTGCGCTGGAACGATGCGAGCACCGTTGATTTGCGTGGTCTGGAAGGACAATCTCCATGAGGATCTGAACTTCGACGGAGCCCTCGTCTCTTCGGACGTATGATGCACCTTCGTGAATCGGGAATCCTGATTCCCGACTCGCGGCCTGGATTTTGAAAGCTGACTTACCCGACCATATTGATGTTGACCGATGGCGATCCGAGGTCCTGTAGCGCTGAGGTTTGGTGAAGGTGCGCCGACGAAGTATTTCGGATTGAGCTGCACAATGTCAGCAAGAGAAACCTAAGAGGGGTTCAGCCATTAACGCTCCTTAGTCCACAGGAGGGTTCATACGGACACCAGGCGATCGGGATCGCTTCGATCTTCGCTCGAAATCCCGAGACGCGGAAAGAATCCGCAGCCACGCGAGCTCGAGTCGTTTTCTCCCTCGAACGGCTGCTCTACATCCGAGGGGAAACCCAGGATTTCCTCGCGGCTCCCATCCGCTCTTCCATTTCTACGCCCAGAAGATACATTCGCTTCTTCAATTCGGGAACCCGGAAGAGATCTCCGTGAACAAGAAGTTCCTGTCTGAGCAAGGAAGCCCCCGCACATCCCCATGCTTTCACAACCCTTGTTGGTTGGGAATCGCCGCCTCAGATTGTTCGAGCAGCAGAATTGAAATTCGAGCCTTCCAATCTTGTTCCATCGTCTCCCTGGCCCCATCAGCTTCCTCGCGCGGTATTATTCCCATCCGGAATCAAGAAGGACTTCGAAGAATGAGGATAGAGATTTGGGAACAGTTAGGAAGGATGATGGAATCGATTACCCGGACAGAGTCGCTGTCGAGACAGCTTATGTGTGTTGGCTTCGAGTGCGTGCGGACGACGTCTATTTAGGCCTTTCGGCCGAGAATGATGCCATCATCCGCATTCCGCTCAAGCGACGAACCTCGCAGGCGATCTTTTATACGAGCTATTAATTCGTTGATTAGCCATGTGAGCGGGTAGCATCGGCGATTACCCTCACGGTGGCGTGCTCTTCTTGTCTACTCTTTGTTGTGGCAGTATCCACGCTAACTAGTCCGCTGCTACTGCCAGATCTCCTCGTTGGAATATTTCCTGCGTTTCGCATCGAATTTCCTCGTCTTTCCGTGCTCTCGTCTCCCACTCACCTCTTTTCCTTTGGTGTCTCCGTTTTCGAACCATTCAACAGTAACCGTTCGGTTCTTTTCGTTGATTTCTGTTACTTTAGCCGAGTGGACCTTGCCTGGAAAGACAGAGAAATCAATCGACCAATCAATTCTAATGGGACCCGATCCGGCGAAAAAACACGCGCAAGTCGAAATAAGCTCGCAACAAGGAAAAAATTCCATCTCATCCCTCGCAGCGCACAACAGAGCACCCAACCCCCTGGAAATCATCAGGAGCCGATTTTCAATGCGCGTACGTGTCTCCTCATCAGGCGACTTCGATTCTCGCATTCTAAAGCTCTCTCACAGCTAATGTGCTTGAATGACGGGCGTGATTCTTGCGGAACTCTTCCACGGTATCATTTTAGGAACGTCACGACTTGTCGTCGGGGCGAAGTCAGGGGACAGGATTCGCATCAGTCGGAGACACGCGCCCGTTTTTGACTGGGTTTCGGGAAGTGTGGAATTGTCAGCTTTCAGATGCCACCGACCAGCCGACTGAGGGGACGTCTGCTCGGGAAAAATACCGATTCAGACTAGCTCCCTTGAGTAAAAAAGACGGGCTGAAAATGCAGGAAGGGATGAAGTTCGGCACGTTTTTTACCGCATTGTGCTGCAGCATTTTGGGATAATCTGACTTCCGAAGCGAAATTCGGGCTGTCCCTACTGAAAATTGATCCCACGCGACGCCGTTTCCGGAGCGAACGAGCTGCTTAGGCTCAGAGCGAGGGCTCGCGAGAAACAGTAAGTGGATA
The DNA here is from genome assembly GCF_000255335.2 of Galendromus occidentalis. Taxonomy (NCBI): domain Eukaryota; kingdom Metazoa; phylum Arthropoda; class Arachnida; order Mesostigmata; family Phytoseiidae; genus Galendromus; species Galendromus occidentalis. The sequence continues at coordinate 1,863,612 of NW_003805476.1, read as the reverse complement.
GATCGATCCTAGTCCAGCCTAGAATGTAGGCCAGAGACGTTGTAGGCCGTTTCGCCGCCCGGATGCCGAACTCCACCCGGGTCGCGTGTATCGCTGGGCTAAATGTCCCGTCTAGCATACACTTCATTGATTGAGCTCAAGTTAGATGGACGGTCCGGCCGCTCATCCAATCAGGGAATCGTCCTTCGAAGCGCATCGCTAGTATGTGTCACGAGGCAGAGTTAGCATCGCGGCTCCCGTCGCGGGGTTTCTGGCCGTCCGGATAACCGCAGCAAGAACTGGACGACTGCGACTATGTCCGTCTCCCACGCTCCGTGAGCTCCTCTCGGCCGGATTGTACGGAACAACGGCTCGCTACGCAAAGCATTGCGATAGACGGGCATGTCAAGGCCGCTTCAGAAAAGTCGTTCCGTCATACATTATTCTCTTCATGTTGGATTTACCGAATGCTCGACCTCACTCCGACAGAGTCGTGCTCTGAAAAACCTCAAAACTCCGAACGACATTGAAACTCAGCAGTGGTCGTGTCCCGTTCATCAAACAGGACGAAGTAAAGCGTTCGACGCACTGGACGAAGTAGGGCTGGCGGCTCTCCGAAATACTCCCGATCCGATTACCGGGATTCGCCCGCCCTGTTCTATCATTGTTCGATGGAACAAGCAAGACGAATACGTATCGATAGTCGTAACTAATGCGGCATGCTCCATGAACGACACGATAAGCAATTTTCCGGAGCATGGCTCGCGGTGAAAACAACCGTCGTGTTCGTGGTAATTCTCGAAGAGGCATCCAAATGGTCTTTGTTGTCGTGTCAACGGTTGGCAGAAGCCAGGCTCTCATGTCTTGGTTACGGTGAAGAAGATCAAGCCTCGTGCAATTCGTGGATTCCGTCCGACAGCCCACGAGCTTCTCATGAGCCTTTGAATCGAAATGCTCCAATGCAAGAAAGTGTATGAGATTAAGGGAAAGACAGAATAACATACGCCGAATATCGAGGAGAAACTGCCTCGGAGAAGCTTATCCGAGTTGGGCACGAGCCGAGCGGTGGGGTGGTTCTCGAATGTTGAGGTGAGTCACCGCTTCTCTGGTGGCTTGGCAAACCAAAAGCAACGCAAGTACTTTCTGCGAATCGACTGGACCCCATCGTTTCCCAGAGCCGGGCTCGTTTCGCCAGACCGGAGTGTCCAAGATCGAAACTCGCCGACTACCAACCGAAAAGCGTTCTCCCATTTAGCTGCTATGCTACGGTCGGACAATGACGATGGAATAGAAAGGCACGACACGGAACAGCTGTCCGTTCCCATGATGACCGATTCGCGGACGCATCTATGTCGATCACGAGCAATAAAGTTCATCGGATACGATACAATTATGATTCGGCGGCCTCACTTGTCGAATGAATAGCTCACGTCATTGTGAATATCGCACGCTCGAATGTATGCCGAACGGGAAGCGAGCGACCGATCTGTCAATTCCTGTCCCGGAAGCGTGACTTCGAGACTGAGATTTTCAGAGCTTCGCGATCGGGTCTGAGGCTGCCAAATTAGGCAGAAACTCCAATGGGACTATAAAGCTCATCATATGAATTGATTGTCATTTCCAGATGAATGTCTCCGGAGAGTATTCGCGACGGAACGCATCACGATGACACTAGTGGTGAGCACTACTCCTACATCAAGCCACCAGCCCGGCGTAGGATGGTGCTGTGCTCACAGGAATCAGTCGAGCGAGCTTTTCTGAAGACAGAGCCCTTCTTTCCATTTATTGGAAAAGTTCTTCATTCTGATGTACTAGTAAGCCGGAGTCCCGACCCCGGTCTGAGATCTAGGGCTAGAGGAGGCATGGGGAGGTGGGGTGCTCGCTTACCAGAGGTTCTCTGGATAGAGACGTCTACTCCGACGGTCAGCATTGTTGCTGTAGAGGAGCTTCTCACCCACAAACACAAAATATCCGGAGCTCAGTGCGCTCCGTCGCGGGGCTGTACCACCAACCGCCGTCCACTCGCAGAGCAGCCCCGATGATGATCTGCGACCATCTCCTCACATCTTTGTCAGACTTAGTACCACATGAGCACCACGTTGGTACTAAATAGTACCACACACAGGAGAAGATCGGGAAAAATGATCTGGACCAAATGAGGTGAAGATTCCGGAAGTATTTTGGACTTCTTGGATACTTTCAGATCCCTCCACAGGCAAACTCTTGTTTGACGGAGGTTCCTATGGAAGAGGGACCACGATTAGGCTCGAGCCTCCTCATCGGAGGGTCCTATGTCCTATTAGAGAGCGACTTCTAGTGCTTTATCCCGGAAACGGGGCCTGACCCATCTTCGCGCCGTGGAGGAACCTGTTACGGGCCGCGAAGATTCACTGGTGACATCCAGATTTCGGAAGTTTTTGAGAAGCGTCGGACTCACCAGATCTCGGTCGAGTATTCCGGATTCCGAGAGCCTTCACTATTCACTAGAGCATAGCTCCTCACAGAGAGCATTCATTGCAATCTTCGCAGTAGACATATCCAAGTCTACATCGAAAGAACATACGGGATGATCCCAATGCACGGTCAGGTTTCTAAGGGTCTGAAAACTTACGCGAAAGCCCCTCCATCGGGACATCCACGGTTCGTACACACTTTACTATCCCGCGAGCGCGAACAAGATGCGACAGAATACATGAAATCAGCGATCAAATTGGATAGGCTTGATTTATGACGACACACGCCAGCATATTAGAGCGGGAATGATAAGAAACAGAACTCGAAAAAGTAGTTGATAGCGAATAGCGAAACAAGTATCAGATGAAAAGTATTTTGTCGGGGCGCTCGGCTGGCGGGGAAGGGGTCGCAGGACGTCGGCAAGAGTCTCGAAGCCCCCGGCCATGAATTCCTGCGCGTCTTCATAGGGAGCGGATCCCTCATTCCATAAGGATTGTTTTAGCGACCATTAGACGAAGGCCTAAATTGAAAACTCCCGCGCCTAGCCTGTGTTATTCCGCGCGCCTAGCTCCCTGTAAACACAGCTGATATCCAGGGAGTTGTGTCGTCTGCTCCTCATTTTCCGCGCCCGTTGCTTTCCTTCCGACCTCGCGTCTGATCTAGTCGGAGGGGTCTTTCGAATACCGTAGAGTACGCTCTAGCTCCGTGTCGCCATCTCTCCACCGAGAAGCGCACATGGGACAGGACTGGGACGCTGAGGGAGAAAATCTCCTATTGAGAATTTGCGGACATGGAAGCAGACAGGAATATAAACAAGCAGACAGCCGTTCTCCACTATAGAATTTCTGCTTCAAACGAACGAAGGCGGCGCTGACAGTTACAGAACGTCGGCCGATAATTTTGTGTTCGTCCCTTTTAACGATGTATATCCGATCACCGTGAGTACGTGTTTGCTCATGCGGGCCCGAGTTTCCCTTCATCAGCCAGGGGGAAAACTTGATTGGTGACATTACCGAACGATAGCGAACAACGTCATTAATCCACCTTGTCGTCGATGGGTTGATGTGTGATGTGCTATCAGATGTTGATCATTGCAAATCTGGTTCCGGCTTAGGTAAACCGATTCTGTGATCCCCTGGCTGATTGCTTCGGTTACAACTTCGTATGGAGATATGAATCATGGCCGAAAAGCTATCATTGGCATGGATCTTCCTTATCTGCGAAACTGTGCAATGAAATTAGCTCCCATGCAGAGGCGGATATAGTTTGGGTCAACGATACAGTTTCATCCCGACACCTTGCCAATCTTACAGGTCAAACTTTTGAGATACGAATCGGAGATGGGGGATCCTCGCAGGATTGACTTCGAGGACGAGAAGCCGCTCAATCTGCCGGTTTACCTCCGCATAAAGCCCCTCAAAGACGCCACTGAGAGTTCACTCAAAGTTATCGACGACATCACGGTGGAAACGAATCATGGTCAGTCATGGGTATCCTCCCTGCAGGTTGCATCGTATTCAGGTCACCTCTTGATCGTGCAAGAAAAAATATATTCATCCGAAGATTGTATTTCTCTCTCATCCTAAGCATACCTGCTTGCAGATGGACGAGCCAACAAGAAAGCCACATTCACCCGCGTATTCCAAGGTCACGACGACCAACAAGAAATATTCAACTGCACCACTGCATCGCTCCTTCAACGATTCCTCGACGGGGCGAATGTCATGACATTCGCCTACGGAGTGACGTCTTCCGGTAAAACCTACACGATAATGGGCACGCACTCTAAGCCAGGGCTTGTCCCGAGGACTCTGGAAAGAATTTTCGGACACTACCACACCAAGATAGCGAGCTCGATGCTCGCCTACAAACCCGTTCTTTTCGACGGCGTGCAACAGCTCAAAGCAAGCGAGATATCTGATCTGAGGAGGATGAAATCTTCCCTCCTGGCCAAAATGAAATCAACCAAACCAGGTTTCGGTCATTATGCTTTCCAAGACAGAACGAAGGACCAGGCCTCAGGATGCGATCTGCACACCACGACCGTATCTCCCGCGGACTTCTGCACGGTGTGGATTTCAGTGTACGAGATATACAACGAGATAATAACGGATCTTCTCGTGAGCGACTGCAATAGGGCGAAGCGTAAGCCTCTCACGATCGGACAGGATGCCAAGGGCAGCACTTTCGTCAAGGATTTGACCCAGCTCCCGGTCAGCTCTGCGGCTGAAGCCTATACTCTACTCCGAGTGGCGAAGCAGAATCTCGCAAAAGCCTCAACAAAACTGAACGACAACTCGTCGAGATCGCACATGGTTTTCAACATCAAGATGGTACACTGGGGTGGTTCCTGTGCGGATCCAGTGGTCAATCATTTCGTTATTAGCGATTTGGCGGGAAGCGAGCGTCAGGCGAAAACCGGTAGTTCGGGCATTATTCTGAAACAAGCTGGCGCCATCAATAACTCACTATTGGTTCTGGGTCGTTGTCTCGAGGCGCTCAGGAAGAAAGACCGGGGGATTGCGGCACCGTTCCGGGATTCGAAACTCACGAGGATACTGAATCCATTTTTCTCCCTCGGGGGCTACGTGAGCCTGATCATCTGCATCAATCCTCACGTGAGTCTAAGAGACGAAACTTTGGATACGATCCGCTTCTCTGCGATCGCGTCGGAGATCGTCCAGGAAACGGTCAAGCCCCTTGAGCGCTTGCGTAAGCTGAGGAGACTGACGCAGACGTGCGCGGCGGAGCCGGACGCGGTCCCTATGGCTGATGTTGAGGATTCGGAGTGTGTGGAAAACTGGAGAGACGCGGTCGGATCTTCGACAGTTCACAATGGCGTTCGATATCTCGAAATCAGAGCCAGTTACTTTAATGATATGGCGAAGGATATTCTCTACGCGGAGAAGCAGTTGATCGCGTTCGAAGAGGAAGTCGAGTCGCTGAAAAACCGTCTGAAAGCAGCGGAAGCATCGAAGGAGAACATTCAATCGATGTATCAAGATCGCATGAAAGAGCAACGTGACAGATTCCTGCTGCTAAAAGCAGAGATGAAGGAGTTTTATGAGAACGAGAAATCGTTGATTGTGAATTCACTGAAGGAGGAAATCGAAACCTACGAACAGAAGTATCTCAAGTACAGGGTAAGCAAGCTTTGCTTCTTTCGAGGCCTCACCGCCCTTGATCGACACTCCCCCATTCCCCGTCGAATTCTGCATCTTCTGTATGATTTTCGGAATATATGGGGACTTTTATTTTTTCACAGAACGGCTACGCGAAAGTCAGCTCCTACTTGGAGGAGAAAATATGGCCCGAGATCAGTCTTTTCCGAGAGCGTTTCGGTTATCTGCCGGAGTTCCCTCCTGTAGGGGGCGACACCGAGGATGAAGAAACAAAACCGGAGAATACCATCGGATATTGGCGCGAGAAACTTGCAGAAGCGGAGCGCGACATTCAGAGTCTGCAGGAAGAAAATCTCGAGAAGACCAATCAATTAGCCGAAATGCTCCGAACGTGTGAAAATCTGCGAAATACGAACACCGACTTACAGCTTGTCGTCAACGAGGCGATGAACCTCGCCGCTACTGAAGCAGCCGGACGTCTTCAACTGGAAACGAGAGAGCAATCGATTGCGAACGGGGATGCTGAAGCTCTCGGGTGTCAAGGTTTGATCTTTCCCATGTCGTTGCTTCCTGTGCTCATTAGCGAGAGAATGCTCGCAAGTCAGACCTTCGAGTTTCTTCTGCGATTGAGCTATCTTCCATTCCTCAGTGACCGAACTCCAAGAGGAGCTGCGCATCGCGGACGAGAGGAGGGAAAATCTTGCGGCGGGATATGAAATCAAAATCAATGGACTCGAAGAAGAGTTAGCCAAGCTGAGAGGTCAAAAACGCGATTCGGACACTGAGGTGATATTTTCGGATCGACTTTTCGGACATATCCCGGATTTCTATACGCTTCCGGGGAGTCCTCGGGTGACGTTCATTCCGGGATTTTCTGGGAGCCCTTCCCTCTCAGAGAAATTCCTGGGGAAATTCTGCGATTCCATTCTCGACAATTCGCTCAGCCAAAAGACGTCAGAATCGTTTTTGATCGTTTCAGCGTTCGGATGGCTATACGCTCGACAGCGGAGACCATGGTTCTCTTCGCGAGATCCAGACGTCCGATATGAACCGGCAAATCCACCGTCTTCTATTGGATATGAGTGGGTACTTGAAGAGCTTCGCCGCGATGCTGTCGGCGGGTGGGTGTGTTGAGAGCGGACTTGTCGACAAAACGACATGCGCGATAGACGAAATCACAGAGGTTCTGAACGGCCTGCTCGAGTCTCCGGTGTCTTCGAGGCGCGATTCTTGCCTCACGCAACTCTCCGAGATTTCGGCAAAACTCTCCTCATTGATGACATCCAGCGCTCGCGCCTCGCAAACCGACTTGCGGCTCACTAGAAGAGGCCGCACCACCGAGGAATACATAGCCGGAACATCAGAGGAAATCACTCATTTGAAGGAAGACAACCTCCGACTCCGAGAGAGACTGCAAGAATTCCAAGATTCCATCGCGGAGAAGGAATCTGTTATCGTTGCTCAAGTGAGTCTCGATCGCTCGTGAGCTTTGAGCCATGGGATCGAACCTTCTCTCCATATCTCATATGTAGAACCTAATAATCGAGGATTGCCACCTGACGAAGTTTCCCATTTTCAGGCATCTGAGCTGGAAGAACTCAGACAGAAGAGCGTCATCAGCGAAGTATTTGAAACGAAAGCCGAAGCTCTGGAAATCGAAAATCGAGAACTCCGCAAGCAGGTTGCGACCCTGAGGATCGCTGACAGGAACTTCCGTTTGGAGAGGGACAACGCTCAAATTTTGTCTGAGAACCAAAGGTTCGCACAACTCGAGAAATCGCTCGAAGCCTCATCGCAGACCTCCCGCGGCGGCCCCTTCGGTCCGAGCTCCGACCGCGACGGATCACTGAAGAGTTTAGGAGATTCTAAACCGCGGAGGCGATTGAGACAGGAGAATGATGAGAATTCCCTCTTGGATAGAACTCTCACAGAATCGATACAAGACTTCACGCCAGTTCGTGATTTTAGATCAAATCATCGAAGACCTTGAAAGTTTCGTGGTGACCATCGGCGAAGCCCCTTCAGAGAATAGACGGGCCCGCTGGCTGGCATGGTGGGAGACACTCATCCCACAGAGCCAATATTTTGTGCGTATTTTATGGATATGAATAGCGACGAGTGTCTTGAAGTCTTTCAATTGTGAAGATTCCCCGCTGGGATATAGAGATCACGATTCCATGAATATCGTGTCATGTGAGAAGAACCTATCTGATACGATCGACAAACCCTCTAAATAAATTACGCTGTTTGTCGGAGTTGCCGAACTAGAATAAAGATTCTATGGACGAGATGTGCTTTCGAGATGATGACGAATATCAACCCGGTTCAGTTGATGAAGATCCCAGGGCTACTACGCGCCGACGACTCTTGACGGCATCGAGTTCTAAGGAAATGGCGATTCTTCCCAATGTGGTGTTGCGCTCGTACAACGCGTGGTACAAGTACAGTCCTTCCTGGAGTTCGAGAGAGACTGCGCCGTACCTAGTGTGGAGTCTAACCGAGGATGAATGAAAACCTCGCGGAATTAATCAGATTCAAAGCGTATTGTATTGGGTTATTATTAACATTTATACTAAGAGTCCCAGGTTATGAAGCCGATCTGACAAGACATTTTGCCAGATGGTGGAAATTTAAGAGGACCGCACAAAATGATCGGAAATATACAACTCTCCGCCTCAACGCTTCCTCGACGACCGCGTTCTGTATGGCGTTGGTGCAGGCGAAATGTCTCGGATAGCCCGATCCAGGGTTCTGTCAAGGACCGAGTTCTCTTCGTTCCCAAGTCTCAGGCGCCGCCTTGGTTTTTCCGTGGCGGGAACCTTCAGCTCGACTTCGGACGAAGAAACCGAACGTCGACGTCTATTCGGTTTCTCGGTTTGAGGTTGATCCCGCAGGATTCTCCTCTGTTGGTTCTCTAGTTTCCGTGTAAGGAACTCGACTTCAACCTCGAGCTCTCTCGTCTGCTTGACTTCGGTTTCCAAACGCTTGTTTTCGAACTGAAAGACTTTGAGCTTATCGCGAATTTCCTTATTCTCTTCAGACAGTTTCTCCATCTGACGTCCGAGGATTTCGATGGTCGCTACTTTGTCCCGGAGCTCGTCCAGCTCAGCGTCCTGCAAGGAGAGAGTCCGGTCATTGAGAACACATCGGTAGAAACTAACAGGGATTTGGCGAAGAGCGGTCGAGTACTTACCTTGGACAAGACTTGGATATTCTTCTCGGCCAAAGCCTCCTTTCCCTCATCGAGAGCGAGCTGAAGTCGTTTCATATCATCCTCCAATCGAGCAATGTCGTTCTCGGAGGTTCTCTTCAGGCGCGCATTACGTTTCCCGAAAGCGATCTGTGCTTCGCGCTTCTTGAGGTCGGCTTCCTTCTCTGCGTATCTCTCGATTTCCTCCCGGAGCGAGAGGATACTCTCCCGCAATTCAAGCGCCTGCTTGCGCTCCTTTCCGAGCTCAGCTTCCAAGGCGAGAATTTTCTGCTCGAGCTTCGCTTTCTCTGGTGCGAACTTCGCATCTGTTTCGCATCGAGACTGTTGTTTCTCGATGTTGGCGACTGCTTTCTTCAGAACATCGACTTGAGCTTGGGCGGAAGCTAAAGCTCCGGAAGTTTCTCCGAGCTGCAAAGTCAAGCGCAAGATTCTTAATCCCATATTCTACGACAGGCAATGATTATCAAGTTCGTATTCGGGAGGAGGGGGGGGGCGTGAGCAGGATACACAGTCGTCCCCAATTACCTCGGAATCCTTCTCTCGGAGTTCGGATTTCAGAGAGTCGAGCTCCTCGATCATTGCGTCGATTCGAACTTGATGGTGGGCAACGAGAGACTCCCGTCTCTCCTCTGCGAGTTGGAGGCGCTGCTTGAGATCACTCACTGCAAGAAAAAATTCCCGATCGTCTCAGTCTTTTGCGGACGAGTTAGTCAATTCGGAGTACCATAGTTCGGCTCCCCGCTATACATGAGGCCCCATGAGCTCAGAAGGGTGTGGGGTAGGAGAGGAGGGGACCGCGGGGGGGAAGCGAAGATGAACATAGGAAGACCACGGAGGGTCCCCAGGCAATAATTGAACTCGCCTTCATCAAAGAGCGTATCGTGATCACTGAGCTGGTTCTTGAGCGCCGCAAGCTGCTCGTTGAGCTCCGTCACGCGAGATGACAACACGGCCGCCTCTCGTCGAGACTCCTGATAATCAGCTTCCGCGGACTGCACCTGTCGTTTCTGGTCCTCGAGCTGCTTTCTCAAGCTCGCGAGCTCTTCGTTCCTAGTGCCGAGCTTGGTTCTGAGAGATCGGAACTCAGCTTCTTTGTCCTGCAGTTTATCTTGCCAATATTTAATGGTATTTTCCGCTTTCGTCTCCTCATCTTGTTCTCCATCTTTCGGTGGAAACTCCGGCAGGTATCCGAATCTCTCCCGGAAGAGGTAAACCTCCGGCCAGAGCTTGTCCTTCAGATAATCGCTCAACTTCGCGTAGCCATCCTGTTGAGAATCGATAAAAATTCGAGTCAGAATCTGGGGCAACTCCGAATTCGGTCCGAGGTTCGAGTCACATCGAGCCTCGGACTCGACCGACTCGGAGGAGCCTGTCGACTCACCCTATATTTCGAGTACTTGTCTTTGTAGGTCTGGATGTCCTCTTCGAGCTCCTCCACGAGAGTCTTCTGCATGTCTCGATGCATTTCTTCCAATTCCGCACGCTGCGCAGAAAATTTCTCCCTCTGCTCCTTCATCTTGTCCTGATACATAAGCTTGATGTTTTCTTTCGAAACCTCGCTCTCCCTCAGTCTTTCCTTCAGGGATTCGATCTCCTCTTCATTGGCTGTCAACAATTTCTCCGCGCGGAGGATATCACGCGCCATATCGTTGAAGTAGCTGGCCTTGACTTCAAGATAAGCGACCCCGTCGTGCACGGCGGTGCCGTTCACGGCATCTTGCCAGTGCTCTACGTCTGTATCGTAGACAATTTTCATCGGACTGTTCTCAATACAACCGAGAGTGAGCCTACGCAGCTGCCGTAGTCTCTCCAAGGGTCTGATCGGATCCTGAACGATTTCGGAAGCGATAGCGGAGAATCTGATCGTATCCATGGTCTCATCCTGGAGGTGGACGTCGGGGTTTATGCAGATGATCAGACTGACGTAACCCCCTTGCGTGAAGAACGGGTTCAGCATTCGGGTCAGTTTCGAATCTCGGAACGGAGCGGCGATCCCTTTGTCTTTTTTCCGCAGAGCCTCGAGACAGCGACCGAGAACGAGGAGGGAGTTGTTGATGGCGCCCGCCTGCCTCAACGTAGGCCCTGAAGTGCCGGTCTTCGATTGGCGCTCGCTGCCTGCGAGATCGCTGATGATGAATTGATTCACAAACGGCTCCGCCATAGGTCCCCCCCAGTGGACCATTTTTAAGTTAAAAACCATATGAGACCTCGAAGAGCTATCGTTGAGCTTCGTGGTCGCCGTCGCGAGATTTTGCCTCGCGAATTGAAGCAGAGCGTAGGCTTCAGAGGCGGATCGGACAGGAAGCTGCAGGAGATCCCTCACGAAGGTACGAGCCTTCGAGTCTTGGCCGATGTTGAGAGCTCTCCGTTTGGTCTTCGGATCGGCGTGGAGAAGGTCGGTGATGACTTCATTGTGGATCTCATAGATCGAAATCCACACACAACAGGACATGGCTGCGAGTAGTGGAGACTCTTTCCTCGGAATCGAAGTGAGGCATGCGTCTGGCGTTGTGTTTGCGAAAGAATATTGATCGAAAGCCCGGTTCGATCCTCTCAGCTGTGGAATGGAGAAGTCGGTCGTCATAAGATCTTTCCCGATCTATGAAACGCATGCTCATTCTGTTCATCGTGTATCGGAGTGGTCTCGAGTCGGAAAAGAATTCTAGCGGCGAACCTTCGAGATGAGTGTCGATTTGTATCTCTCCAGCTGATCGATTTCTTCCGCCGTGGTCTCTTGCGCTTCGTCGAACTTCGACGGCATGTAGATCGGGGAAGATTTCTCGATTTTCGATCTGAACGATCCGAAAATTATCTCGAGCGATCGCGGCAGCACGCCCGGATTGTTGGGGCTTCCCATTATAGTGTAAGTCTTCCCGGATGAAGTCACTCCGTAGGCGAATGTCATGACGTTGGCGCCGTCGAGAAACTTCCTGATCAGTTGAGCGCTGGAGCCGTCGAACACTTGCTGTTGCGTCGCAGACCCGGGAAAAACTCGAGTGTACGTTGCTCTCTTGTTCGCTCTGAAGGCTACGAGAAACGGACACAGATTTCAGCTTCGAGCAGATGGGATATGCGACCTCAAGATTCTCAAATACGTCAAACGGACCTCGATATCATCGCAGGGAATTTCCTTACCATGGTTTGTTTCCACGGTCGTGCCGTCGAGGACTTTGATCGACATCTCCTCATCGTCGTGAGGCTTAATTCTCAAATACACCGGGAGACATTCGCGTCCTTCATCCTCGCCGTCATCGCTGAAGTCGATCCGACACGGTTCGAGTAGCTCGGTCTCCATCTATGAATAGAAAAAATTCAGAGAGATTCTTTGCACGGTTTCTCCCGACAGCTGCACACAGGAGTCGGATTGCACAAGTCTCCAGGCGCTCTCGAGTTTGCACGAAGTGACAACCATCAGCATCGGTAATTGGCGAGGGCTCCGGATTGGAGATTTGGAATTAGTCCGCAGATGACTCAGCGCTGGAGCTCCCCGCGGCGGGAATACAGAAATATTACTCGTAGAAGGGTCATTCATTACAGCAGCGAACAGAAGCTCCAAGGGGGCGCGGAGGGAGAACAGCGCAGACAAGTCCCAACTTGTTCCGCTTATTTAATAAGTAAAGATATTGGAGCGATCGCATCCATTGCGAAGCGGATTCTCCAATCGGTTCTCCTCAGAATAGTCGGGAGAATTCAGTACCTCTTGCGCCGGTTGAGATGGATCTCGCGGTGACAATGATCAGCAGATGGGCAGAATTTCACAAGTGGCGATGATTCGCCCCGAGAGTGCGCCGCGGTTTTCTTTTCAGATTCAAAGAACCGCCATCTTTGTTGATCCGCGGCGGGTTTTTCAAATGGCAATGAGAGGAAGGAACATCTCGACTCCGAGGAGCCGATATCGGGATCTGGCACCTGAGGAGGCAGATGAGCGGTGCGTGATCGAGCGTTCCCTGTGAGAGCAAGGAATCAGGTCGCCTATGTCTGCAGGCAACGGAAAGATCGTACAATCGTGGTCGTCTGCATTGACGAGGGTCGCACACGCGGGGACAGAGCTCGTTCTCCTCTGGGAGCTCGAAGTCTGAGGGATGGTACGGATCTCGTAACCTCAAGTTGAATATCTCAGCCTCGAATCTCTCATGCGGAATGCTTCCCTTGAGTTAGCGAAGCTATTGGTCGGTACTACAGGTACTGTAGTTCACAAACTTGCACCCAAGGGGTAATCCATGAAGCTACGCGCCGGTTCCACGGGGAAGCGTCAGTTTCTCCGTCGTTTTCGTCACCGCATTTGTTTGTTGTGATTATGCAAGTGCGTGGGAGGAACTAGGTAAGTGGAGGAGAACGAACAATCAGGACCACGAAGATGCAATCACAATATACGCGTGGGAACTTCCTCGATCAGCTCCGACACGATGCCGTATGGAGAACCTTACTTTCGACAGGTATAGGATTTGCCGAAGGACTTCCCCGGGTAGCGACTCCGGGCGAGTCTATCGACTATAATCTTCCCGCGGGGAGTCTTCTCTGTCACCGAATTCGCGGATCTTCGCATAGAGCTAGTTGACTGCGGAGACGGTTCTCGGAGGGGGCTTAAAGCGGGAGCTTTCCATTACATTGGGTTGCTTACGCGTCGGGTAGCTTCGGGGCGGGTCATTTAACGATGTGAAGCTTGGTCGCAAGGCGAGGAATTCGGGGACATTCAAATACCTATACAATGATGAGATGTCCGGCGAGGCTCAAAAATCAATTTGCTAGGTCATGTCGGAAGTAGTCCGTCCGGAGGAGGCGGGTGATAATCTAAATAACCTATTCTGGGAAAGAATGCAAAAGATCTCAATCATACGGATGAATTAGGTAGAGACGGATATCTTTCCTTCGTTCTCGAAGTTTCCCGTGGACAACAGAAGAGCCTCGAATTTGCTTTGCAGGTGCACGGGGTTCTAGGCAAGAATCAACGTCATCAGCATCTAGGATCGATTCGTCTGCGATCGCTCCTGACAGATCTTCCAAACTTGGGTGCTCACTGCTCACATGCGGTGCATTCTTCCGAATTTCTCGGAAGCCGTGGAAACATTTCCTCACGATACAGCCGCCCAGGGAAACGCCTTTGCTGACTTGTTGCGACGCCGTGGACGAAGGTGCGCGGATCCAACCGCTGCGTGACGGGCCCTTCCTGCTCTCCCTCCTAGCTGGCGCAGAAGAAGATTTGAGCGAGGAGAACTGTTGTGATCATACCGTGTGTCGGAGTTGGCGGTTTCCGAAGGAGTTTATGCGTTTGAAGTAGTGGAAGGATAGACTGAGTATCGGTTTGCTCCAGCTGAGAACCTTGAAGATTTGTGCCCACGGAATCCAAGAGCTCGAACATGAGCTCTCTGGTGGCGTCGAAAATAATTGGCAAAAAATTGCCAAGCTGCGCTTCATGCCCATCAAGGAGGCGACGGCAGCCCAGCGCGAGACGATCCTGGCCGTGGCTTCGTGGGACGACGACGTGAGTATAGTTTGTATAGTCGTGGTACCCTCAGGAGACCACAACTAAGACTCCATGTCGCTTACTCGAAACTTCCTTCACGCGTTCTCTCGTACAGGACTATAACGAGGAGACTCTTATCGAATGGGACTTCTTTTCCGTGTGAACGATCTGCTATCCGAAACGCTCGTTGAAGTTTGGAGATAATTATAATCGAGTCTCGGAATCATAAGAGTTCGAGAAACTCCGGATCTCGGAGCGAGTTCCATAAGAAAGCTCCATCTAATGTCCTGATCCGTTTCCGACCGCGTTTCTCTATGGAGGACAGTCTCGAGTTACTGAGCGTCGATTCCCGGACGAGCATTTCTGTGCTTCCACTCCCTCCCCTCTTCCTGGAATACGCGCTTCCGGGACAGTCATGACCGAGGGATTTCCCCACTAAGTTTATAGGGACACGTTAGGGAAAGGATCTCCTCCGAACGCGGGCAGCGGACGGTGCACCGAAAATTTCGAAGGGTTGATCGAAACATCAGGATCAAATGTTTGATGAGCTCTACCGCAGGGCTCATCCTGCGCGACGAATTGCGTCAGACGTACTTGTATCAGATGAGAAATCTGACTGATTCAAATTTCTGCTCGAGCGCGAATACTCAGCAGCAATATCTATTTCACAGGACAGCCTTATTCAGCTCTGGAACATCTCGAGGAATGATGAAACCGATGAGCAATGCGAGCCGCAAGTTATGGCACAAGCCAATATCCAGGGCGACGTTGCCGCGATGGAGGTGAGTTTTCTCCGGATTTACAAGTTTTTCCGCGTCGCTCCGTGCAATGTCTAAAACTAGCGGGACATGACTCCGCGAGCACCTGCCCGATGGAGTTCCTTCTCCCCATCAGTACTTTTGCATGGGATCCAATGCAATCCGCTGTCCTGCTCCCATGGCGTCGGGATATTTCGATACAGAGAGTGAACTCGTCGAAGTGGCTCATTCTAGAATTTTGATCGAAACTTCTTCAAGTCATGGAGTTTGTTAAGGCTCAAATCGTCCCATTGCGAATATATTCAATAGATCTCAGTGCGCCAGCTGGAGGAATGAGATTGGGGTCTCGACTAGTCTGTTACGTCTCCAGACATTCCACGTCGCACGACAGCTGCGGCTAGTTCTTACCACGATTTTTGAGGGAGACAATACCGAGAGTCCAGGACTATTTGGAACACGTCTTATACGGCTTTGATTGTGGTGAGGTCGGTTTGTACGATGACCTCTGCCTTTCTCACTTTCTTCGATCATCTCTACGCGAGCCTTGGCCGACGGCATGTCTGGGAGGATGCGTTCCACCGGTGTGTCCTCGAAAGCTTCTCGGAACGTTCTCAAGGCTTTTCCGACCGCTACACATACATGGCTGTCGATGCCGCTAGACCTCTACTCTCTATGAGGGAACCTCTTCACTGGATCCACGTATTGCCGGAGATATTTCGCAGATTCGTGCATGCACTTGAAACAGGCTGATAGATGCGAATAAACGGCAGGAACGGTATTCGTTCGAGGAGACCGCCCCGCGCAGAGCCCTTCGGAGAGACTACGCGCCCTGATCCAGAGCTGATCGATTCCTGCAACGGGATTCCTGCAAAAAGTTGGGATCCTCGACGATTGGATGCAAGGAGCATCAAAAAAGCTCGCATGAACCGAAACTTGACTTAGCTCGGGAGCGTCGCTTAGAATTTCGTCGACGATCTCCGCCGAGAGTCGCACGATTGCGACACGTAAGAACATTCCGTAAGCGTTTTGAGTCACACTGAGACGAAGGGTGGCGAGTCGGATGTCTCCAATCGATGTGACGAGATGATCTTGGGTTTTCGCTATTCCTCTGCAATCGGAGAAACAAGACAGCTCAAACGCCAAAGTTTGGCGTATGTCCATGATAGGAGATTCCGTTCCCTGCTACGTCAGACTCAAGAGTTGAGCACCTTGGAAGCTTTTCGGAAATTATGCAACGGAACTCGCTAGGGTCTTCGACCGGAGGAACTGTGACTTCGGTGGTCATTCGTGGTTCCTCAATATACTTGAGAATCATCCCGGACTCGTTCCCTGTTCTGTGTAGGCAGAGTCGATGAGAATTCCGTACCTTTCTCCGACCAGTTATCGAATCCCGGAATCAACTCCCGAATCTCAGAAACTTATTCCGAGATAACAGTCTAATTGCAAGTTTCGCTTCACAGTTCATCGATCCCAATAACCTCATCGTAGCCACATCTGCCAGTGAGCTCGTCTTATTTGAATGCTCTGCATCGGTGAGTGCAACCTTCGCCACAGTCGGATCATCCAATGAAAGTACCTGATGAGAAACTCTTGTCATCAACATGTGAAAAGAGGAAAGGGAAATAACCTTCATCTTTCTTCTAGTCAATCACAGAGACCCGTCGATGGCCGGCGGCGATCGAGTCCGCGATGCCTTATTCCGGCCTTGCCGTGAGACAGGGGACCGAAGGCGCGGAAGTTGTCACAGTAGGAGAGGACGGTTTCATAAAAAGGTTCATACTTAAAGATCCCAAAGACACCCCCGCCCAGTCAATCGAGTCGGGAGCCGACTCTCTTACCTGCGTAGCCTACCTCGGTCAAAATGAAGTAGCCGTAGGGAACCTCGCGGGACGCCTCCAAATTTTCGACCTCAACAAATCTCAAGAAGTTCGAGCTTGCCTACTGTAAGTGGATCCGGATAATTAATAGTCAACAGCGTCATGTGCAGATCCTGGGGGAGTGCCGGATAACTAACGAAGAGAATTTTTGCACCGTAGGCGTCAAGACGATCTCGTCGGCATCACATGCATTTTGCAGCACCCATCCCAACCGCATCTGGTATTCTGCGGCACGGAAGCGGGTTCGATCTGCGTTTGGGATCTCCGTCAAGAAGATCAGCCCAATCCATCCGCATTCTACAACTGCCACACCGTTCTCATTCCCGAGCTACGCTTTCACGCATTGTCGACTTCTCATCTCATAAGCGTGTGCTACGACGGAACAGCCCTCTGGTGGAACGCGAGCAAACTCATGAGTCCCTTCGAGACTACAGCGGCTCTCGCGTCCAACCGAGAACTGAAGAGAACTCAGAATTCAGGTATGCCTTTCGAATTCGCGTCCTCTCGTAAAACAGACATATACCGTCGAAGCTCAAATCGAATCGCTACTCGACCCCTCTTCAAAAGTCTGAATCCGCGTAAATCGGCGTCGATATTTTTCCTTCCAGACACGAGTGGCTGGCTTATGCCGGATGTCATGAAAGATCGCATGGAAATTGAGAGACTCGTGGAGCCGTCGATATTCTGCGTGAACTCTGTCGATTCCAGTGGAGATTTGGTTGCCGTCGGTGGTGATTCGGAAATGCTACAGATTTTTCTATTCCGGTGTAAATATATTGCTATCCAAGCTCAGCGACGAATGATTGAGTAAAACCATGTTCAAATATGTTCTCAGAGGGAAATGGATACGGGAGGCAGTGCCACAGTGGTATTCATAAAGATATCTTTTATTTGATCGAAGCGGTGTCTGTGTTCTTTTTCCGCGGAGCGGCTCGCGAACGGCTGACCTAACAATCCTCAAGAGAAAGGCGAGGGCGGAGGGAGAAATCTAGGGAAAGACAGAGGGGGAACGAAGAGGTGCCATAGGTGAAAAATGCATCGATGCACGACCCAGAAGAGCGCAAAAACCGTTGGAGACGCGGAGTGTGAGGCTCATTAAAATAATACTCATCAAAGTAGACCCTTTGCGTGGAAGGAGATAGCGGAGAGCGTTGGATTTGGAGAATATAGGATTATACTTTGAAGCTGAGACATGAGTGGGGAGGGCATTCCAAAGACGGGATGTGCGGGAGAAAAAATGTGTTGAACTGAGCAGTACGATTGGTGTTTTTACGGTTGGTGAGTTTTAAAGAAAATGGGGTCGCCTTGCATCTTTCCTAGTGACATCAGGTCGACTGCGGCTCCGAGGATATGAGGTGACACCTTCATCTATGTAATTCGGATCCTCCATATCAAATCGTGTCCGAGGAGGGACCCGACGGCTTCCCGTCTGGATCCTTCAGTATGGGTATCGGACTAGGATGACTACAAGTCCAAAAGGGTACTTGAGTCCCTGTACATCTGAGTAGGTTTCCTTATAAATTATGATGGCGGCTAGAAAGATAATGGTCTCCGAAATATCAATTCGTCCCTTTATACCGCGCACTCACGATGACTGAGGTCTTTGTCTAAGCAGCGCTGACGCTTCTGAGCAGGTGGTTCGGTTTGATCGATTGATGCAATTCTTTATTCCTAGGAGTCTCCCTGAAAGCCCAGAGATTTTTCAGGGGGCTCTGGCGCGAAGCTTGTGAAGATTCTATTTCCTTTTGCCGATAAGTTCCTCCTGTTGGGATCTGCTGCCCACGGTTCGATAACTCGGGAGCGGTTTCAAAAGGGAAGAGACCCGTTTTTTTCGTTCCGACCACCTAGAGGGTCGAGAACTGACCGGCAATTAGACTCACTCAGACAGCCCATCCGGGCTTCATCGACGGAATAAAAACCAAGCTCCTAATGATTGATATATAAGAAGTTCTATGTTCTTCTATAGTCTCTTTATTAATCATCGAGGGACGCAAGCCTGCTTCGAGGAGTTCTTGCGGGGAGCTTCGAGGGTGTCTCCTCGATTCGCTTTGACGGCGTTTTTGTGAGATACTTCGACGGTGTTTTCGTGAGATGTCCAGACGGTGTCCGCGTGACAATCGAAGTCGGTGATCTCAAGCGTGTCGGTGTTTTCGTGCAAATCATACTCGGTGTCCTGGTCCGGGCTGTTGACGGTGTTCTGGAGCTCATTCTCGACGGTGTTTTGAGATCGTGACCGTTGACGACGCCGCGCCGCATTCGTGCCGCAACTAGCATGGGATTATCCGGGCGAAGCTCGACGACACCGTCGCTGAGCTCTGCTTTGAGCCCCCGAAGTTCTTCCTCCAGAGAGTTGATCTCTATCTGATGCTGGACGACGAGACATTCTCTACGTTCCTCGGCGTCCCGTAGACATCGTTTCAGATCGCTCACTGAAATGAAACCAAATTGTGTCTCGAGAGCAATAGGCGTCGAACCTTATCCGCGATTGACTGCGGGAACGAGTCGAGATCTCCTGCAGTCGGCGGAGTCTTCTCCGTGAAAGATGCACCCAACCCACCTTCTTCGACCAGCGTCTCATGGTCGTCCAATTGATCCTTCAGCGCTACCACTTGCTCGCTTAGTTCCGTCACCTGGCGCTTCAAAGTTGCCGATTCTCCCCGAGCCTCCACGCACTCCGCGAGGGTTTCCCGGAGCGACTTCTCTTGTTCCTGGACTGCTTCCTCCAATTGATGCAGCTCCTTATTCTTATCACTCATTTTGCTTTTCAGAGCCCGATACTTGAGCTCCATGTCTTGGAGTTTATCTTGCCAGTACCTCAGCGTGTTTTCTGCTTTCGTTTCACTCTCTTGAGCTCCATCCATTGGCGGGAACTCGGGCAGATGACCGAATCTCTCGCGGTAGAGATAAACCTCTGGCCAAAGTCTGTCCTTTAGATATTGGCTCAGTTTCGCATATCCGTCCTGTGGAGGAATGTTTTACGAGAATCGTCAGTCTCCATGAGAGAATCGGATGTCTTGACTCCGTCCTGCTGAGTCGTTCGTTCTGCTATGTTATCGAGCATGGACCTACCCTGTATTTCGTGTACTTGTCTTTGTAGGTCTGGATGTCCTCTTCGAGCTCCTCCACGAGAGTCCTCTGCATGTCTCGATGCATTTCTTCCAACTCCGCACGCTGCGCCGAAAATTTCTCCCTCTGCTCCTTCATCTTGTCCTGATACATGAGCTTGATGTTTTCTTTCGAAACCTCGCTCTCCCTCAGTCTCCCCTTTAAGGATTCGATTTCCTCTTCGTTCGCTGTCAGCAGTTTCTCGGCGCGGAGAATATCTCGCGCCATGTCGTTGAAGTAGCTGGCTTTGACTTCAAGATAAGCGACCCCGTCGTGCACGGCGGTGCCGTTCACGGCATCCTGCCAGTGCTCTACGTCGGTGTCGTAGACGATTTTCATCGGACTGTTCTCAATACAGCCGAGAGTTAGTCTTCGGAGCTGTCGGAGTCGCTCGATAGGTCTGACTGGATCCTGGACGATTTCTGAAGCGATAGCAGAGAATCTGATCGTGTCCATGGTCTCATCCTGTAGGTGGACGTCGGGGTTTATGCAGATGATCAGACTGACGTAACCCCCTTGCGTGAAGAACGGGTTCAGCATGCGGGTCAGTTTAGAATCCCGGAAAGGGGCGGCTATGCCTTTGTCTTTCTTGCGCAAGGCTTCCAGGCAACGACCGAGAACCAGAAGGGAATTGTTGATCGCGCCTGCTTGCCTTAGCGTCGTTCCTGAAGTCCCGGTCTTGGACTGACGCTCGCTGCCGGCGAGATCGCTGATGACGAAATGATTCACGAATGGTTTCGCTGTTGCTCCTCCCCGATGCAACCCCTTGAGATCGAAAACCAAATGCGATCGCGACGAATTGTCGTTCAATTTCGTTTTCGCCGTTGCTAGATTCTGGCTGGCGTACTGGAGGAGAGCGTAAGCCTCCGACGCCGAGTTGACGGGCAGCTGTATAAGGTCCTTGACAAAGGTCCGACCATTGGGATCCTGACCGATGGTGAGCGCCTTGCGTTTCCGTTTGGAATCAGCGCTCAGGAGGTCGGTTATAATTTCGTTATGGATATCGTATATCGATATCCACATGCTGCGGGACATGTCCGATCCGTCCTCGTGTATGGAGGTGAAACTGTCGTTCGGTGGAGATTCCGCGAAAGAATATTGGTCGAAAGACCTGGTGGACCCTTTCACCTGGAAGAGACTCGATCGTTGATTTCCGAACAGGAGAATGCGGATCAGTGCTCCTTATAAGTATCTGGTGGACGAGAATGATTACAGCGAGCAAACCTTCGAGAGTAGGGAGTTCTTCATATCTTCCAGTAGGTCGTAGTCCTCTTCCGAAATATCCTGGATCCCGTCAAACTTCGACGGCTGATAGCAACTTCGTGTGATATTTCCAAAATCCGAGAGAGAAGGTTTAAAAATGATATTCAGCATCCTCGGCAGGATGCCAGGATCGGCGTGGCTGCCCAGGATTGTAAAAGTTTTCCCGGATGAGGTCACCCCGTAAGCGAATGTCATCACGTTGGCTCCTTCTTGAAATTTCTTGATCAAATGAGCGCTTGTGCCATCGAAAACTTCTTGCTGACTTGCATCCCCGGAGAAAATCCGGGAATACTTGGCCCTCTTATTCGATCTGTATGCTGTAGAGAAGAATCACGGTATCGATAGCCCTGAAGAGCTTAGGTGGGCTCGTTCGGATCCCAATTGAGATTCCGGATTTCCTTTGTCGTATTCATCAATTGCAGCGATCGGACTTTGGCTCGGAGGATTAGCTCACCATGATTCGTTTCCACTGTTTGGTCGTCGATCACCTTGATCGACATTTCCTCGTCCTCCGACGGCTTGATCCGCAGATAGACCGGAATACATTGACGCGACTCATCATCACTCGCCTGACTGAAGTCGATTCGGCGAGGTTCCTCGAGTGTCGATTCTGTCTAGAAATATTAATAGAGCTGATGGGTTCGCGTCCATGTTGACGATCTTGGGAACAATACTTTCCAGGAGCTCCACGAGTTTCTCCATGACCGAGTCCTGTTGGAGACGGGGAGCCGTGATCGCGCTGCGATTCGCCTACCTGAGTCATTTCACTTGCTTAGGCAGGAATCAAGCATTGATCCCGATACCGATCAAGGGGACATGGAGAAGCCCCGCTCGATCGAGGATACACAATAACATGTCAGCGGCGTTCGATAATATCGGGGGTGCACGTCAGGGTCAGCTTCCTCAATCACTTTTGTTTAGGAGACCGAATATCTAGAACCGGTCTCTGAAAGAGTCTCTGATGATTCGTCTTCTATCTGCATGGAAATACGCGCATTATTCTCACCGAGAAAATGATCTCAGCCATGAATGCTCTGCAAATGTCTCAGCTCCCGGGTCCTGAACCGAAGTTGTCTGATTCAGCTGCCTTCATGTATTCACCGCGAGAGCGACTTCCGGAGGAGTACATCTTTCCGGACGCCTGGAGGCAGGAGCGTGGGGTCTATCCATTCGATTCATCTATTGACTCGATTTTCTTCCAGAGAACTCGCTTGATCCCCGCGTCCTCAGTGCGCGGATCAATCGAAGCGAAATCGAAGGCATCATATTCGGGTTGATCACGATTAGCCGCCGTGATTCCAGATCAGTCCACGAGTCTGATTTCAGACCGTTTCATCCGAACAAGGGAGACGCAGATTCTCTCCGATCGATATTTGATTGAAGTCAAGACTCACGATACAGTGACTCTCGACTCGTCTATCGATAACCGCGCGGACCATGTTTCCGACAAAGATCAACACGCGGGCCTCATCATCTCCTGCTCTCTGGACTGTCAGGAGGGGGAGAATCAAAACAAAAACAAATGTCTTCTGCTGCTGCTAGGTGAACTTCAGGAGAGGACACCGACACTTCGGGGATTGACAAAACGTGAATCGATCGGGGGAATTTCGTGAGCGAGATGGCTCTGTCCATGCTTCGTCATGGACTTCAAAGTGGTCGAGCCCTCATCTCAAGCGTGCGTCTCACGCCCGCGGCGACTGCGGTGATCAAGAAGCGAACCATCATAAGCAAACAATTCAAGTGAGTATGATTTAGATTGGACCAGATGTCCCTATTCAGATTCGCGCTCCCCGATCGGGTCTCCTCGGGAGCTGGTGGAACGGAGTCGGCCTCTTCTCGAATCGTTCCCTCGGATGCACGAAGCAATCTCATTCATATCGGGAGCCCCGTGACGATCCAGCCCCAGCAGCTGATCGAGCCCCGGGTCGAATTCTCTGTCTAATACGGAATCCCACGGCAAAAACTTAAGACTGTCCGTTCGGAATCACAGGGAAGAAAACCCCGACAAGCCTAAACCGTGGCCGTACGAGAAAATGTCGTTCACGGTTTGGGATACCTTTTCGGAGGACACCGCGGATCGGTTCGACGAGAATACGAGGCTCATCGTCATCGACGGCAACGTAGGCGTCGGAAAAAGCTATTTGGCGAAGAAACTCGCTGAAGAGCTCGACTTCTTCTTGTTTCCTGAAGCCACAATGGACTTCAAGTTCATAGACGACACAGGATTCGATCTCAGGTAGCAGGAGAAATTACTCGAAATTTATCGCAGAGATTCATTCCTACGCATGCATGACTAAAATAGCTCGAGCCGGACGGAGACCGTGACCGAACCGGATACTTTCTGTCCATGGCAAGATATCTCCCCCAGAACGTTCTTTAATGGTATCTGAATCCTTGCAGATCCATCTCGGAGCATTTCCCCGAATCCTTGAAGCCCTATGACCTCGAGAGATTTTATTCACATCCGAAAACCATCATGACGGCCGACTTTCAGTACTCCATGCTGGCTTTGCGGCTCGAGCAATACATAGATGCGCTGGTGCATCTTTTCAACACCGGTGAGTGGAGAATCTTCTGGCTCTCGAGCCACAAGAACATCGCCCAGTTGACAGAGGATTCGTCGTGACAACTCGGAAATTTTTCATTCCGCAGGCCAGGGAGTGATTTTGGAACGTTCTCCGTACAGTGACTTCGTTTTCGCGGAAGCCATGCACAAAGCTGGCTATATCGACAATTACGATAAGGAAGTCTACGACAAGATGAGGAGGAACTGTCGGGAAGACATTCTCAGACCTCATGTGGTTATCTATCTCGATGCACCAATCGATACTCTGCTACAGAGGATCAAAAGTCGTGGAGTGGTAAGGGAGCACGGGATTTCTTTTTTTTTTATCACTGACTGGGTTTGGTCGAGAAGTGTCTCTCTGAGTATGCGCAGAGCTCAGAATTGATCGAGTTTCTTCCGTCCTCACAGCCATGCGAGCAGAACAACAAGGTTCTGACGCCGGAATACCTCGCCGAAATCGATCGATGCTATAAAGAGCAATACCTCCCGTCGATCAAAGACCACGTCGAAGTGCTTTCTTACGACTGGTCGACTTTCGGGGACCCGAGTCACGTCGTAGAAGATCTTGAGCGGCTACCTCTTGACGCGATGCTCGATGATCGATTCGAGAGCAAACTTTCTGACTGGAGAGGGTTCAATGACCGCGGATGGGATGCTCTGAGAATGAAGTAAGTTTCGCTATCAATAGAAAGACACCTGCAAGAGGAATTCTGTTACTCTATATCGCCTAGTCGTGTCCTAGGTCATCGTCGGATCGAGGATCTTCTAACGATATGTATTCCTCAAACCTCAGATATACCAATGAGAAGCGTCGGCTGCTCGTCGAAGCCATCTACAGCGTCGGTCGCTATAATCATCCGAGCTTGAATGCCCCCTACGGCGACGTAGAGTTGTACAATACAGCATGGGAGACCTATTACAAACCGAAGTACGAAAAAGGCTTCAACGAAGAGGATGGCAATTCGATCGGGCTCCGTTTCGAAACCGATTATAGAGCGATGCAGAGGCACGAATTCTTCCGTACTCGATGAAGGAAACTTGTTCAAGTTTTGGAGGGATAGTGAATGACCTTTAGGTATCTGAGACCGGAATAAATTGAGTGAAAGTGAGCGGATGTATGACCATCCTTAACCGCCAGGCGAGTCGGAGGTCTCCTCAGAGAAATAATTCCCATCTCCCGGAGGGGGATCCTCGAAGGTCCGCCCGGGCAAGCGGAATGCCCTCGGAGAGGTCCATTCGTCGATGAGATCATTCATCATTTCTGAAAGATCTCATCATGGAGCCCCCGATTACACATACCTATTGAAGGAAGCAAGTATCGAACTACGACAGTCGCAAAACTCGTCAAGAAAGGGACGGGCATCAATTCGACTTTGCGAGATCATCAGGACCATCATGGAGAATTGCGACGCACTTCACGCCCTTGCGGCGGCGGTCAGTTCCTTCGCGAGCAATCCCGTCCGAGGGGGGCGAGATTTCTGATCATGTGATGTCACGACTCGAGTCTCTCCTGTTTCGGTCTGCGCATCGGCTGAGAATTCGATTGAAAATTTCGATCTAAGGTAGTTCATAAAATGGCTTCGGTGCCGCTAAGGGATGTGTCGACATGAGGAATTGTGCTCCGATTGACATCCGCGAGTACGCTCGGGGTCGTAGTTCTCGGCTGCCCCGTCCGAGAAAATAAGAATTAAGCGGTCTCTGTCGACATCCCGACCGACCGGTCGGGAAGCGGGAAGCTACGGAAAAAAGCTGCCGTCGACCCACCGGGATCCGCCGCGCCGCCCGATACAAAATTCTTGATGACCCACGGAGCGCTTTCCGTCGGGGACGTCTCTTTGACGCTTCCCGTAGGTTAGCAGACGACCCGACTGCGCAAGAGCATGCTGAATCTCCGTGAATCAACTCTTCGACAGACTCCCCTCGATCTATGGTTCCGCGACCTCCCGAGATCTTCTGCGAGTGCAATCCGCTGCCGTGAGAATCCACCGCCTTACCTCAAACAATTTGTTCACCAAAAGTCGTCTGCTCTGTCATCATCATTTTCACAACAAGTCACCACAACTAGCGGTCGAGTTTTTCCTTGAATTCATGGAGCACTCCAACGCCCGACCGGATCAGTTCCGGTAGCTTTCCGTGTACCCGTGACAGGCTCGTGGAGGGCGGAGCTGCTTGGAGGAAGGATTCGGCTCCCGAGTTCCGGGGCATTCTCGGAAATCAAGGACATCTCCGAGAGGAAACAGGCAAACCTGTTGGTCTTCAAAAAGTCCCTTCTTCCTCTTCGAACTCGAGAGGTGAGTTACGTCTTATCTGGATGCTCATCCTGTGGATCATGTGTCTTCGATTTGCGGGTTTCCGATGTCTAACTCAGAATTTCGAACAACGCCTGCAGCATGGCTCACTTTTTGGTCCTCGATATCCATTCGCGGCCGAAAAATTCCGAGTTCTTCCTCTCCATTCAATATTGAACACATTGATATCCGAACTTGATATCTGTCTCGACAAGGTGAATGGCCGAACATTCGCCAGCTTTGAGAACATGTGACCGATTCGAATAGGAGTCTTCGAATTTTTTGTGCCTTCCGCAGCTGTCAACTCTCGGCGACTCGATAAAGTGAGCGGGGGAGATATAGTTGCTCGTGAGTTGATCTGGAAATTCGTTCTGGAAAGAGAGTGCGTCCAATTGGGTCTGGGATGAGTTCGTCGCGGGCTTTCCCTCGAATGCTAGTCGGAAACTTGAAACATCTTCCCAGATGAACTCCCGCCGGCGGAGCTTCCGCAGGGTCTGTATGTGAGCGTTCAGAATCTATCGGGGTCCTCTCGACCGGTGAGGTGATCGGGAAGGCTTTCAAGCTCCGTGGGCCGAGAATTCCAGTGAAAGTTCATCGAGAAATACTGGGACTTCCAGAAGAAAAATCGACCGCCACCTCGAGGAGGGACTCGGGAATACTTCGAGCCGGACCCTGGCGCCCGAGATCGGCTGATCACGTGATAAGCTCTTCTTAATTTCAATAATTTCAGATGAGTCGACTTCCAGCTCCGAGGAGCTTCAGAACCCTCGGAGCAACACCGCGAAGATCCGCGAGATTACCCGTCCCGAGACGAGAGGTGTCCTACTTCGAGCACCTCAGCAATCAGAGAAAATTGAAGGTACGTCCTGTGTCCGCGAGCTCTGCTACACCTGTTCACGTTCGCCCTTCTGCATTCACACTTGGCGGTGCCGCCGCCACCGGGCAAAACCTCCTACGCTGGTTGCGTTGAGATGCTGCGAGCAGTTATTCGGAGGTTCCCGAAGTCGATATCATCGAGGCAATTCCTCCAGTTTCTCGATTCGATTGCGTCCCTTGAGGTCTCTGGGAGCATCTGAAAATCGTTCTGATCTCCCCGGAACTCACAATCGATCTGAGGAGCGCTCGGGTTCGATCTGGAATAGGCAGGTAATCGCTCGATCTCAGGGGATTCTTCTGCTCCGACACCGGACGGAGCTCCAAACTGAAGGATCGACTCGGAACTCCAGATATCCATCCTCGTTGTCTGAGAGCGAGTCGAAGAAGAGTCCCTTCGTAGCGCGGCTTATGGATGCAGGAATTCCTCCGGAGAGGGTCCCTCCCATTAATCTAATTTTCCTCTTTGCTCCTTCTGCAGACTCTCCTCATCAAATTCGTTGCAAGGCGGCTCTATGGGGGTTTCAGGCCAAGTCAGAAACGGAACACTAAGCTGACGGTCCGCTTGGAAGACCTCCTCACAGTACCGTATCTCGAATCGGAAGTTGTCGAGTTCCTCGAGAGAGCCAGACTTCACGACGCGATTTTTGATCACGACGAGATGTTACGGGCTCATGACCAGTGCTTCCGAGCGGTCAGTAATGTGATGTGCGTCGGCTACAGCTTCGACCTCGACGATGGCCAGATACGTCGGTTCCTGAACGTCGCTCGCCGAGCCTTGCGCCAAATGAAACGTACTTTGCGGAGTATGGTCGAAGCTCGCCGTCGATGCATACTCAACTTAATTTCGGATTTCACGCATCTGACCATCCATCCCGATGATTTCGGACACCTTGAATGTCGCCCGGATCGGAGACCCGCGCTATTCAATCACAGATTCTTCGCCGTCCTCGAAGAAGCCACAAAAAAGAAAATCCGGGAAGACGCGTGCACGAGATGAGTGTTGACATTGCGCGATTTGATCAGTGTTAGATTCCGATGTTTCCTTGTGCGAGGCTCTGTTTGTGAAAGCACAAAACATGCATCGATTAAGGAAGATGAAACGGACAAAGCCCGGGAAAGCAAACGAGCGATTGGAGTCTGGTGTCCCTCCAGTTCGAGAAAAGTGGATGCGATCAATTGTTAGGGCAGCGCGAGTATTTCGTCCTTGGCCGTGTCGACCTGAACGTCAGCTCGTATGGAAACGTGCTGTGTCGGACCATGAAGGAATCGTCTCCGCTGGAGTCACATGTGTCTTTCAAACGTATAGAATCAAGGAAGGAGTTGTGCGATCACACAGAGATGTTTTTTGATCTCGTAGGTTGAATAAATGTAAATTTCCTATCAGTGGTCTCATTATACGTAACTATCTTGCGGTTGGGAATGCTCCTTATGCGGAGTGGCTGGAGATCTTCCAGGACAGGTCATTCCCGAGAGCGGCTCTATTCCGGGCTCCTTTTCTCGGAGATGTAGATTATCATCGAGCTGCCCGAACTCGGTGAGAACCAAGGCCACACCTGGCTTGATGGTGCAAGGGCAGATCTCATTATCGAAACTCATGCTCCTGAATTCCAGGAGAGCTTCCCCACGGATTCGAGGAATAAATTGAAATGAAGGCTATACAAAGGTATCTACGACTGACTCGGGGGATAATATGAACGTGAAAACTCGTACTTCTGACGGGCACTTTCCAGCCGCTATTCGTCGATATCTTCGGATTCCCGTCAATGAAGTCATACCGACTGATATTTGGGGCTGGGAAGTTGACGCGATCGCGCCAAAAGCCGTGAATTTTCACGGTATTTTCAGGCGATCCTCCATAGGAAGTCAATGGGGGGTGAGAATTGCCGTGAATTTTCGGGAAAAATGCCGTGAATTATTCCCAGCCTTACTGATGTTCATTATTGGAAGAAGCACTTGAATCATCTTCGAGGACGTTCACGCCGAGGGCTCAGAATTTCTTTATGAATTCATTCCCATAAGGCCCAATTTGCTCACTGACTGGAAAAATCCTGCCGCCATTTCGAAAGATAATCTCTCCATTAGTCTTGCAGCGGCGAGGGTGGCGGCAGTGCAACGAAAATCACGGTCTCGCGAATTTCTGAAGAGAAAGCATGCAGTATGTTCTCAAGATCTAATTGAATTCTCAAACAAAGCGAGCGCGTTGAGTGCCGAATGCATTAGGGATGCGTCATCAGCCGAGAACACCCTGAGCAGGAGTTCGAAACAGGGTGGATCGTAGGAGAGAAACTTCGGGTCCCCAATGGAGCTTTTGGAAAGCTCAAAACCGATTTGTATAAGAGAGGGAAGAGACACTTCGCATTTAATATCGTACGCGTGCTGGAAGCGGATCGACGTCGCTCCTGTCGCCGCTCGAGACTGTCACGGAGCAGCTCCAGGGATCGGATCAACCTCTACCGAGCGAGCGCATTGCAGATGGATATGAGATCTTTTTATTGAGGAATTCATCGAGCGTGCCATTCGAGTCCCCGCTCACTCCGAGTCCGACGGGCGATAGAGCCCGACGGGCGCGGGGTTAAGTACACTCTTAGGGTATGACCCCCCGTCCATATCAGGAGACTCCATGTCTCCTGCTTGCGAGTGAGGGGACCGAGGAAGCCTCCAGCAGCCATCTTGCACAGATCGACGGCAGCCTGATGTTTGCGATTCATACATACGAGCACATCGACTATTGTTTCAAGAGAATCTCCAGATCATCACAAAAATAAACAAAGTTTTTCTACGACAAGATGACAACACAAGGGCTGAGAATGGTCTTATTAGCAGATTCCGCCAGAAGCTCAGTCGCCGAGCTCGGGATGGACCCAAGTCGCAGAGGTAACGCACCAATACCATTGGAGGCTTTTATTTCGAGTGCTGCTCTATCAACTACTCCTTCTCCTATTGAGTATTCGCAACTGTATTGCACGCAAGCGCCTCGACGGTTAAGGTAGAATCATCTCGTCGTTGTTATTGTCATGTGGTTCCTTCTCGAAGTCACGCCTCCGACGAGCCTGGAAGACGAACAGAGATTCTGCTCTTACGAATCGCATTCGGAGTTCCAATTTCTCCCCTAGCCATAAACGTGAAAACCGGAGGCGAGGGACACCGAACAAAAAAAAGACGTGAACGGGTGATTGAAGGCAAATACCTCATCTTCGCGCTTAACTGTGTGGACTTTACGGATTTCTTCCAGTTGCCGCAGTCTTTGGTTGTAGACCTCGATCTGATCGCGCAGTATGGCATCCTCGATCTGTTGAGACACGGATAGAGCGCGTGACATTACGCTTCATGACGTGTTCTGCCCGAACAAGACAAGAAGCTCTTGAATGACTCTTACCCTGGCCCGATCCTCGTCGAACTCCACGCATCCGATACCGTCGAGCCTTTCAAGGTCAATCCAGCCTCGCCATCGAACGCACACGCCGTTCATGATGAAAGAGCTCCGCAAGTGGACCTTCATTGAACATATCGCTTGAATGGAAGCTCACAGCGAAAACCTACTGACTCTGCGGTTTGATTTGATGGTTCCTCGAGTGATATCCTCGACACTGTCTCGTAGCGAATATTCTCACCTTTCCCCTTTCTTTCGAGAAATCGCAGTAGTCTTGAGGGTAGCCCAGGACAGGGGGACATGCGCTGAACATGAGCTGTAGATTAGTTCCGTTGGCGACGAAGGCGATATCGGTATGTCCTTCTCGGACTCCGCTCTGGAAACGGATCTGGCGCTCCTCGCGCGGTCTGTCACGGAATCCAGTGTACCTCACCTGAAATAATGCGCGGGGTGAGCACAGTTCGTACGACAGAACATTCGACGTAGCTGAACTGAGATAACCTAAACAATAAATACTAT
This sequence comes from Galendromus occidentalis, assembly GCF_000255335.2. Lineage (NCBI taxonomy): Eukaryota > Metazoa > Arthropoda > Arachnida > Mesostigmata > Phytoseiidae > Galendromus > Galendromus occidentalis. The sequence goes on along the minus strand of NW_003805476.1, from coordinate 1,832,760 downwards.
GCGGTCTGGCATTTCACCAGCAGCTTGTTGACTCGGCACAGGCGATTCCGACCGCAGCATCCGGTGTTATAGTCTTGCATATTCGAAATCGGTCCTCGTCACCGTATGCGTCCGAGATGACGTAAGTCCCGGGGCGTCCCCTCTATCGACATACTTGTCTGAACGGATGGCTTTGATTTTCGGTCGAGCTAAGATCTTTGGATCCCCATTGAATTCTTGGAAACACAGAGAGTAGGAGTCGCTGTTCCGAATCGTTCCGAGCCGAAGCCGATTCGGGGCCACTGGACATACAAAGCCTTCGAGCTGCCATCGAGATGCAGATCTCGTGATGTAACTCGCATACCCCGAAGGAACTCGCCGAAGCTCGGCGTTATTGCTCACAATTGGGGAAGGGACTCCACTTTTAGTTTTGTCGCAGAATTGAGTTTTTTTCTGGAGCCCTTGTCGCCTGAGAGCCCAGCTCGACGACACTAATAGCTTCGGATCCACTCGAGGCCCGAGTTTTCGAGGACACTTCACCGCGGTGTGACGATGCGCACTTCACATCGATTGCTCATTCACATTGATCACGAGCGTCGTTTCTCTATTACGAAGAGAAACATTCTTGTTGAGATTTGGGGGGAGCTCCGGCCATCAGAATTTGCAATCTGTCCTATTCACCGGAGGGCTCCGATCGCAACGAATTCCTGACGTGCTAGTCTGCTTGATAGACACGAATACCGGATCGAGTCGATAGCGGTACCTCTCGAAAACGTCGAGAAACCTGACTCACCTCTCCTTCACGGCTGAGTTTTTTGAATAGATCCTCAGTCTCGAACTTGTGTTTCTGGTCCTTGACCACCCGCGGGATTTTGAGCAAATACCGCGGGAGTTGATCGAACACCGAAGGCGTCTCGAAGGGCAGCATCCTCCGGGTACCACCCGGAACGCCTATTTCACTCCAGCCCACGATTGCGAGTTTTTGGTTCGGGAGCTTGAAGCACGATTGTGACGTTGCGCCGGTGGCTGGCACACGAGATTTCTGAACAAAAATCAGGGAAACCCAATGGATCGTCAGGGAAGAATCCCGGGAACCAGAGAAGAAGCGGTCGGCCGACTCGGGAACTCGCTTGCTGACGGACTGACTGACGGATCGACCGACCGACTGGTAGCCGACGGTCCTGCAGGACGAGTTGCCTTCGACGCCAAGGAGTGAAGCAAATTATCCAAGATGGAGCTCTCGAAGGCGGAGCCTCGAGGGCCCTCCAAGGGGAGCAGAGGGAGCGTGGGGAGTGCGCTGCTTGTCGCTGGGTTCTTTGCAAGCGCTGGCTGCACGGGGAGAAGAGCGGAGGCACCTCAGGAGAGGAAAACGGTTGTCTGGCGATAGATACAGCAGCAGCAGAGGTACGAAAAGCGAGCGTCGGACGAGTCGAGAGGACGAGAAGCGTATCACTGACTAAAGGCGTCGTCTCGCTCGGTGATCTGACGCAGGAAGTCAAGTTCGCACTTCGAGTTCCGATCACAAAATCGATGTTGACCAGATTGAAGTCGAAGGCACTCGACCGAAGCGTTCGGATATTTTTTCTCCTTCACGCGCCCAGTGATTCTCGTTGCCTGAGAACATTGCTCGGACATGAAACTCAACGACAACGACAGCGACGAGAAGAAATTCTCAATTCTTTATCCGAAAGCGAAAATCCGGCGAGTCCATTCTGTGAAACGCGGTGTCGCCTTGACGATTCTGATGAACGAATTTGAGTCCGACGGAACCTGATAAGGTATGGCGCACCGTCCATTGACAAATATTCACAAGCTCGGTGTTGGATCCAGATTTATGATGTGATTCTATGGGAAAGTTCGAGCCGAGGCCGCTTGGCGCCAGCCGTCGGTATTGTTTGATGAACAAACTTCTTGTATCTCAGCGAGACGATATCGCTCTCGAAAATAGGCTCGGGCCCGAATCCCATCGGGCTCTCCGGCTCCGTGCGCTTCCCGAGACTCCGAATGCGCCATCGTCCTCCCAATGGAGCATTTTCCCAATCTCGCTCTCAGGCGCAGTTTGCTACTACTTGCGAAAATGGTGCAAACACGCTCTCCTTATGAGAGCTTGGGTATCACTTCAACTGCTCTATGAGCTATAGCTCAAAGACGAGTGAGCCCTAGCGGAAGATCACGTTAAACAGAGCTTGATCCCGCGATCGGATCCCTCAGACACGTGACGAGAAATAGTTGTTTCTCGTGCACGAGAATCATGGTGTATCACACAAGATTCGAACCCCGCGTTGATCTCGAGCATATAAAGGGGCGGAGTACTTCTAATAGGTGATCACTTGTGTCAATATTCGCTCGTTTAGCGGATCCTATTCGACAGCATCGAGTTCCGTGAGAAAGAAGAGGGAAATATCCGATACACTCGAGGATTAATTTTCTGAACATATAAACACGCAAATCTGGGCTTGCTGGCATTCGGATCCTATATGTATTTCAAAATGAGAGATTCCTGCATGGTATCCGCATGCAGGACGACCGCTCATTTCTCGTTATTCGATCAAAAGAACCCCATCCGAAAGTCTCGTGCGAGATGCCGACATGAGACGAGTCCTAATGACTTGTAGCGATCGGGCGAGGATCATGGATGATCACCTGATCAACGACCCGACTTAGGAACGGATGAAGTGCGAGCCAGCTTCCAAATGAATGTCGCGGCCAATACGTATTCTGAAACAAGCTGACGAGTCACAGAATCAGCGCAGCCGGCGGCGGATGAACAATCCTTGTCGTTCGCTGGCGTTGCGGCCGCTCTTCATGCGTTTCTGTTCTTTCGAAGCGGACGTCTATCGTAAATCGAAGCAGGCTGGCCAGTCAGCTACCCCGCTTTATGCGAGCGAGCCGAAAGAGTGACCCGCCCATTTTGATTCGACTACCTAGATGCGGTCCCGCTCAGGAGAGATTGACTTTGAACATCCGCGAGTAGGATATCCAGATTCATGGACCAGACGAGCGGATAGCGGCCGAGAGAAGTGGAAAACTCAATCCGAAGCCACGGATTCGTGTGATGGGGTGATCGGAATTTCCCCCGGCGCAGCGTCAGAGCGAGCCGAAAATCGGTTGAGGAAAAAAGCCTCTAGCGTCATACGATGAAGAGAGATTCCGGTGCTTCGAGTAGATCATGCCCGTGAAGTCGAGCTCCCGAATCGATGCAAGTCGCCCAGATCGAGGGAGTGCGATAGTGTGCAAGCGATCGACAGAGGCACCCTTCCCGAGTTTACGCTTCTTAGCAGTGAGAGCAATTTCATGCAATAACTTAGTTGCGATCTTATCGGACTCCCTCCATTAGATCCGGAGTCAGTCAGTCAGTCGACCCTCATCATTCCTTGTGCCAGCGACTACAATGGCTGTCAAAACACCCCGGCTCGAACAGCGTGTCTGAAAATTGACGATTCGGAGCGACCCCACTCTGAACAGACGCCTCCGTCGGAACTCAACAGATGCTTGTTGCTACAGCCGTTTACCTCCACCTGAGTTCTGACTGGGCGTTGAAACTTTGAGCGACATCTTCTTCGACCTCAACAGAGAAAATGAAGTTTCCGCTGACTCAGTTCTTATAGTTCTGTAAACTCGATTCACCTCTCTTCGGGTCGCCGATGACGTCTATCCGAAAACGATCGTTCAATCGGAAATCAACGAATTCGATCGTCTCGCCGCCGCTCACACTTGTCGGAATCGATAGAAGACGTTTAGGCGCTTGCAGGTCGCGCTACGGGATCTCTTCAAACAGAGAGACGACTCACCAATCAGATACGGACGATCAAGTAGCTCTCGGGTCTGGTTTGGGAGATTTCCGATGAATCTCTGAGATCCGGGGCTCTACGGGGATGCCTGCATCCAAGTTTGGGCTTCGGATCGCCCGAAGACCACGCCGGTTCATCTCACCGACCGTCCACCTGCACGCTCCGTTAATTAGACCTATTTTCCGCTCTTTTTCGGCAGTATCTCGATGATTCGTCTGCAAAACCGCATCAAAGCAGAACCGCTCGGAGCACAACCGAGGCCGTTCAGAAGAGTCTTCGGAGCCTTGAGCTTTCGCATGCTCCGGCACAGCGTTTCCCATTCGGGGGTACGCGTATCCCGCAAGATACTCGAAGCTTCTTCAAGATGCACACGGTGCGATCAGGATTTCTCAAGCCACAAATCATTGAATCAGACGAGGGTGATTGCTGGATCAGCTGGCGATTCTTCAGATGCAAGCTTTCCCCCGATGGATGGCTTGAGGAATCAAGAGCTGAAAAATCTGGCGTCACGATGCAAGCTTGTGCCTCCTCCCTCGCGTCGGATCCTCGGTTCTTGAGGTGGCATTCGGTGGCAGAGCGGAGTCGGGAAACTCAACTTCCCCGTGTAGTACCAAGGATGAACAACGCTGGGGAGCGCCGCTCTAGCAGGTTCAGAGGGACGGGGTCCTCTAAGTGAGAGATGTTCGGGAGCTTTATGATCGGCTCCATTCCCGACAGAAATTCTCGTCTCTGGGGTCTCCCCGGCGGAGACGGCTCGACGTCTACCCTGATCAGCAGGAGCACTCAATGATCCTACGTAAGGACTGGCTGGGCAGTTCAGATCAAAACATTCTTCCTCACCACTACGTATTGGCCGATGCTCTCCTCGTGTTGGAGTTCGCTTGCTCGCTCGTTCGCCGGGCTTTCGTCTGCCTCTTCGTCGCAGATACAGCAGCTTGTTTGAGATCTTGTCTGGCGCCGGCGTTCGACTAGGTACCGTAATTCGACACCTCTTCACAGATCCGCTGAGAATAATCTTCTTCTAGAACTTGATTCTAGTCCTTTACATCGCTAATTGAGTATCGCCCTCGGTAGCGCATTTCTCTCCCGGTGTGCTTCTGTCGGAAATTTCCCCGGGACCAGCTTATCGTTAATCTCAGGTGGATCTGCGGATCCCCAACAAGGAAGCGATCGTACAGTTCTCTGACGATTTGTCAAGCCGGACGAGTGAGTCAGCACTCGGAGCACCCTGTATGTATGCTGATCGTCGCCGAGCATGAGAGGAGCGAGGTATCTTAATTTCTTCGCACCTTCTGCTGTTGCGAGCTCCGAGTCGCGACTCGCTGCTCGTAATTTTATAAACGTTCTGAACGAGGAGAGGAGAAATGGGGATAGAGAGTGACGACAATAGAGATTGGGGCGCACATTTCGACAGAGAGCGAACGAGCAGCGAGTCGATGGGAGGAAATAGGAGGACTCTAGAGGTGCACTTCGCCTGACTGTATGCAAACACACATTCGAAACTCGGGACGCTCGAGCTCTGCGACGCGTGTGAGCGGAACACCGTTTGCGGGAGCGGAATCATCTCTCCAATGAATTGAGAGGAGCCTCAAAGAGAAGACATCCCTGGGTAGATAATCGACTGAATGTGTGATAATAATAAAATAATACCAAGGATTTCCCGGCGATTCAATATCCCTCGAAAGCTCAGGCGGAGGTGAATTCTCCTCAATTTCGAGCGGAAGAATGGAACCGATGAGCAGAAGCATATTTCATCTCGAGCGCTAGCAAAAATCTGCAAGATGAACTGCTGTGGAAGAATACTGAAATCGGAATGAAATCTGCACAGGTACCATTATATACAGACTCTTTTATTCACAGGAGTTTACACCGGCGTTATCCAAGGGACTTTTCAATTCTAGTAGAAAGCTCGATATTCCTCAGGAAGCGTCATCGAACACTGTCAGAATTGTTTCGGAGCTCCTGCGGGAGCTCGCATCTCGTCATGATCCTCCGGCAGCGGGAGTTCTTGTTATCTAACAAACTTCGTAGAAAACTCGCAAGAATCAACACGAATCTACTTTTTAGATGTAACTTCATGTTCGCATCGCGGAAGTCGGTCTTGCTTGAGAACGGGAGCCCGCGAATTCCGTCGTGAGATTCACTATAACAATCCGTTTTGTGATGTACGGCGTTTACCTAACATGGATGAGAGATCTCCGCTGACGGAAGCAAACCTCGAGGGAAGGCAACGTGGGATGGGGACAGAGTGTCTGGGAGGAGGATTTCCTTGCAACGCCTGCAACAAAGAGAAAATTTTCTCAGCACTTCAATTCTCGAAACGAAACTTCCAGAATTTCCGACCGTCTGCTTCGAGTTCAACTTTCATCCGAGAGCGAGAGTCTTCCCGCATTTAGATTAGATCCACATCAAGTAATCAGAGGTGAAGCCGTTAGATGACCAAAAACCACCCGACCTCAGGAAAGGCTGCGGTAAATTTGTGGCGCAGTCGCGGTGGCTTGCCTCTGATCTTAATTAAGACTGAAAGGAGGGCGAGGATCTTGGCAGAAAATATCCGGTCTGAGTGTTGCACAGGGACTGCTAAGACGCAGTCAAATGCACGAAATGACTATGATTTCACGCTTGCTATTTTTTTTGGTGAGGTTCGACCATGGGGACGGTAATGACCGTCTGACTCTGCACTCGGCTTCTCGTGGATAATCTGGTTTCGAAGTCAGCACCTCCGAGCCGAATGACTTGCCGTATTTTGGGTGTTGACACTAATCCTAATTCGAGAATTTCGATGCTAAGCCGATCAGCGAGTCAGTCAACAGAAGGTGATCGGGACTCGAGGAACGAAAGAATCGAGGTTCCCTTCTCTGGGGCGAGTCTGGTTTACTGCACGACTCAGGATCACGGAATCATGCGGAGCGCAGCAAACTGTGAACACAGAAATTCGCGCGACGACTCTCGATGTACACCTCCCTGGAAAGTTCTCATCGGAACAGTCGGGAGAGCACTTCTGAGAAATGGGCCGTCGGATTCTAAATCGGGGAAGGTCCGAGCGCTAGGGACTGCGAGGGAAAAAAAACAAGTCCCCACGTTCAAGGGACAATGGATCCGTTGACAAATCAGAGGCTTCTCGCTTGATTCACAGACTGCGTGAGTAGCACCAATATATGTGTGGACCAGATGAGAGGTAGAATCGCACCGTAATAAGGGGAGCGTGAATAGAAATATCGGGAACCCCGCCAAGCCCAGCGGGATCATCAGGAGGTGTGACGCTATAAAGGTGCAACTGGTGGCGCACAAGCGACTCTAATTCTGAGTGTCGATGCATCAAGCCGACTTTTGTAATCTCTGGCACTCTTCATCCCATCGGAGGAGTCGTCTTCGATCCTCTGCGAGAGTCCCATGTTTCGAAGTCTCGTCGTCCCGCATATCATAGACTTCACAATTCCCATGTTGCAGCATGGAGGCGTGATAGAATTATGTGCTCAGATTCCCGACGACATCATCAAATAAGGTATCTATTACTGCATCAATATCATATCCTATCCTTCCTCTGGTGATCACACTCAGAAGTCGAATCAAGGGCTAGCTAGACAAGTTATTCGGCTACGAAGCGGATATGAGACGAAAGAGCGGTGTGAGAAATTCTTCCATCGAAATCGCTCTGTTGGTCCAACGACAGAGGCCTCGAAGAATGCAACCGTGCCACACAATACAACAAGAAGAAGGAACACGCACAGAGAAATCCCGTCAGATCGAAGAGAGCCAGCCTAAGAGCTGACCGATCGGACGGACAGACGGTAGAGCAACAAAAACAACGTTTCTAAGCGTGAAAAGTCGCTTTCATCAATAAGCGATTCTTTCGTCAGCCGTGAAAAGTGATTCGAATTATTTGATTGATTAGTCTGACGGCTGAGGTTATTTTCAAAATAATAGATTCGCGCTCAACTCCATTCGTACGGCAAGACCTTAGACGTGAGAGCTCGCACTCTTCTTCGTTGATAAATAATTATTGGATCCTCAGAGAATCAACTCACCGTCATGCTGGATGGTACGCGATATTCGTCTCGCCTTCGACCGAGTCCCTGATAAAACGTTTGGAATCCGATTCTCGCATGCGTTCTCTATGGTTTGCGATTTGTGCTTTCAAAATTTCGTCTTCGATCTGCGAGGAAACGATTTGAGACGTTAGTACGTGTCGGCAAGAGGGAAAAACAGCCGCACTCTGAACGCTTGTCGAAAATCAGGCAACGGGTGAAGCGAGGAACTTCGACAACAGGCTTCGACCGGGAGCAGCAACAGCAAATCGGAATATAAGCGCTGCCAGGCGAGGCAGGCGTGCCTTGTCTCCGAATCTTCTTCGAAAGAGGCATCAATTGACTTAATTGCTACTCAGGTTATGATCCAGCATATAAAAGCAGGCTCTCGAACTTCAGAGGAGCCACACCCGTTTCTTTCGGTCGACGATACGAGAAACATACCGACCGAGTAGCCACCAAGAAAGGAGCTAACGTTTACGAGTACTATTCGCGTAATTCGTACACGCGTAACCGACTGCGCCGATTAGCGTATTCCCGTCGCAGATGAGAAAATCGAAAGCCAGCGTAACGTCAAAACCCTACCTTGGCTTTCTCTTCGTCGAACTCCAAGCAGCCAGTTCCTTCGAGTTTCTGAAGATCGATCCAGCCTCGCCATCGTACGCAGACTCCGTTCATGATGAAGGAGCTCTGAATGTGTACCTGAAGTTAGAGCGGGATATTTTTAGAAGGCAGCTCGAAGAGAATTTCTGTCACCGAGTTCCGAATGCATGCCGAAAACACGAAACCGGCGTTCGGCAATGAATCTTTTTCTTTCGCCTCCCCATTCTGTCTGCCGAGCTTGTTGAGACGCTCCGACGAACGGCATCGCGAAACGAAGAGAGCCTTCCCCAGCCTCTTCCCCCGAAGCTACGAGGTAATGTTATGCGCCTCCGGGAGTGCAATCTCCATAGCAACCTCCCCGTTCCGATGTCGGGACGAAGGGCCTGCCGGTCCTCCGAAACTCCCCACAGAGCTTAGCGGCGAAAGCAGCACTGCTGCCGACACGCCAAAAGGGAAACTTTACTATAGAGTCCGGCTTCTCCTCGGACGAGTCCGGTGGCAGGACGCTAATGACTTTGCGAGTACCACGCGTATGCAGTCTAGAATCTGGACGATGATGGAGGGGCTGGAGGAATGTTTGGACATAGCTGCTCGTATCCTCTCGAGTGTGTTCGATTTCGAACTCAGCCTAGGCTGCGCTCTGAAGCCATGTAGTCCTGAGATGTCGGTGTCCCAGCGAAAAAGAGCTGTCGACCTTTCGGCCGAAGATCCTAACAAGCACAATCGTTTGCGAGCCACTTAGGATCGTTGATCCCGAAGTATCTGATAAAATCTCTAATGTTCAGAGTCTATCTGTCCCTCTGTATCCGAGCAGCTCGGCTTCTCGTTCTTTCCACCGCTTATCAGTGTTTGTATTGGCTGTTCCCTCGACGTCTGTGTTATTTTTTGTATGCTCGCATGTACGATTGTCTGAGGTGATCTGTTCATGGGTGAGCTCCTCATAGTAGAGATCGACAGTGGACGAGGTTTAGGGCAGATGTTCGTACTAGAATAGAAATGCGCCAAAGAAATCCGACACCGGGGTGTCTGTTCGGGCACTGCTCACAGCGTAAGGAACGACCGAAGGTGTGTCTTCTTGAGTGTTCTATAGTGCTCATTCTCGACCGATCATGAATCTACAAGTTGTCAGCAAGTCGCGAGTCCGTCATGGAGATCTCCAGAATCAAATTTCGAGGATTGGTCTCTGTCTCTCGGATGAGTTTTGATTAAAATTTGGCCCACTATCGTCCGAGTTCTCTTTCTTACCTAACCGTCGCATTGATAATAGTTTGATCTCATTCTTAATTACTTTCGCGGATCAGAGCCACCGACGCCTCAGGAGAGCCTTCCCCGAACGTCTAAGTCCCTAAGTGAATTTCGGGGAGAAAATGCCTTCTTCTTGCTCCGGCGCTTCCACCGTCAGCCTCTACCCGAATCGTCTCTGAAGAACATGACGAACCGCCACCAAGAGTATCTGATAGGAAGTCAAACGATGAGAAAAGGCATCAGATGAGACGAACCGAGCAGGGAAGGGCTTTCTCCTCGATAGAGGTCCGCATTCGCGCATTCCGCCACGAACACTTCGATTGTAGTTTAAGCTCGTGCATCAGTCAGAGTTTTTTTCAAGAAACGACTTGATCCAAGATTCGGACGGAAGCTGATCCGGACGTCAGCTCCATCGAACGAGTTCCCTGCCCAGAATCGGTAGCTCGCAGGGATACGGGAAAGAGAATGAACCCAAATGTGTCTTGAAGCTACAAGTTTTTTTTACGACTTGACGCGAGCATCTCGCCATGTGTGCGGGTGGACCGTGCGCCGTCGGGCGTGAAAAGTGTGCTCCACCATGAGCTTCAAAAAGAAATCAGGTGTTTTGAGCGCTATGAAGTCGTTGAACCCGTTTAAGTAGGTAAATTGGGTGAATCTTCGAATCCCAGCTTATCTTTCGAGGATTCCAGAGTCCCGAACATATAGGTTGGTCATGGTCAGGCTTCCGATGCTTTTCTGGGTCCGGAACAGACACCGTGTTTTCGGACGGATCGTCTCGATGGACTTCATCCTGAGCCGGCAACCCGAGGCGCCTGGCGAGGCGTGAACCCATAATATCCGCAGGTAGGTCTGTTTACTTCTTTCTGCAACATCCCGAGGCACCGGCTCATCGACGTCCAAGAAGCAGCGTGTCTTCTCACGACACCACTACTGGAGAAGCTCATTCAGGAAAAATGTAAGTCTCGGCATCGCTTTCGCCTTCATAATGATCATGGACATCTTTTCTTCTCCTATTTTTATGAGCATCGAGGTGTTTGTCTGTTCGTCTTTCTCTTCTTTCTTTGCCTCCGTTTTCGAAGTCGGGACGTGCAGGCTCGGCTCCATTCAATGTCCATTCAAAGTGTGTCCACTCGGTGAGTATCTCGAACGCGACCGAATGTATCACCGGGTGAACACGAGAACCGATCCTATCCATAGATCAGACGGCGTTCAAGGAACGAGCATGAGAGCGTCTGTCACGTCAGGTTGTTTCACGAACTGAAACACCGATCCGACGGGTGTGCGGATCAGACTGAGGAGAGAACACACCATCTTCCGTGTCGCTGGATGCAAATTGCCCGCTCACTGAGCAAAGCAGGCGACTACCAACGCCGACGTTCGAACGCCGAGCGTCAAGAGGTTTCGCTCTGAATCTTTGTTCAGCGGTTCTGGGATGAATCACGCTCCCAGCATTGTCTGTTGACGTCAGGAATCGTTTGAACTGATCAAGAATGAAAATCGTGATAGTTTTAGTAAATTGGTGAGCGTGTGTATTTTTCGTCGGCTAAGTCCTCCGTGCTCCGGTTTTATGATAGCGCGCCTCCACATGGAGTAGTTGGAATGAAGCCGCATGCAATCGTGCAATCGTGTGTCGAGAGAGCGGGTACGTTTTTCGAGACATGGAGTCGACATTCGGAGGAGAAGGGCTTACGACCAGCAGCTAGTCGCAGGCCCGCATGAGCCGTTTCTTGAATCGCTGCTCGTGCTTGTTTTCTGCAGACGTCAACGTTCGTCTGACGTTATGACTTCGGCTCCGTTTTCTTCGGCTGCTCTCTCACGGACTTGACAAAGCAGCGGATGGGTATCGGGTATCTGGATGGCCAGGCGTCGTCGACGCCGCCGTTTGAGTGACTGCCCGTCAGACTCTGGTCGTTCTTAATTCTCTAGTAGTTGGCGTAATCGCCGTGCTGGCGGCGGCGGCGACAGCGGCCAGCTAGTCCGTTCGTCCGACCGACCAGCAGACCGACCGTTCGTCCGTCCGTCTAAGCGATCGCTTGCTTGGGTTCCCGTACGAGAGAAAGAAAACACAACACCTGGCTCGATTGTCGTCACCAACGGTGCTCTATGGATGCTCTTGATGATGGTACTAGTCGTCGTCGTCGTCGTCGTCGGTCTTACGAAGCCCAATGCGCGCGGCGCGGTTTGTTTTCTCCCGTCGCGATGGAATATAATTATCGCCAATGTTGGCAGCAGACGCCGAAGCAGCAAGTTCGGTGGAGCTCCAGAATAATGGCTCGACTGGAGTCTCGTCTGAGCGATCTAAAGATAATGTTCCTTTCTGTCCTGGTTCGCGCCTTCCAATTGGGTGGTCGGTCGTTGCGCTTGCACCGAGCGAGGAGTAGCTTCATCCCCCGATTCCTCGGATGACTGGTTTGCTGCACGCACCCGGCTAGGTCGAACCTCGCGCGGCGCGGTTGCAAACTCGCACGAATCCTCACGGGTTCGTCTGTTTTCCTGTCTACACGCCGCCGATGTTTCTCTTCGTCGACGCCGCTACCGCCAGAGTCGATGTTCTCGCGTTCCTATTCAACGGATAGAAATTACTCGCTTGAGCGCCTCCGTACTCCTAATGAGCGACTAATGCAAATTTCTACGTTGCGCTGACAGCGAATGTCACAGCGACCAAGTGACGAACGAAAGCGAGCGAACGGTGAGACGTCGAATGCGAGTGGAAATAAAGCAAGAACCTCTCCGCTCTCGGATGCGGCCCACGGGATCCATCGACACGCTCTCGTCGCATGATGCCTCCGCTGCCACGCTCTTTCGGGCACGAGATGCCCCAACGAAACGACAGAACGAAGTCGCCGATCGACGCCGTCATGAGCATCATCCGAACGAGCGCCGATACAGTCCTACGAAGGTCTTCGAATCCACCGTAATTGCTATGGGCGGCCAGCGGACCTCTTAATGACTCGTTGTTGCTGTCGTTGCTCGTGTTCTTGTCGATGCTGCCATCTCTGATGTTGCTCGGATTCGTGTCGATTCGATAGAGGAGCAAGCGAAAAAAGTCGACAACGGCCGACGAGAAAGAGGGATTCCTGTCCCCTGGTAGACGGCCGTCTCGGTTTATCGAGGACTTCTTAGTTTTAGCGAGACTAACAAGATCCACATTTGTCCCCGTGGGTCGCCGAGATTCCAATGACTCAACTCTTGGCAAGCCAGGGAGGCGAGTCCTGTCTCGAAAGACACACGCCGAGAGCCCCGGGGATACGAGGGAGCCTAATTCCAAAATAATTACTACAATCACGTCCGTGTCGAAAAACACAGTGGCTTCAGCTGCCTGCTGGCTTAGAGACAGGAAACCTACAATTTCTCCTTCCGAATCTCCTCGCAGGCTTGCCGCGAGTCGTCTTCATCCGCTGGGTCGCCGTCGCCGCCTTCGGAGCAGTCTGCCAGGAGGAGATTTAAAATCCTCGGCACGTGACCGGCACGACAGGGAACAGATATGAATGTTCGACTCTAGTTCAAGCACATGCTAGCGGAAAATTGCGAGCTTGACTCGACGGCACAAATTTGCACCGGCGGCTGTGCTCCGGGCAGCTTACGAGAGCTTTGTTCGGGTATTCGAGCCGAATGATCCGAGGGATCCAGAATCGCGCCGGAGGGATCGTCCGGTCGAAATTTCGTCTCCGAATGCAGGCCCGGGAATAAACCTTCGGGTGGGTCCTGGGTTTTCCCTCGTGAAGCCATCGCGAAACGTTCCATATTCTTATTCCTTGTCGAATGCTTCTCGAATGATCATCGTTCATCGAAGTTTCGAGAGCGCGTATTAGTCGCAGAGTCGAAGCATAGTCGCACTGCCGTTGAAGACGCTCCTTGACCCGGTGTGGGTCGCTCAGTTTACAATATGTATACACACTCTCCTCGCAAAGTTCGCTGTGTTTTAATGTTTACAGATTGTGAACTAGTGCCGGGCGGGAATCCACTCCCCAGGTGATCACGTGCACTCATCACTACATGGAGTGGCAGCTCTCGAGAGCGTTCCGATGATGAGCCCTCGATGCCGATAAGATACACCATTGTCAACACTGGATATCGTGGGAAGAGAGCCCGAGGACAAGAATTTACATGGGTTACATAACGGGCTGTTCAAGAATCGACCGGATTCGATAGGAGCCTGAGTCGAGAGGAGGCTAGCTCACGTTGCCCGCGGGCCCCCAGTGATTCACTCCGATTCACACCAAACGGTGGTGATTAAAAACCTAACAAAGACGGAAGGTACGACCTTCGTCGAATGCAATTTTCTTCTTGATCTCGTGTTCTCGCGGGAAGTCAACGGATTCTCTGAACTAGCCACTCTCCGATTTTCGCTTCTGCTATTCCGAGAAGATCACCTACTTTTCCTTGTTCCTTGTCGAAATCACAGTAGTCGCTCCCGTAGTTGTTCGAGCGGGGCGAAAAGACGAGTTGCAGGTTCGTTCCGTGCGACACATAGGCCTGGAAGAGAGAGCGTGTCAGGAAGAAATCTCATGAGCTCGAGTCTCCGAGTTCAGAGTTCCGGTGCGCTTCTAATGAGGGTGGCGCATGAGTCCCTCAGCTCCGTGTCGCGGTCATCGTCAAAATACGAAAGTCTGCCAAGTCTGGCGGGAAGGACCTCAGCAATAGAAATGTTCCCTGATCTATTCATGAGGAAACTGAGAGATCCGCGAGTTGTGAAAAAGAGAGTTGATGGGGGGAAGGGAGCAGGAAATTCTCTGGGAAGCTTAATACCTGCCATGCCAAGACTCTCCGCAGATCCGCGCGAATTTCACTCTAAGCCACTTACCAATTCCGTGTGTCCTTCCCGGAGTCCTGTTTGGAATCGGAAATTGCGTTCCTCTCGGGGTCTGTCCCGGTAGCCCGTGAAGCGAACTTCGCTGTCGCGGGAGCATTTCTTAAAGAGTTCGTCAGTTTCGAACTTGTGCCTCTGGTTCAAGACGACTCTCGGTATGTAGTAGATGTACCGCGGCAACTGGTCGAAAATCGTCGGTGTCTCGAACGGTAGCATGGTTGTATCACAATGTGGGGAACGATGTTGCTTCCACAGTTCGAAGGGATTTTCTTCCCCAGACGGTGACACTTCTTCACACCTCTATGCACAAACAAGAGTTCTAGACGACTTAGAAAAACGCTCGTCCGAACACGAGCCGCACAACACGTTCAAGACGAATGAATGCGATAAGAGACGATTCGCGCCTTCCCGGTGATCGTGCGTCTTCACGATCGACGTTCCTACTGCCTCCGCTCGCCAATCGCTACAGGTCGTCGGCCACCAGAGTTCTGTTCAGAATCTGTGCTGCTCCTATGAGTCTTCCTATCAAAATATTAGCTCCTCGCCGACTCTTAGCTCCGCCCGTTCTCGGAGCTCCGCCTTCAAGTTTCGGGTGAGACGATGCTCTACGTCATTTCCGCTCCGCTCCCTGGGGATACGCAGGCGTTTCGAGCTGTGTCTAGGAGCGAGGAATCCATATTCTTCACGGAGGGTTCTTTCGAGCGACTCTTCTCAGTATGGAAATCGACTTCACGAGTATCGCAGGGGTCTCCGGCTCCATCTCTCATGGTCTCCTCCGTGTTTATGCTGCGGATCGGTCCTGACTGCACCGAGCCCTCACCTTGCGGGGAGCGAAATGAAGCGCTCCGAATTTGCGATCAGCTTCTTGCAATTTATTCGTTGAGACTAAATGATTTGGGCCATCTGTGCTACCGTCGCGTCAGAAACAAGATCGCAGGTTACTCAGTAGCTCCTCCGATAGCCGAGCACCCTACCAAAACGTTTTGCTTCACAGGGAGGAGTTGTATGTAGTTGATCGCTCATCCTGGGGTTTGTATGCTGAGATTTCAAGCGGCCGAACTCCTCGCGACTATGTCACCGATTTGCGCGCGACTCCGCTTCGATTGATATCCCGGCGAACGAGCACGAAAGTACCACTCTGGCTGTGAGGTCTTCGATGAGAGCTTTCTGACTTCTGCCATGACGGCTCCTTCAGCGCTAAGCGCAGATTTGCGACTGCGGGACTAACTTTCGGGAGTAGGGGCACCGATGAGAGCCCGCTGCGATTTCTTCTTGTTCTAGTTTCCGGGCGAATACGTTCGCCAGAGAATTCCGCCAGGATGTTTCGCCTAGGGTTCCCGCCAGGGAGTTCTGTCGAAGGATTCCGTCAGGGAGCTCCGTCAGGGAGCTCCGTCAGGGAGCTCCGCCGGGCTCCTGTTCAACTTCGTGCCTTCCTCGAGGAGACCGTTGATTTACCGAAGATAATCCACCGTTGATCCAGCCCCTGAAAGTCGACATGGATGCAAGGAACGAAGGGAGCTTACGACAACATCCATATGAAACGAGCATGCATGCCTCGACCCCCCTACGCATCTGTGAGAGCGGAGTCATTGGTGTCTCTTGGGACGAGAATTTTTCGCCAGACTTGAGCTCTTCTCCAGGTGGAAGCAATCGGAGATATCTATGGAGGGCGTCGCGCTCAAATACTAACTCCTTGCAGAGGAGAATCCCTCCGGCCAGGTCTTGTGAGCCAAATAGGAGCTATCACTGCCACGACTATAATGATTGGCCGATATCGATCTGGACAATACCCGAAGGGGAAAAATGCGATGCAAGCTTCCTCCGAACGATGGGATCGCTTTGGGGAAGAAGCACAGACTGAATCAAGCGCCTTAACCGGAATGGTTCCCATCCGAGCCTCTGATTTTCCTTCTTCCACCTTGAGATGAATTTCTCTATGAGAAGTCTACAGGTCCCGCCTCGAAATGGGGCTCGCGATATGCCCCGGGGACTTCTTCACTATGTCTGGCGCTTCGTGTCAGTGTCGAACCTTCACGATAAGACTCTCCGCTGCTCTCGGGTCTCGTCTTGTCAGGGTCCGATTGACGGAAGCGTCAAGCTTCGTCTGTGGAAAGGCAAAGTATTCTAAGTATCACGGCGAATATCCCGCGGAGACTATCATTCGTGGTGATTCGTTCATTAATCATTCGTTCCCGAAGTCCCAATCTTGCGGTAGAATGGAAGACCCGGACCGAGGATAGCAGCTTCGTACCGTCGCAGCCGCTCCCTATTTCAATCCTATGGAAATTAGTGCTTGCACCCGAACGAAAATACGTTGGAATCGATTCATAGCGTGAGCGAAATCATAGACCCGCGGGGTCATCTCATATGTCCTCGACATCTCAATTTTGAGAAGGAGGGGGAGCTTGTAGACGATTCGGAAAGCCTATCGCATGCTCGATGTCTGCACTACGTTTCTCGTGGATCGGTAGCGCGACGCTCTCTGAAGTTGCGGTTGACGAAACTTGGCGTTGCTGACCACAGACACAACTGGAATTGTGGTTACTTCACAAACACAGAATGTTTCTCAGAAGGCGTGGAGCCTCGCATATGGCATGGGAAAACGTTTCAGACAACTTCTCCAGTCACGCCTCGATTCGTGGTTCGTACGGCTCCTAGTCCGCCTGCCCACTCACCCTGAATCACCGGAGGGCTGGGAATTCTTATTCAGACGTCTTGCGGGTAGGAGCAAGGCCCACGTTTCTTGCAGTCTCACAACGTCATCGATTTCGCGACGGTCCTTATTTCGACTCTGTGTCACTTTGTCCGGAGCTCAGGTGTTCCACGATAAAACCTCGGAATTTCGGAACTCCCGAATCTTTCTCCCGAAGCCGTGCTTGCGTATCCGGGCCGGACATCATCGATTGTCGGTATCGTGGAGAACATTGGTTTCGGTGGAATCAGCCTGGATCGGTGATGTAACTCATGTTTGAGAAAGCATCCCGAAACAAGTTCACACGCTTGCTCGTCTCACGGGTTCTGCTCGCTGCCTCGAGACATGGACGGGCGGTGGCGATGATCCGACAAAGGCTTTCCAGAAAATCAATCGGATTCGAGGGTTGTCTTTATTACCTTTGATTGGGAGGGAGGGAGTGATTCCTTCAAAAGAAACATGCGGCTCACTGCCTTCCTCCTCCCCGATCCAGACACACAACTGAACGAGAGATTCAGGGGTTCTGAGCGTGCGGTTTTATTGTTCTACGAATTCCAGTTCGACGATACATCACCGAAGAGCAGTATTTCTCCCCGATTCTCCTCTTCTCATGGATCGGATGAGAGAAAAAGACCCTTCCGAATTTCTCGGCGTACGATTTTCCCACGATTACGGACTCGAATCCAAAATTCACCTCGAAAAATGTGTATTACACAACCCTGCTTGGAGCTTGTTGACCGTTGCTAGGATATCTCAGGTGCGGTCTTCAAAAGGAAAGTTTTGCGGAATCGAATGACAGGGGTCAGAGATCAGGCTCTGGAAACCGACGGCTGATCTGGGCATATCGATCAATAGTATTCGACACCATGGAAGTCGACTAGAGGATCTCTCTGCCGTTGCCGACGCAGACACCTGTCACTCCTTGGAAACATGCTTTCGAACGACCGAGCACAACGCTTATCAGCGAGTTATTTTCCATTACCATGAAATCCCGAGACGTAGGGTTAGGCTTCCCATTTTCCCGAATCTACCACATAACGCCCCCCGAGTCAGCGGATCTGCAGACAACAGAAGAATCGCAACATCTTGTTCAATAATTAGACGGAAGTTTTCAATCCTTGAGCTCATCACGGGGAGAGCACCAGGATGCTCTGAGATGAGGTGCACATGGACACACACAACGATCCGGCGTTCGGCTCTCGCCAGCCGAGCTCCCAGTGTAATTCTGCCCGGCTTATCTGGGAATTTCCGTCGGGAGGAATCCGGCAGTAAACTTCGCATGCCATTCCTGTCTTCCGCTCGTCGAAAAGGGTTGGAATTCCGAAAGCATATCAACCAGTCAAGTTTCGAGCAGCTGCTCTAAATTCCTCCCTGGCCTCATTATTTCCGCTCCGGTCGCATTGAGTTCGGAATATTTTTCGCGGCCGATACGAGAATCTGTCGCACGATGCTAGTGACTCCGCAGCATACGCTAGACTTGAGGGAATCGGCTCCGATATCGCGAAAAATGGCGGTCAAGCTCAAAAATCAATCTCTGGGTTCGAATGATCTTCTCGCAGCTAGAGAATTATCAGTTTCGCCCCAGGATCTTGTGGGAGAAGTTCCGGAGTCCGATTTAGCGATCGGGACTCCGGGCTCAGCCGCCAGATAGACTCGCCAGCTGCGTCAATCGCTGCGCGGAATGCGCTCTTATAATATCAGAGAAGCGGGACCGAGCCTAGGTTCCGCCAGAATGGAGCGGCTCATATTTACGTCTCGATCGGAACCGCAAGACCTGGCCTTGCATGTCTGGTCTCTGACGGTCTCGCGAGGTATGCTCGGCGAGAACACATGCTCTTACCTTATTTGACGTGATATCTCGCCGCATTCTTCTTGGGATCACAGTCTCACAGTCGATCGCAAACCCTTAGAATTCGGAATCCCGAGAGGAAGAGGGGGTCGCGGCACCTCTGCGACAGAGAATAGCCCGGAGCTATCTCCCGGGAAGAAGCCTCAGTAACAATTCGCCTCCTGAAACCTTGGCCTGCTCCAAAGCATCCGGACGACGCGCCTTCTATTCGAGACCTCGCCTGGCGGATTCCACGAGGACTGGATTAATGAGCAAGAGGGACAGACGCCTGAGCAGAGGTGGTTCAACAGAAGATCGGGAAAATCCCCCGGAGCTTCGCATATACAGTAAAAGCTCGTTATAGCGACCCCCATTACAACGAATTTCTCGGTACAACGAACAAGGAATTTCTCCTCCTTTGGCCAGCCCGCCATAGGGAAAGTGTTGAGCGGCATTCGTTACAGCGAAAACTCGGTACAACGAACCAGTGTCGTCGGTCCCTTCGTGTTCGTAGTAACGAGCTTTTACTGTATGAAGCAATAAAGCGCTGGAACGCACGTGGCTTTCCACTGTATTTTCGCCGTTTCAAAGCGATTAAATTTCCACAGCACTTTTGCATGAAGTTGTTGTAGCGCCTTGCGCGTTCTCTCTTTCCAGATTTTCGACGTGAAACGTCTTTAAAAAGGTTGGCCTAGTATTTCACCAAAAGTGTGACGAAACTTGTCCATTTTCTACGCCCTGCAGCTCCGTGCCTTCTACACCGATCGACACCCGGTTGGTGTCTTTAGATAGCAAATTTACGGCACATCAATTTCATATACTTCCTACGGAATTCCCACACGCACAGATCAACTCCTGGAGGCAAGAATGACACCCTATGCGCCCTATTCGCCCGTGATCATGGCTGCTCCTGGGAGAGGGCGATTTCAAATCTCAAGAGCGCGCGTAACGGCCCAATGGCTAGCAACGGAATTCCGCATTCACCTCTTTCAAAACTCAGAAGGAGATATTTTCCACTCAGAAGAAGATATTTTCCACTTAGAAGAAGATGTTTTCCCAACTTCGGTGAAGAGTTCGACTTCACCAGTGATAATGAGACCTAAAAGTACGAGCTGATTTTAAAGGGATAATGACGATGCTCGAGTCTTACGAATGTCGATTCCGAAGACGTTTAACGTCCTCTACACGGTAGTGGCTCTGCTGCTACCTCTGAATTTCTTTTTCCTGGTCCTTTATATTTTGCGTCTATGCTAAGATGTGTGCCCAAGTATTTGTAGGATCTTTCATTCGGGATTATCTTTCCCTGAATGTATGAGTCCCTATCGGTCGGGCCGCCTACCCGATTGAATTCTAAAACCGCAGATTAAGCGGGATCGAATACGAGGCCACTTTCCTCACCGAAGGTAGTCGTGATTTGGAGAAGTTTCTCTATGTCTGACCACGAGTGTGCGATTAGCACTGAATCATCTGCAAACAGCAGTCCAGGAATTTTCCTGTTCTGAATACTATTACCTAGGTTGGAATATGTCTTTTGAGATTGTCACGTCATAGCCTTTCCTGGATT
This sequence comes from Galendromus occidentalis, assembly GCF_000255335.2. NCBI lineage: Eukaryota > Metazoa > Arthropoda > Arachnida > Mesostigmata > Phytoseiidae > Galendromus > Galendromus occidentalis. The sequence goes on along the minus strand of NW_003805476.1, from coordinate 1,812,220 downwards.
CGAGTAGTTGCTCTTCCAGATCAGATATGTAAAGGAGAAATAGGGTCGGCGATAGGGCACAACCCTGCCTTAGACCTACTGGTGTGGCGACTCTATCCGAGTCCCCTTTCTCTGCTTTGAGAATGACCGTATTCTCTTTATATAGTAATTTCAATAGTTCTGTGACCTCCCGTCGCGTCGCAGTTCGTGTTTCTCCAGGACTTCCCAGAGCTTTGTTCTGCATACTTTGTCATATTGAGAAGCTTTCAATGGGGTGGGATAGTTTGTATCCTCCCCCGTTGACTGCTTCTGTTTTTCCAGAAGGTCTTCGACAGTCTCGGTCGAATGACTTCGAATTCTACTGGCTTTGACTTCAATGCCATTCTTATCTTTGATATAAACTTCTTTTCTTGTCACCATGTCGGACTTCCTGATTCCTGACATAGTTCCAGAAACGCTTGGCTCTAAGGTTTCGTGGACAGCGGGCTATGTGATCATACATTTTCCTGTCCTCCGCAGCTATTTCCAAACTGATTTTTTCCGAGAACTCTCTCTGAGCTTCTTTGAACTTCAGAAATAATTCCTCAGCATTCGCTGCTGCATTTTTCCTTGCTTTACGCCATTCTCAGCTGATATATCGCTTAATTTTGTCAGGGTGTGCAATCTCTCTGTTCCACAGAGCATACTTGCTTTTAATGGTGATAGCTTTGGAGCTCTCTGATATTTTAGCCTTGATATTCTCGATTAAGATCTCGTGACTAGCAGTTGAGTCATTAAGTAAGGCTTCACGGAGACTGTCGCTAGTGAGATTAGCTGCTTTGTCGTAATCCATGATCGTGAGTCTCTTTTTGAGACTCGCGTCTTGAATCTTTTTCTCCGTTTTCATAGATATGCTGATTAGGTTGTGATCCGACAGGGTGCTTCGCACTCTGACTTCATCCACCTCCATTGAAATGACTCAAGTGATTCAACTAACCTTTGCCTCCGGGCTTTCTCCTCCGCTTCGGCTTCTTGGCACTTTTTTTGTATTTTTTTTTCTTTTTTTGAGATAATACCTATTCGCGCTTTTGAGTTAGTTGGCGATGAAGGAGGATCTGATTTTCAGAAGCCTCCATTCCTATTGCCTCTCGTCCTGCCCCTAAAAGCTCCTCTTTGCCCTCGTGGAGGGTACGGAGCAGAGGTGGGATGTCCTCGCCCTCTCGGAGCATGTCGATTGAACGGACGCCCACGCCAGCTGCCTCTCACGTTAATTTCCGTTGTGGGTCTCACATTTTGTTCGACCCGGACTCCTTCTCTCTCTTTCTCTGGCTCCTTCTGGGAGATTCTTTTCGCGTTGCGAAATTCTTCTTGACAACGGAGGATTTCATCCTCATTGTATTTGTTCACTTTGTAGAACCAATCTTCGATTGATTCCATGAGGGATTCTGATCCCTTCCTGGAGAGTATCTGGGTGGCGACTTGGTCGCTCGTCCCCTCTCCGTTCGCGAGCCATTTGTTTACTATGATTTGTCTCAGGTTCATATGGTTAAATCCATCCTGAGTTTTGAGCCAGGCTATTACCTGCTCGTTTATTGCGTGAGCCTCTTGTTGAAGCTGGTTTCCAGGGGGTGCAACTAGGGTAGCCCATGTTACACTCAAAACTCCTGGTTCCTTTCCTATCTCTTTGAGACATTCGATTAGTCTCTCTGCATATTCGCCTTCCTGGCCGATTTCATAGTCCTTGCCTAGAAGATCGGAAGTGCCTAGGAAGCACAAGATGTTTATGACGCGGCCATTTACCACGTCTTTTGTGAGTTTCCTCACTGACTCCACGAAATACGGTAGAGATTTGTTGTTTGATTTGGCTTGCCTGACGATCAAGCCCTCTTTGAACATGGGTTTAAACCATGAAAGGTTTTCCTTCATGATTTGGATGAGTATCCCATCCCCGATTATCAAAGTGAGGTCCTTCGAAGCCTCTTCTCCTTCGTTTGTGTCCATCTGTGCATGGGCTTCGCCCGCACCTTCTGGATTTTTCCGTTTTACTTCTACGAGCTCCTTCATGAGCTCTTCAACTCGCTTATTTAGCGCTTGGATTTTTTCTTGCGCTTCTTTCAGAAATCTCTCTGATATTCTCGAGTTTTCTATGTTGACCTGCACCAGGTCAATGTTTTGTTTGTAGAGGGTCTCTGCCCTCTCCTTCGCTTTGGCTAATTCCTCGCTTAGCGAGGTAACCTGGCCCTGGGCCGTATCAATCTTATCGATTTGTGTGCGATTTGCTGCTACAGCACATGCTAGACATGACTCATTTAGTGTCGTGAGTCTGCGGAGACTGCGGAGGCTGTCCTTACAACCATCGCAAATCTTTTGGTACTGAGACATGATTCTTAGAATAATATCCCTTTTTAACCCTCAAACACGCACTATAGCACCTCTTTTTCACTTTTGTTGGAAGTTTTAGTTCGTTCTAGGGTTTTTAAACACCTTTTTTTTCCTCCACCGCTTCCACAGCACGTGTTTATTGTCAGCTGGCTAGCAGACGAGCGCTAGAGTCTCTCACACGGGCGCCTTTGGTGATCGGAGACTCGATAAGTGAGGGAGGCGAACTCTCGCTGCCCCAATCTCGACTCCCGACTTTCCGCTCGCTAATCAATGCGCCCATACCACCTGTTCGCCATAGCAGATCCGCGCGAGTCGTCTGCTCACTGAAATCGGTGCTACGCCTTCATGAAATTCGAAATCCGTACTCATTCACTCGTTTCCCAAGGGGCGTGTCCCATAAGTCCAGAGCCTATAAAGTCAGACAAGGAGACTATTGTATGCGGAAGATACAATAGTCTCCAGTCTCTTAAGTCCGTTCATCCATGACGGCTTGGTCTAGCGCAGCCGAGACTTATCCGCCGCATCTTCCGTGAGACGCAATAGCGCATATGTTCAATCCTTATGTCAATGAATTTCCCCCGCGTAGCAGCAGGATCAACGTAGGAGATATGAGTTATGTGAGGACGGGTCCCCAGTCAGGAACATTCCCCCATCGCAGCGGCTGGTAGAATGAATTCCTAAACTGACAGCGACTGCGCCCGCCAAAGCAAGGAGCATCGCATCTCTGGATTGTGTCTAACTCTCTCTACTGGTATTCGAGACAAAACATTATTGACGTCTCCCTTTTAATCACTAGATATGCATCGAAGTCCCGCTGCAGCGACCGAAACCCGTCATCTGATTCGAGTGCACTCCGCATCTCCGATCTACAAGTGGTGGAGCGCGCCGCGCGCCAGTGAGGAGAAAACCCAGACCGGGTCAAGTTTCGTCGTGCGAATCCCGCAAACTAACTCAATGTTTACGCATGGTACTCCGGAGTCGTGGGTCGTGGTATGTGTTCTCGTGTACCGTTCTATGTCCGATATGTAAGTTCTATTAACTCGTGAACCCATTATATCCTCGGCTGAAACTGTCTCCTTTACCCGATCCACTAGCGCTGTTGACGCTGAGCTGAAGCTCGAGCGAATTTGGAAAACTTCGCCAAAACGTTATTTGGAACGTGTGTTCGAAAAACCGGCAGCCCTTGACAGTGGATTAACTTGAACTCCGAATGATGGAATAACGATCGAATCTCGCAGTTGGTGTTCTCTGAGGATCCTGAAAGCATCGGGAGAGTTGGACATCCCAAGCCGGAAATGTGACAGGGGAACGAACAGCAACATTGCATCAGACTCGGTTTGCCTCCTCGTATTCAATTATCCGTAGGAATTGCTGTGGCGCCATGCGACGTATTTGAGCGGCTGTTGGACAAATCTAGATCTGGTTTTGCCCTCCTCAAGCAGAAATTCTGAGACTGGACGCCAAATAGAATTCGGATCATGCCGAAGGAGCAGTATCGGGCCACTGGCGAGACGGTCGAAGTCCGTCAGATGGCCTTTGGCATACTGACGCCGGACGAAATCGGAGCTTTGTCACACATAAAATGCGTCAACAAGAGTCTTTACATCGCCGATCATTCGAAGGGCAGACAAGCCTCTCCCTACGGGGTTCTGGATCCCAAACTCGGTGAGTGAGAAATAATTCAGGCTATCCTCTGATCTGCATCGGATCGACACCGCAGCGGAACAAACTCAGGTAATACTTATGCCTTATCTCTGGAAAAATCACTCGTCGCAGGCACTTCCAGCCGAGCCGGTGTCTGTGAGACATGCGGGAAAGGACTGACCGAGTGCGTTGGTCATTTCGGTTACATCGATCTCGAATGTCCCGTTTTTCACTGCGGCTTCTTCCGTGAATGCATCAACATCCTCCAATGCATCTGTAAAAATTGTGCTCATATTCTCCTGCCGGACGAGATTAAGGGTGAGCAGCGCAATGACATGAGACGTAAGCGTGAACGATGCAGACTCGCCATCATCGTGGTGGAATATCCGTTTTTTTCCCTCATCAGACAAATATCGTCAACGCATTCAGTCCCGTGAGCTGGACTACGTGACGAAGAAACATCTGCATACAGAAATCTTAGAGAAATGCCGCAAACTCCAAGGGAAAACCTGCCCGAAATGTCAATTCGTGAATGGCTTTGTCAAGAAGGCTGGTATGCTCAAGATAATGCACGACCGGACACGGAACAAACCAAAGAAGAGAACGAAAGAAGAAATCGACGCGGAAGACTCTGATCTGAAGGCCGGCAAAGGTCAGATAGAACTGCAGAGAGGAGACGCGAAAGATTCGGCGAGCGCGGAAGGTGCAGTCTGCTCTCGTGAGGTCCAGTAGGTCATATATCGATCCGACGAAGTTCCGATCTTCCTCCAGATGGACTGCCAGCCCCGTCGACGGAAATAGAGCTAGTGGATGCCATGAAGTGCCTCCATCTTTTTGAGCGTATACCCGAGTACGACGTTCCCCTTCTGTTCATGAACGCCGAAATCGGAAGACCCGAAAACCTCATTCAGACCCGTGTCTTGGTCCCACCGCTGTGCATTAGACCTTCGGTTGCATCTGATTTCCGGTAATTATCTCTGCGTTGCTATGCTGAGTACTTATTTCTCACTAGCTGAGAGTACGTTTCTCACAACACTGCGTTGATCCACCCTTCAAAAACTCATCCCCATCGTTTCCCAGCGCCGGCACAAATGAGGATGATCTCACCGTAAAGTTGACCGAGATGATTTTCTTGAACGACGTCATCGAACGACACCGTCAAACGAACGCCAAGCCGCAGATGATCGTAGAGGACAGAGATTTCCTACAGCTTCAATTCGCTCTGTATGTCAACGGGGAAATCAGTGGCGTTCCTCTGCACATGCAGCCGAAACGACCAACCAAAGGCATAATTCAGAGATTGAAAGGGAAAGAGGGCAGGTTCCGACAGAACCTGTCCGGTAAGAGAGTGGATTTCTCCGGCCGGACGGTTATTTCGCCTGATCCGAATTTACATATCGATCAGGTAGGGATACCGGTGCACATGGCCAAAATTCTCACCTTCCCCGAGATGGTGACGCGACATAATCTCGATCTCATGAAGAAGATGGTGATGAACGGACCCGACAAGCATCCCGGAGCGAATTTCATAGAGGGAAGGAACAAGCTCAAGAAGTTTCTCAAGTACGGGAACCGTGAACAACTCGCACAAAATCTTCGCGTCGGCGACATTGTTGAGAGGCATTTGACCGACGGCGATGTCGTCCTCTTCAACAGACAGCCTTCCTTACATAAGTTGTCGATAATGGCGCACAAGGCGGTGGTTCTGCCTCACAGGTTGGTTGAACGTCGATGCGAGTAGATGCGGTTTGTTCTCGCGGGTTTCTGAGAATCGTCTTGGCCGGCGTCCCAAAGAAACCGATGACCTGATTCATACCCTGTTCATTCGTTGCAGAACATTGCGCTTCAACGAATGCGTGTGTACTCCATATAACGCTGATTTCGATGGAGATGAAATGAACATCCACATGCCCCAGACCTATGAAGCCCGAGCTGAAGCCATGGTCCTCATGGCGACAACTGCCAATATAGTTACGCCCAGGAACGGTGAACCCCTGATCGGAGCGATCCAGGATTTCATCACAGGTGATATTTTAATTGATCTTCTCCGGGAAATCGATGTCCATGCGGGCAAATCTCATGTGCGTTACGTGAATATTCATTCGCGTTGGGGTCCATGTTGCAGGAGGCTATCTGCTAACTCACAAGGATGAGATGTTCGACCGGGAAACGGCGTGCCATCTCATCAGTCAGTTCGTCGCGGGGAGGGACGTCTCAACGACGGTGGAGCTTCCTCATCCAGCGATACTCAAACCCAAAGTCCTGTGGACCGGGAAGCAGATATTCAGTCTGATACTGAAGCCCTCGAAATCGTCCGATGTTCGCATCCACCTGAGGGCCAAAAACAAAAATACACCAAGAATGAGGACATGTGCACCAACGATAATTATGTGATAATGCGAAACTCCGAGCTGCTGTGTGGTCGAATGGACAAAGGAACCATGGGAAGCGGATCCAAGAACTCAATTTTTTATCTACTGCTTAGAGATTATAGCGCACAACATGCGGCCGACGCCATGTGGAGGTTGGCGAGGATCAGCGCATTTTTCCTCCTCTCGACGAGAGGCTTCTCCATTGGTAAGAGCGTCGGCATGCAAAAAATACAAAATGTGCTGGGCTCCATCCGGGATTCCCATTTCCTCAACATGATGAGAGATCTTGATGATTTCCCCTTTTTTCCCCGTAGGAATCGGTGATGTAACGCCCGGTGCGAGTCTCGTTGCTCAAAAAAGAGAACTAGTCAGAGTGGGCTATAGCCGATGTCAGGAATACATTCGAAAGTTGGATCAGGGAACACTGCCAGCTCAGCCCGGCTGTACCGAGGAGCAGACTTTGGAAGCGCTGTGTCTAAAAGAGCTCTCGTCGATCCGAGACAAAACAGGAAATATTTGTACTGAGGAATTGCATCAAACTTGCTCTCCTCTGGTCATGGCCCTCTGTGGTTCAAAGGGTAAGTCTGGTATATGATTTTTTCCACCAACTCGCTTGAACGCCGCAGTAACTCATTTGAATTTCTTCCATTGCAGGCTCCTTCATTAACATCTCCCAGATGGCAACTTGCGTCGGTCAACAGGCCATCTCTGGGCATCGAGTCGGTAATGGTTTCGAGGATCGCTCGCTTCCGCATTTTGAGAGGAAGACTAAAGATCCCGACGCTCGAGGCTTTGTGGAAGATTCGTTCTTCACTGGTCTTACACCGACCGAGTTCTTCTTCCACACCATGGCTGGGCGTGAAGGTCTCGTGGATACCGCTGTCAAAACTGCGGAAACAGGTATCGGCTGCGTGATCAAAGTGAATTATCGGGAGCCAACGAGATTCCCCCTGCTGAAGACGAAGATGTAATTGATCCTATCAACCTCCGCAGGGTACATGCAACGACGTCTCATAAAGTCCTTGGAAGATATGATGTTGAACTACGATAGTTCGGTACGCTCGAGTACGGGCGATGTAATCCAGTTTGAATACGGGGCGGATTCTTTAGATCCCGCGATGATCGAGGGCAAAGACTCGGTCGTCGACTTCAACAGGTGGGTCCCTCTTGACTTATCGGTGAACGATGTATCATCATGAGGAAAAACATCTCGCGGGTTGAACCGGGGCTCATGAATTTTGGAATCCTGCTAGGGTCCTCGAAATGGTCAAAGCGTCGAATCGATATCCTGATGAGATCGCTGAGGATCCCGACACTCTCATTGAGCTGTCAAAGCAGATCGTCAGAGAACCTGATTTCGACCGCGGAGTCAAACGGTACTTCATCGACATGCTGTTGGAGTACATCGAGAGAGTAGCAGAATCCAACCGCGAATCGTGGAGGAAGCTCGGTGTGACCAAAGACAGTCCGAAAATCTTCAAAGAACCATGGAGATTGACGAAAAGTCACTTGAGAGATTTCATTATGACCAGCAAGAATAAATATCTCAAAGCCAAGGTGGGTGCGGCGTTCCAAACTTCTGGATCTCTCCACGTAAGAAACAGGGGTTCGATGCATCCAAGCTCGACTAATTTGATGCTTGTCCGTAACAGCTTGAACCTGCAACCGCAATCGGAGCCATATGCGCACAGTCAATCGGTGAACCGGCTACACAGATGACTTTGAAAACTTTCCATTTCGCGGGTGTCGCTTCGATGAACATTACTCAAGGCGTTCCCAGAATAAAAGAAATCATTAATGCATCGAAAGCCATCGCAACGCCGATCATTACCGCCACCCTCTTGGACGACAGCGACCCGGAATTCGCTCGAAGGTTCGTCCCATCGTCTGGGATTTACTCCATACGGTCCCCTCGACGTAGATTCTCTCCCCCGATCGTAGATTTCGCTTGGCCAGAAAGGCAAATTGATAAATCCCTGGTCGCTTGTCCCACAGGGTGAAGAGCCGTGTGGAGAAAACCACACTGGGGGAAATCGCTGAATATCTGGAGGAAATTTACGTTCCGGACGATGTTTTTGTCATGATCAGATTGGCGATCGATCGGATCCGACTCCTGCAACTGGAAGTTTCTGCGCAAACGATCAGATACGCGATTTGCTTGGACAAGAAGATCAAGGTAAGGCTCGACAGCTGCGCATTTTTACCTTCGTCCAAATTCCGTTATGATACCTTCAATCAATTGATGTTCCACCGTCCTCAGGCGAAGCCTAACGATGTGACTGTGCACTCGAATTCTGTCATAACGGTTCGGGCGTCGAAGAGCACTTCGAACCAGAACCTCTCGCACATAATTCAAGATCTGATGGCAAACCTTCCAAAAGTCGTCGTGAAAGGGGTGGCAGCGAGAGCAGTCATCCATTGCGACGACACAACGCCGGAGAAACCCGTCTATAAATTACTCGTGGAGAGTAATCGATTGCTCGATGTGCTAAGCACTTACGGTGTAAGGCCAGAGAAATGTCGGTGTAATAACATTCTTGAGGTTAGTTCATGAACCAATCTGATCTCAACGCGGAATGTAGCTTTCTCATCTCGGGGGAAGCCTCACGGACTTGTTCACGTCGAAACGTCACGACGGGGCAGGGCGTTGAATACAACATTCGAACTATCTGTCCAACAGGTATCAGAGGTTTTGGGAATAGAAGCCGCTCGTCACCAGATAATCACAGAAATGAGAGAAACCATGGAAGGACACGGAATTTCCATCGACATGCGCCATCTGATGTTGCTTGCCGACCTTATGACGCGAACCGGTGAAGTTGTGGGTATAACGCGTCACGGTCTGGCGAAAATGAAGGAGAGCGCTTTGATGTTAGCTTCCTTCGAGAAAACAGCTGATCATCTCTTCGATGCTGCGTACTACGGTCAACGCGACGATGTAACGGGTGTTAGCGAATGTATCATCCTCGGCAAACCGATGAAGCAGGGTAAGACACAGGGATTAAGGAGCGCGCAACTCACTTGTTGATGGTTCTAGGGTAGCTCGAGGTTTCTTAAGGGGTTGACGAACTGCCTCGGGGTTTCGAAGGAGGTTCCAGACCCTCGAGGACCATCCAGACCCTCCGGACTAGATTAGCTGATCGGATGCACTGCTTGTCTGAACTGGGGATTCTAGGTTCATGAAGACGATCGGTATTCAATCCTCTATAATTCCAGGTACCGGCTTCTTCAATCTTGTGTACGACTTCCCGAGGCAGCCACCTCCGCCCTCGGACTTGATCTTCGACGTTCCTGAACTGCACACTCCACTTTTTTCATGACTTCGAACTGTAAATAACTTATTCGTCGTACCCTGGATTTACTCCCGAAGGTACGACGGATACCATAAATCATGTCGGAAGATGTTACCGATGTTTCGTTTTCACTCGAGTCGCTAATTTTAGAAAGCTGCCGAAGCGTTTGCGGAGGATTCGGAGGCGGCTGCACGGCGATCGGGCACCTTCCAGCCTTTTCGTGAGCGATCAGAAGAAAGCAAGACAGAGCTCACTTTGAGAACACCAGGAATACTCCTGTGGAGAATATTTGCGAATGAGCGAGTATCGGGTGGAATCTATTGGAAAATTCCTCTTTTTTTTTTTTTATAGAGAGGGGGGGAATCCGTAACCGGACACCGGGACCGGTCCGCGGACCGCAAGCCGGTAGTGTGGGCTTTTTACCGCACTAAAACCCTAAAACCTCTCTGCCTGATCGTCCAGGAAATCAGGAAGTGTTGAACTTCCTTCGAGATTACTTCCGGTCCGATCTAGGCGCCTCTATCACTCCCTCTCCTATCTTCCGATCACTCTCCGGAAAATTCCTCTGCGATCGGGGGAAGTTCTCGAGCCACGACGCAGGTTCCTTAAGAAAGAAGCTAGCTGCTCCCACTTTATTTTCATTCGGATTCTGTTGTGGTGCATTCAGTACCCGAGGGGAAGAGCTCCAGCTTCGCGCATTGGAGTGTCCCTAATTCGCTTGAAAGAAGGATCTCCACATTATTTCCCATCCACTCCCGAAAGTCTGATATCGAGCACGCCCGTTAAAATTCTAGGGGCGCAATATTGACGGCCATTCGCAACAAAGTCCTCCTCGGACTCATTCAGAAATTCAGGCGAGACTTTCACTCTCGGATCGGGCGGTTGAATTTCCCCCGACAATGTATATCTCAGCCACTTGACCTCATACTATCCCAAAAGGCCGTCTGGGTCTGGGAAACCCGGCTCGAACATCGATCCCGACACGATACGCACCGCATAACACGAGCACCGATCCACATCATGTAATACTCGATTTTTTGAATACTTGCTCGTGTCGAACGGGCGAAGATTTTCGAATGCCGAATTTCGGAATGAATAGTTTATTCATTATTGACTAACTTCGGTCGTGGGATGCCACCCGTCGTGAGCTGAGGCGCAGTGACGCAACATACCGCGCGCGCCCAGCTATCATAGTGGAATACGGCGTATTCTGTTCGCCGTCATTCACGTAAGGAGCAATGAGCTCTGCACGCTCGGCGCTGTCAAATGAGGGGACAGTCAGCTCAATTGATTCACAAATTGCGAACATCGATGTTGTTTACTGGTTTTGATGGCTTTTGTCGAGCGCTCGATGCCAATGGACGACTTCGGTCGTCTAAAACGGGATCGGACAGACGCGGAATAAAGTAGTCGACCAGTCGGCGGGCGGGCGAGCAAGCAAACTGGACAATCGGCGGGACGGACACGAGCGAGCGGATGCATGGACACCCAAAGGCATACAAACATCGACGGTTCGTTTATTCGCTTATCTGAAGGCTTTCTCTCTTGAGCAGAAAGGCTGCCCACAACCGAATCGAATTATAGCACTCGTCGAGAATGCGTCCGTTGGTGTCGAACATTATTAGCATCCGCGTGAACAGACTTATCGACACCGACTTGGATAACATGAACAATAACACCGTGCGGAAAGGCTACGACTCTTGCTGGCTGATACTGTAAGTCACGCAGAAGACCGCCAGTAGCCAGAACTATGTATTGTGTTACGATTTTCGGCGCAGAGACGTCGAAGGTGCTGGCGCTTCGCTCCTTCCCGTGGGTGATTATGAAAGCCGGCCTGGGTTGTTTGTACATAGCTCCGGGGAGGACAAAAAAAGGCCGGCTCCCAGTGACGAGTGGGTCTTTAAAAACCCCGCGATCTTTTCCGGCGCTTTCCGAAAGCCCTGACGACTTTTGTTGTTTCAGAAAATCTTAGTTCCGACTACAGCTCGGGGAAATCTGGGTTTCGCGACGCTTTGTGAAGGGTTCGTGAATCAGTATTACATCAGACGCGCCGGGAGACGGCGGCCGCTGTTACCGCGGCCACTGTGGCCACTTTCGATGTCGGAGCTAGGCTTGTTAGTCGATGGCCTTGCTTCGGAACTGATGCTACTGAATACTGGAGGCGAGAAACCCTGCATAGGGAGGCACGGTGCAATAGTCTTCGCTGTTTCCCTGATGAAACATATCAAAGACGAGGATGCAGTGTTCATGAGTCGCGGGCGCTTGCGCCGTCTTGCGGTAGCGGAACAGCGTTCGAAACTTTGGAGTTGCTGCGGCGATGTTTTCCAAAATATCCGGGACCGATCTCCCCTTCGGGAGCAGCCGATCGCCCGTGGCACCTCAGTTCCCAACCCTGATCGAATCCTGCATACGTCATTGACCAGAGCAGCGGTTTTCCCGCCGTGAAACCGAGACGCTGTTGGTTTGTTCCGTCACTCGAGCCGATTGCTTAGGCGGAATGACTAATCCCGAAGGCGGTGGGCTCATTTGACAATGATTGCCGGCTTGATTGTATCAATAAATCTTCGAAACGTATCGTAAATTGGCTCATTTGTCCCTAGGGCGACTCGGTCTAATCCGAGGTACAGATTACAGGTTGTGGATTATCCCGCTCGAGGGAATGCGGTATCGACCGCGAACTGCTTCAAGATGCTGGTGATGTCCTGAACCTGTTAGCCTCACCCGCTCCAAAATCAACCACGCGGTCTACGAATTCCCTGTTTTTTCGCACAAGTCGCACGGATTCCTCGACATGCGTACATACAGTCTTTCTTTCTGAGGGCAGCGGCTCCGGTCTGTCTTCTAGAAAAATCAGCTATCAACCTGAGCAAGCAGGATGGGAAAATTCCAAGCATAACATGACCCAGACTTCGACGGCGCTGAAGTCAAAAAGTTGACTCTACGAAGTGTCCGTTAGAGATCATGTAACGGCTCATGTCTGGGATCTGGAGAGTCGTTCTGGAAAATCTATCATCCTTCCAGCGGTCCGGACAGACGACTGAAATCTTCAACCTTACCTAAATAGGATAGAAAGACAGTTGCAAGACTCTCGATGAGGTAGCAACGCCTGAGCGTCGCTATCGATGCCGTAGCCGCCGTCGGTGTCAGACCGAAATTCCGTACGCGAAGCGAATGGGATTAGCATTGGGCGCTTCGGGTGAAGCGTCGCCGCTGCCGACCCCGTCTTCGGACGCATGAATATATTAATCTATGTGGTAACGAAGGCTATGGTGCCCATCGCGATTCCTTCTCGCCCCTTTCCGACGTCACCGGATAGTCGCGAGCGATTCTGTGCAATCGATTTGCGACGGGTATTATATTTCACCAAGTCCGCCGATGAGAGAGCATCCATTGGTTTCCTATCATCTTCCTGGGGGCTCTCAAGCCCTCCCCATTGTATAATAGAGACATTGCAGCTTGTATCGAATTCGTGACCTCAGGCATCGCATAGAGCAGAAAAAATGGCGATGATATCGATCGCTCTGGCGTTGAGTGGTATTTCTCAATCTGCGAAAAAAATACGACAATGAAGAGAGGTCCCCGATTCAGACCGGCTCAGCGAGCGTACAACTCCATTCCACGCTTGCGGCGCGAGCGTCGCGACGAGACTTCTGCTTGATGAAGACTCCCCAGGCAAGCCGAAGGAAAACTCCGTCGTCAATCATATGAAGGAGAAGGAGGCTGACGTCGTCTCGAGTCTGAAGTCGGAGTCCCGGCTCGTCACAGCGTGAATGAGTCTCTGAAAGAGTTCTCCGCTCATGACCGATGGAATATCGATACCGGAGCTCCGCTCTACGGTGCGAGATCTCGTGTGGCTTGGGACCGGTCAGAAGTCAAGGGGAGAGTCCAAGCACACCACATCCGAGAGGCATAACTATCGAGGCCGGAGCCCAGATGAGGACCGCTCATCAGGATAAGAAAGGAATATATCGCACTCCTAGCTCGGCTCCCGCGTACGGGGTTCCAGTTTTTGTCGAGGTCGTCCGGCTGAGATTGGATCTATTCATTGACAAACGATTCGATGACGAGAAGCGAAAGTTGACGATTTGTCTCTCCCCCGAAACGAGCTTGCGAAAGCGAGTCGTGACCGGCAAGCTCGCTCGTTTTCCGATCGCAGTCAATACAATACGAAATTGGGAAGCACTTCCTTTCATTCCGTCCCAAGTACTTTCACGTTCTGTCGAGCAGATCTGAAACACGACCAGCTGTGGCAGCATCGCGAAAAAAATTGATCAAGACCGGCAACTTTCGATTTGGGCGCACATCTTCTTCAGGAAGGCTTACAGTCTGCTGAACGTTGAGTAATCGGTCCCCACTGCAATCATTACTCGAATATTCGGTTGGCCACCACGTGCGTATGCCTTGAATGTCAGGAAAGATCTAATGAATCTGGAGCCACGAATGAAAACGAGCTCAATCCGCCGCTCCTCTGCTGTGCTGTTTCGATTTTCTACGGACAGTAGCGATAGCTCGAGCTGATTCTCACGTTTTAGGCGAGGCTTCCACCTCATCGAAGCAGCGTTTGTGATCCTGTTCACAGGCTTCTATATTCCAGGACTATGTGTCGCCGCCGTAGAAAGTGCTTGAAACCCACAGCCCGCGCAGATATCGAGGCTGGCTACGATATAATCCGGGGTAGGTAATCTAATCACACCGCTGACGTTTCAAAGCTACCGAATTCCCGGTGTGCCATAGCCGCACCCATTCCGGTTGCTCTTTATTGTTTTGCATTAATAGTGTCCGACAGGTCTTGTAGCATCAGATCTACTGCTGTGTTCCGTTCCGATCGGCATCGCAGACTTCTCGGGAGCAGTCTGCGACTTACTTGCCAATTTGATCTGTTAGCCGTTTGAGGGAAAGGGCGATCTTCCGCCGGAGAATCGACGTGGGCTTTGTTGTTGGGACAGAGTTTGTACCGTTTTCGGGGCTACGGGCTTCATACTGTTAGCTCACATGGAGCCGTAATGGATAATTAGCCGAAAGAGTGGCATTTATACATAATGAGCATCATCCGACAGCGGCAATCGATGTGGCTCCACATGTTCTGCGCGTACTGGCGATTACTTTCGCGGTCCGAACGCTCGCTCGCGTCGGTGGAGACATCGATTCCAATCGCATGCTCATAACTCTGCCATCTCACCATGATCGTCAGACACCCGAGAAAAATCCTCGCTGGAGAAGAGCTTCCCCCGATGATTCCCCATAACGCCATTCCCCATTGTTCCCAGCATTGAGGCATGCAGTCAGAAAGTGATGATAGCGGTTACAAGTCTCGACCAGCTTGATGCGGAACTCGGAGAAAGAAAGCGCTCCGAGGCGCCATTTAGATTATGCGATCAAAACGTCAAGCATCGCGCCGGAGTGAGACCAGGAAGTTCTTTGATCAAGCTCGCGACCGTCGGTCGAGCAGATCGCTGAGCATTCATTCCGCCGAAGAAGGCTCGAAAAAAGTTCCCGAGGACTGAAGTGGTGAAGCCAGAGTAGCTTTTCACGTGCCGATCTTATTCTCGTATGAGCGAGCACATGTAAACGGTCTATCGAATTCTATTCTTTGGGTTGAAGTCATCCGTGCTCGTTTCTTTTTTGCGGGATCCAAGCGCGCGACGTGACAGCTTCTTTCGTGACAGCATTCCCAGAAGGAATGGGTCTACAGAAGATATGCTCGTCAAGACCGACTCGCCAATGCTCTCGGTGCCTTGCTGAACGGAGTCCTCGGATAGACCTATCTTGGCAGGGGATTCGCGGTCGAAAGCGGCTTATCTGACAAGTTCTGTTCGTTTTTTGTCAAGTTTCGATTGTAGGAGGGATTGCGGTAGTTCCAGAATAAATAGAATGCTCTTTGTGTCAGGGAAGCCGTGCTGAGGAAACCCGGCGGAAGACATCTTCATACAATGCTGATCGCTTGTTTCCCGATGCTGAATTGATAAGGCACGCTTCTAGCTAAAGGCTCGAGTCGCGTAGAAGACTTGTACGGGAATTGCTCCAGCCGGAAAATTCCCATTCGGTACAAGCGTAAAGAATGGACCACAAATGAAACTCAATCCAAAGGCTCATGCGGGCAGCGGAAGGAAAACAAAACTATACGCGATTGTGCCCGTCCAAGTCAGAGGAATTCCGAGACGATTGAGGATTTCAAATATCCCAAAGGGACCTGGAGAAATCTCGGTTCGGAATAGATTAGGATGAAGAGCTCTCCCGAAGTTCCCTGTGCGGCGCGGGTTGCGATCAGCCCTCGTCGGGCTGAAATCAAGCTTTGTCCGATGGAAGACGAATAATTGGGGAACACCGAGAGGTATCTTTTTTAAATTATTCCCGAACCATTGTTCTAGGGTTCTGTTCCACTCGGCGGCTCTACCCATTTTCTTCTCACCCTGTTGAGTTTTTGCTCTCATTTTGTAATATACCGCAACTCATATCAGCTGATTACATCTGCGATGCTTTTCCTTTAGCAATATTTAGTTGATGAAAAGAGCGAAATACTGCTCGACTTTGAGTTTGGGTGAGCTGAGGAGAACATTGGCACCGGTCTTGGAGATGAAGACGACCTCAACTTCGATCGACAGCAGACCACCGCTTAACACGTGTTCGCGACGTATTTTTCAGCCAGAAGGGTTGCCGACCACGGGAAGAGGGAACAAATCATTAATTGCGGCTCCAACATCGGATAAGGGAATCAAATGAGAAAATATTTACTCTTTCGCTCGGGTATAGTCGATGGGCGGCTCGCCGGTGTCGTCAGACAAGAAACACATTACCGGCCGCAGTCTAATTCAGGATCGTTGATTAAGGAAAGCGGCGTCCCACCGTAAACGTACATGGGAAGGTGCCGCGAAGCGTCCTAAATGACTTGCCCGTATCGAAATCGCAGTGACCCCTGGAAGCCTTTCGCAATGGAAGCAAATTAGCAGAAATCGATCAAGAGCCGGGTGACAGGCAAGCCAGAATGTCCGAAGAATTGATTCGGTCACATATATGGGACGACCTGAAAACGCTTTCTCGATTCTCGAATGACTCTGCTGTAGGAGCGTTCGGCGCTTCGTCAGGACCACGGCGACGTACGATAGGATTCCGGCAGCGATTACCGTGAGATGACACCTACGAAGACAGTTCCAAGCGACCGGAAGACGAGGGAACTTATCCGTGGATATTGTGTATATCATGTAAATATATCATTGTATTATGTCGTAGGCCCCATGGCCTGGATTTTGGACGAGGACGCCTCTTAATCCCTCTCAAGGGAAGCGGTTAGAGATTAAACAATAGGTCAGCTAGCGAAGAGGATCAATGTCCGTACGAACGCTTTATCAATCATCAGCTGATGCGTTTTTGATGGTTGGTTTCCGCATAATGAAGCATCGCATAAAATTGAATCGATTCTGCCCCTTGCCCGAAGCAATCACGCGTTCTTCGGAGCGGAAAACGAGGTATAAGAGCTCTATTCATATCTAAAGAGGAAGCTGCCCGAGCGTTCCACATCTGAGGTACGACGGATGGCTCCGAGAGCACGACCCCATGAGAATGTTCTCAATGAGTTTATGCAGAGCGTTCTTACTGTGAGGTAGCGGCGGTAGAAGATAGAGCACTAGCGACGGCGTGGATTGAGGCTCGAAGCCCAAGTTCTTATCACGGAATGATACACCGGCTTCGGCGGTTCAGTGGGTGAATGAAACACAAACACACGCGGATCGCTTATCCGGGCCAGAGAGGTACCATCGATCATGTGATCGTGGAGGAATAATTATAAGCTACGAAGGGATTATACTCAAGATAAGTTCGCATGGACCATCTTCGCAAGAAGCTGGAATATAATTGGTTTTCCGCTGTGATGCGCACAATCACGTTTCGCTTTACGAATTTTACGAGCACGCTATGGATCGAAGCGCCGACACTTCGGAGTGAACCGCTTGCGTTAGATCTTTATACTGTGTGAAACGAATAAACGGAAGAGAGGGAGAAAGTGAATAAATCCATCTATCAGCCCCGTTCTCATTGACCGCGAAGACGCTCACAGTAGATCACTGTGTGCGCCCGCTGGATTTCCCGCGCACCGATTCCGACCTTTCCAGACGAGCAAACGAGTCGCTGAGTAGGGCGAATCCTGCTCGTTTCGCCCTTCTAATTAAGAGGAACGGGCTGTCGCCCTGCGGGCGGCGGGGACTCCCATCTCGGGAGTCGAATGAAAGTTGATTAGAGAAATCGAGGCGCGAAGCGCTTGATCCAGGGCTCGTCTCCATCTAACTTCCTCGACCGTGGTTGAAGTGGTTCATCTGAATTTCGCAAATGACCGTCAAAATGTCCATAAAAGTTGCCCGATGCGTTTTATGGGCAAAATTCGAAGACGCTCGGCAATCGAGACAGCGGTTTTGTCTGTTGAGTTTCGTCAACCGTAAACCGTGTACGGAACGGTGAACGGTGTTTTTATTTCGCTCAGCAACCATGGAGAGAATGACCACCGACGGACGAGTATTTCAGCGACTCTGGAGGAGCGGACGAAAGAAAGAAGCGGAGAAATCACCGAAGCTTTCATCGCGCTGTACCGATGCTACCGCCACCGGATTTTTTCCGATAGGAGTTGACCGGTGGACCGATTTATTTCATTAATTCATTTGAACAATTCTTCCGCAACAAAGGGGAACCTCTGAACTGCTTCGGGAGAGGAGTTCCCCGTCTCAAGCCACGATTCTCCAGGAATGATCAACTCGCCAGTTTCCATATCTCTGCATCGGAGGTGCTCAGCTGAAGAGGTCGCAGGGGCCACTCGGTCACCTCTGGGCCCAGACGCGGGCCACCAGCCCTGATCAACCGCCTCGCCAGAACTACACCCTAATTCCTGGGTACCACCTGGGATTTTCGATTCTGAAGACGAACCCGGAGCGTAAAAGAAGGTCGAGCCTTCGGGATACGGACGTGTGGGGTCTCGATTGAGGATGCCGATTGGAGATTGCTATTGATTGTTCATTGACCACTCTCGGGAAAATTGTCATTCCCTTTCGCTCGAACCGGCGCTGACCGAATTCTCCGTCCATCTCATCCGTGTTAGAGGGTGGAGATCTGTGCACCGACCATTCTCTCTTGTTCTCTCGCGTTGATCGTATCTGCCCGGGATTCCACTGTTTTGATTGCTGTGCCAACGAGCATCGGCACTGGTGGGGGATTAATGCATATATCGGTCGCCAGAGAAACCCTCGATTGTTGAAAGAATTCCCATTCTTTCGCTCCGCGCTCGTCAGGGTTCCGTTTCCGCCGGACCATTAAACAGAGGCGCGATCGATATGTTTGCGTAGCTGCATCGGGCGGCTACGGCTGGTTACGCGGGATCAAGTCTTCGTGTTTGCCCATCAGATCGCCCCTTGAAAATGTTTAAAGAAGAAACACGGAGTGAAGCTCGAACGCAATCTGGAATATATTTCGCTAAAGCGCCGGCATTCCTCTCCGTTTCCACTATCACCGTGAATTGACGGTGCCAGCAAGCTTGATGCGTCCCGGAGCTTTCGGTCGTCCTGATGTGTCATCGGAGCATAGCCGCGGAGCTCGTTCCGTCTCGCCTGGCGAGAAGACAAAAGAAAGTGTAGGAGCATCTCAGTTTGCGCTTACCATGCGATCCCCTCACAATCACGGAGAATGCGAAGCTGCCCAGATGTCCGCCGGATCCCCGTTGCATGCTCGGTCAGTACATCGAAAGAGCTAATCATCGGTCGCAAACAATCGAGCCAACGAAGCCCGCTAGTCTTACAGTGGAGGAACGACCATGTCGTGATTCCGTCGCATGTTTCTTCAGTCATTCGATAATAATCATTGATTCGCCGGTTGCCTTCGATCAATCGTCTCCGAAAAGACCCACAAACAGATGGCATCATCGGGTCTTTAGCGGGAAAACGGACGAATCAAGTCGCAGTACGGACAATCCATGATTTCGTGTTCATGAATGGAGCAGACGGCTCGATCATTCGATTGATTCAAAGATAATAATCAGTAGCTCCCGATGAACGCGTGATAGTCGCCTGATAAGTCGCTGCGAGTGTTTCCGAGCCGATTATCTACTCAGTCCGATAATGCAGGATAAAACTTCGGCCAGCCTCAGAACTCTGAGACATCGACTAATGTCTCCTCGTTGCTCGGAGTGCATGGAAAATATTTGGGAAATTTCTCTCTCGATCCCTAGAGAGCTAGTCGAGAGGGAATATTATTGAAAAAATGCGAAGGGGGGCTTCAATCATCTGGTGGATCAAAGTGACCAGTCTTTATTCCACTCGAGAAGTTCAACTAGTGACAAGCATCCTTCCCGACCATTTCATCCCATCTATCAATCCAAAGAGGCAGTGGACGCGATTTTCTTCATGAGATGACACACTCCTTATGCCTCGTGGATTCCCGGATTCATTTCGATGGTACGGCTACAAATACGTACGTACTCCGTACCCGAAAGCTGGGTCCTGCTCCGTTCGTTTGGTTCGTTCCTCTCATTCCAAACTCCATGGTTTGCTCCGCCTCCAACGACAACAACAGAAACTCGGTCGCGGCCGGGCAAACCAGATTATGTTAACGGTATAAATCTCCTCGCATCCATAGAAGGTCACAATTCCTATAGATATGAATGATTCCTGGGCTCAACTCTTAGCGTTTCCATGACGGCGTCGGACTTGGCATCGTGCTGAGAGTCGCTTCTGGCACCCGCAGTGGACTTTTTTCGCCGAATTTGGAAGAGTTCACCACCGACAAGCATTTTGTCTAGGAGAGCAACCGGCGCCTCGCAGAACAAGAATAAGACGTAAGCGCTGATGAACGAAGCTGTCGTCACCGCGAAGTAGTTCATGATTTTTGTCACATGATTGTACGGCACACGCTCCTCTTGCAACATTAGTTGCGTCAACAGGATGACAACATGCGCCAAGAAAGCTCCAAACGAAAGTCTGCTCAGCGGTACCAATGTCCTCCAAGACAGGATCCTGGCGATGATTCCCGCTCTTCCCGTAGCGCAGGCGAAAGCCACCCAGGCAACGCCGAGTGTCCACGCCAGCCGGTGGAAGATCGCATAGACGATGCACTCGGTGCTCCCGAAATCGACGTAGTCCACCGAGAACCAGTCGTGGGGTTTGAAGAGAACAGTGAGCATCACACAGACGGCGATCATCCAGCATACGATCACCGTGCTGAAGTTCATTTTAATTTTCGGCTGCTTGTAGATCAGGTAGCCCAAGAGTATTCCTACGTTGAACGATCCCACGTGAGCCCACGGTCTGAACTGGACGAGGTTCGTCGTGTTGACGGTACTGTCGATATCCGTCGAGGTGAAAACGACGGTCGGTTGCAGACCGAGGCTCACGGTCGTGTAGCCGACGTAGACCGTCGTAACGATGGTCGAGACGATCGCGACGATCATTCCGTTTTTAGGGCTCTTGAGCATGATGATCGGGATGATCATGAGCAGAACGTATAGCTGGTAGTCGATATCAATGTACCACAGGTGACCGAGGCACATGTCGAAGAATGGAACGAAATTGTTCGTGTGCGTTAGTACTCGCCACCAGTTCGTTTCGCAAGACTCGAGGAATCGAGGCCGGTAGTCGTTCATGATCGCACCGTCACCCACTAGTGGCACCAGAAGCCAAATTCCCACGACCAACATAGCGGGCACCGTTAAACGAATGTATCTTCGCAGGAGGATCACTGGTACGGTCAGCCACAGTCGTTTGCAGTTTTGTAGAAGTTTGTGGACGTTGTAACTCAAGAGAAAACCACTTATGAAGAGGAAAGTCTCGACGGCGGGAAAAGCATTCGCGATTACCGTCGTGAATATGCTGTCGACCAAGTCGATAACGTTCGACAATGACGTTGTCGCTGTGGGGTCCCCGATCAGGTAGGTATGGCCTAGAATCACCCATGAACAGCTGAAAAACCTCATGCCGTGGATGAACATGAGCTTTTGGTCGTTGATGTCCCGGGGCTCGACGTGGAGAAGTTTTTCCGTGTTGTGGACAATCGACATACCGAGGAGAATCTCGTCCATTTTGTAATAGACGTCCGAGGAGGATCGTAGCCTCGAGATGATGTCGTCTTCCCCAGGGGTTTTTAAAAGACGGCAGAGGGTGTCGTACGCCGTCGCCGAAAAAACCACGCTAGCAATGACCGCCAGCAGTCTCAGTACGGCTTTTTGTACGTCGCTAGTTTGTTGTTCGCCTTTGGCTGTACATCCTCGTACGACGACGGTCGCCTCGAGTTTTTTCGCTGCAACGCTCGCAATATACGTCAAATCTTCGGCTGAGCAGGCCGACGGTATGCAGACCGAGTTCCTGAATCCTTTGAACATACTGTTGCCCACGTAGTTCAGGGGGTCTCTCCGTCCGATCAACAGTCCTACGCCTTGAAATTTCTTGAGAACTTTGGGAACCATCGAGTTGTGGGCCATGTTGATGTAGACGGTACAGAAGCGACCGGTGAAGTCGAGGCTGTCATCGATCCTCTTGCGGGCCTCGATATTGAGACACTCGTGGAAATTGCCCAAGTCCCCGAGGGTACCTTTCATCAGACCGGGCGCTAGTTTTCCAGTAGCGTCGAACATCTGGAGAGCCCACGGTTCCATTTTACGGAGACCGAGAGCGAATTTCACGAGAGCTGTCGAACAATCTGTGGTGATGTTGGGATCAAAACCGAATTGGGTAACGAACGGGAGAGCTTTCCGGTAGATTTCATCGAACACTTCGTTCATCATGATTTCCATGGGTCCGGGCGCATCGGGATCGATCGTTGTAGTTTCCGATTCACCGAATATGCTCTGCGACCTAGTGTACGGATCTCCATCCTCTTCGGGGTAGAGTGTTGTCGTTTCAGGGCTCTCCTCGTAGAAATCCGTAGTGGTCGTAACGTTCGTGAAGTCTTCATCACAAAACACCGCTGGCAGACTCAACGGAATCAGAACAAATATAATCCACCGGCACACGAACACCATTGCGAATATTCAGGTCGATCGTAGAGTGAGGTAATCCAGATCGTAGGAAAGACACGAGCACGAGACTACCGTCACGAAGATGACGAGAAACGACAAACGTAACCGAATCGGTGGGGGACGATCACACAACACACTGGAGGACGACGGTGGGGTTTCCCTCAGGAATTTTCAACGAAGTACGACGCGGATCTCCATCGGGAACTACTTTGTGTTATGCACGCGCATGCCTTCGATTTCATCTGGTACCGCGGCGAAAAAGCTTATTGGGCGGTCGGCCCTGCGGTTCGAAAGCTGCTGCGGCCGCGACTGGGAGCGGTGGTGCCTGTGTTGGTGGAAAGCCGCGATTTGGGATCCCTTGCCCTGAAGGTCGATCATTCGAACTTTCCCAACTAACGGATGGATCGAGAATTCCTACGGGAATTCCTCTGCCCCGCTCGGCTGAACGACTCACAGAATGAGATAAATACATCACCGCCCATAGGAGAGCTTTAGACACTTTCTGGCATTTCGATCGCTGGTCGACCCCGTGTCTGCGGCTCTGGTTTGAAGAGTCGGTATCGGGAGGAATTTTTCCATTTCTTCTCGCTCCAATGCCTTAACCGTCGAATTTCGCGAGTGATTATTCATCGGAAGCGATCGCGGACATTGGTTCCGTGAACTCCTTTCTAGTCTGTCATCAGTCATCACGGTCCCCTGAGTGACCCGTTCCAGGGGAACACGCTGCTTCTCTCTTGATGGGAACCAAGTACGCGGACGTGCATTGTGTTGAGTAATTCTCCAGATCAGAGGAGTCGATCAGCCAAAGTATTCCATTGGGGGGGAAATCAATTGTATCACGTTATTGACCGTATACCGCAATAAGAAGCTCAATACATTCCGATTCGCCCCCGACGACTGTGGGCGTTTCGTTGATTAACGATTATCGAAATGATCGTCGAACCGTTGGCTCTACTCCGATTCAGTAAATGGGGCAGGGTGAACCTATTGACTGCGGCCATTGCAAGCATTCCGCATGCTCCGATTCCGCGGACTCCCAGAGAGAGCGGTCGAAGAAAAAAACCGTCTGTACGGGCTGATGCTTTGCTCATCCAATCGCTCAGATTCCGAGACACGCATCCATCTCGGCTGCTCGCTGAGCATGATCGAGCACAGGATTCTTTCTCCCTAAGCTATCCGTTCCGCAAAGATCTGAAACGAAAATTAAATATGGACGCAAGGGGACTCGGGATTTAACATTCTTGATCCCTGATCGATTGATATTTCCAAAGATCCGGATGCGGCGGAAGAAATGAATGCTGGATCCCTCGGAAGGGTATCCGTTGACTGGAAACGGTCGTTTCAGGCAACTGGTGTTTAACGTACAAAATGCGGAATCTTCATCGCCAGCGACGCTCTAGCAACTAAAAGTGACAGTAATCGTCCCATCGCCCTCGAACTAGGATCGTGGGCTTTTAGCGTCCGATAAGGCTCTCTTCCGATTGCGAGAATTATGCCATCTTGAGATAACACACGCTCCGGATCTCGGTTACTTTCACAACTCGCGCTGATGTTATATCATATGTTTACGTCAACCTATTTGTTACAAAGTTTCTAATGAGGCGTAATCGAGGCAGACTACAAATGAAAACAACACGTCCCGGACTAGATCCGACGACCTTAATTACGGACACTTCTCAAAATGACCGATTTTTCTGTGTTTGGTGGTCGCTCGGTGCCGTTTTACGAAACCGAGATACCAATCGGCTGCATTGAAATCCTGGGACATACGAATCAATTTGGTCGATCGAGTCCCCCCGTCCAATCTGGCGGACCGTGCGCGGTAGTATCCGCTGGTCTCGTGTCCTGGGATTGATCCCGCGCTTCAAGAGTCACTTACGAGCTCATACAGCGGCAACGCTTGGTCGGAGCGGAAGTACCTCGAAGAAGCTCTGGAAAACGATCGACACCGGTCTGATTCCGTGGAGCGACGCCGCCTGTGAACTGCTCCCGACTACGGACAAGCTTCCAGCCACGATGATTGGATCATCGGGGCCTGAATGGATCGCGCTTTGTTGAAGTGCTCCCCAGGGAAGATCATTTACAGCTGATCAATTACGTATGTCCGAAAAGACGGAGCTTCCCGAAAAAAAGCTCTTCAGGGCTCATGTCCGAAGAATCCGAACTGTCGGTTTCCTGTACTGTGTTTTGCCCTGTCGAGGAGAAACGGCCGAGTCATTGGGGGAGAAGTCATATTGATTCCAATTATTATTGGGACATTGATCCAATCGTTGGGCCCTTCATCTCATGCTCAGCTTCTGGAGGTCCGGACCTTGCGATACTGAGCTGGTCATGGAATAGGCGATTTTCCCAAACCGGGATCTAGGATCTGGGGGAAGGACCGTCGCAGAATCGAATTGCGGTTGAGATTGGCCGCGTCGGAGAAATTTTCGATCGCCAAAGATTAACTTCGATGCCTTCTGCTCGCTCGTGGTCCTCGGTGCTCGCTGGAACGAGACGCACGACAGAGGCGTTTCTCTGAGCTTTATCGAATATCATTGCTATAGACCTCGTGATTTCTGATGACAGAAGTCCCGGTTCCAGAATCAAATCTGAAAGCCATCAGAACAATGTCGATGTGTGATTGAATCGTCGAAAATCCCCAGTGGCCAAGATAATCGCTGATTAAAAGCTCTACCCGCTGAGCGCTTCCGAAGATTTGATTCTGGACCGATTGGAGCCCACGTGAAATGGCGATCTGTCCAAATAGACAGCATCTCTGACAGCGTCAAGAATAGCGTGTCAATCCGATCCCGATCCTTCTTCTGAAAGTATTCTTGACAGCCCGTCATTCGCCTTCATATGATCCCTTCGCAAGTTTCCCTGGATGCCGACGGAAGACTGCGCGCAACGCTGCCCCTAATGGATGCGAAGGGTTTGGTTCCGGCGCAAAGTAAATGAATTGTATATGTCAAGCATTTCAGGAACGCTTCGGAGCAACGTGAACAAATTTATCCTTACTGCAAGCGGCAATCAGTATATCTTCGCAACGTATAGAATCGATCGGCGTTCGCCGGGTGACATACGCTCGTTCCGTTAGCTTCCAGCGACGTAGCTGAGAACTGAGTTTCCGTCCATCGGGACCGCTCGCAGACGCTGATAGTATGGGCTGAATCAAGAACAAACGCGATATAAATTACGTAATTGATCAAACTCACAAGGGTGTTGATCGGGCAAGGAGCGGACCATCAATACATCAGCGTCCCCGTCTCAATGTACCGAACGCCGGCGCGAATTTTTTCGGGAACCGCGCTTATCTATGTAGTGTCGTTTATCACATGCGCTCGGAGGGCTTGCGATACTTCGGGGTTTGTTAACACGAAGGTGCATTCCCCGGACGGGGACAACATTTCTTTCAAGTTCAAGAAGTTCGAGCCCCTCCATTACAATAAAGCATTCAAAAACTAGTTCAAGAATATTATCTGGGGAGAAGGTGCTCCACGAGGGAATGACGTGTGAACCCGACAGCCTCAGTTCTGGTGCTGATCAGAAACTCCAGACCTGAAGCGTTGAGTTGTAGATTGAGGGTTGACCTCTCGATCTGGCGAACGGCTTGAGTTTCCCTTTGTGCGATTAATGTAAGGCGGCCCACCCCAAAGCAGAACTACTGCGACAGATTTCGTGACGGGCCGGATCAGATGAGACCCAGTACGATGATATTGACGGATGCCCTCGGAAAATTTTGCTGAGATACACCTTGGAGGTAGACAAACCCGCATCCGCGGGCGGATTCTCCCTTGGAATTTTGGGACGGACTCTCTTCGCACAAAAAAAAACTCTATAAGGAGGAACATATGCTGCGATTTTGTCGTACGATGGAGCCAAAGCTTCAGATGGAGCCGCGCATACAAGGGTCTGACTCCGGACTCGTTCACCTCCTTGAGAATACAGTCTGATTGACAATAGTAATGTCCGAGCCCTCCCTCTTGACCGTTGATTGTGATTGCGCATTCACATGATCCCTCGATAGCTCATCAATCTACGATCATGGAGCACTTTGAACGAGCCCGGATCGCCCAAAGAACGGCATTAAATCGGAGAAAGTCAGCAATGGGAATGATAATGCATAAGAAGGAGGAAACTAACCAAACACGCAAATAAGCATCGAAAGAGATCTATGGCTTCCACGAATCCTTGACCATTCCACAAAGCGCAGATTCCGGATCATTGCCGAGCTTATCTATCATGACTCTTCCGAGCGGTCTTGACAACGGAGCAAACAGAACTCCTCGTGAGACTGGTACCCGACTGGGAGGTAAATATCGGATGCTCGAGAATGAGCTGATGAAGCGATTTCCAATGTATCCGACAGGTAGTAAATGGAGAGGTGATCAAGGGATTTCAATACGCCCGAGGCAGGGAAGAGACAGTCAATGCATCGGTGGTGATGAGATAAATTGGGACTGGGATATTTTGCGGTCTTCAAGAATATATCCATAGTTACGGAACCGGGTACACGAGACTCTTGTTTGTTCATTTGCTTTCACCGGTTGGACAGGGCCGATGTGGTAGTGTCCCCTATGCCGATGAATTATAATCGACGCGACGCCTAGCATTCGTCGTCTTCTTCGGGGCGGTATCTCTGTTGGGGCAAGTACGTAGCCGTCCGATGGAGCAGGAGCGTGTCCGAAAAAGCGCCGAGCCTGTTGACAGCAGCAAGTAACAAACGTGTCCCGGGAACGTAATCTAAACGTGATGGTCGGATCACGACGTGAGAGGTTCTGAAAAAGCTGAGTCGCTCCCTCACAGACACCGCGACGAATCGCATGAAGTTCCCCGATACAAACACTGGGAAAACTATGACAGCAATAGAAGAAAAGGGGTGTCATCGTGACTCGGCGGTCGCCAGATTCTGCTGAACTGTATTGAATGCCGATGGGCTTCGGGCTGCGGTCAAAACGCAACCTTGCCTAGCGCGGAGTTTCTCGATTATGCGACGCTCCCACGTAAATGCCAGCAGGCGTAGCGCCTATACGCACGGAAAGACATCCGAGCATGGATTCTGATCGAGTCATCGACATAATCGCGAGCGAAGCCATTTATCACAAGGCGTGAACTCGGCACTTTGGAAGGCGGGATTCACGGACTCTAGTCGAGCCTGACAGTCTGCAATGCCAAAAGCATGGAAACGCAGTATTGATCGGCACAGTTGCATCACGTGCGTAATTCGATTACCTATACCTATAAGCGAAAGGTATGTCGGTGTACAATGTCGGCGCAATTTGCTCGTCGTCTGCTCGCGAATTTTTCAGCTGCCTGGCGGCGATAGCGACGGAGTAAATGGGGCGACTTGAAAAATGAGAAGGAGACGTGAAGTTTGGGTTCCAAAGTATCCGATTCGGTCAGCATTCTTTTCACGTGTACCACGGGGGGCTCCTTTATTTGAATGTGCACACAGATTCATGATGATCATTACACATCCTGCAAGGGCGCTGCTATTCGCGCTCTACGGTACCCGCGAAAAATGTCGCTGTTCGGATAGTCTCAATGCTGGTTCCAATAAATCATCGATTACAACGACGCGAACTTCTTCGGTCGGAATTTCCGAGGCGTCACGGACCAGTGAAAACCACGTTTTCCCCACGAAGCCTGCTAATAAGTATTGTAAGCTTGATCCATTCGACCACAATTCCCTCAGAAGACTCGGATATGATCCTATTGATGACTCTCTGGCCGCCAGTAGCTCCGCGCGGAACCGCAATGTTATCTCGATGCCAGAATCGCGGCTCTTCGGGAAGTGATTGCCTCGGAAAATTTGATTAACAGATGCGATCTATGCGAGTTTGTTTGCGGCCATCGCTTTCCCCGCGCTCGCCCGCGAACGTGCCGCCCAGCATTAGGGTAGGAAGCAGGATGGCCTAGGGACTCGATTTCGACTCCAATCAGACGGAAGCGGCAAGCTCGGTGACTGAGCTCAGTGGTGCCGACTCTCGGCTTCGTACCAGCGATGAAATAACGGAACATGATGGTGAATAATTCCGCAGTCATCGGGCCGTCTCAATCGCTCAGAGCCAACGTGTCGACCCCGCGAATATTTGAGAATTCCGCGGATTCCGCGGAATTCGCAGCGCGGAATCGTGCTCAATTCCCGAAAAATGTCCAATCAGTGATAGATATGCACACTGAAATCTTCCCTAGGGAAAATGAGTGTGGCGAGTTTTACTTTCTTTTCGTTCCCCGCTCGATCTTCTCGGTCAGCCGGAAACCGTCGGTTCGGTTCCGTCAGGGAAGCGTTCTACCCGGTCTCACTGTGCCATCGGGCGTGAAAATCTCTAGAAGAACCTCATCGTGAGCGGAGTCGCGATCAGTCGCCGCGCGACAGTGAGCCTGTTTTTGGACTTGTCCGTGAGCGATTGCGGGGAGGTTGGGCGAACGAGTGCTTCTGTATTATGATTCCAAATCCGGAGTTGTAGTCCTTTCATATGATATCAGTCGGTTCAAAAGGCAAGATTAATTTCATGAGTCACTAATTTCGACAGAAGTCATGAGCATGACGCGGGATTGAGTTATGCAACTTCAAAACGCTCGATCTCCGGACGAAAGCAAGGGCACAGGATTATAGAACACTACTGAAATTCTGTGTTCACGGCTCATTCCGGGAATGCTTCGTCCATCCGGCCGCCCGTTTGCTCGTGAGCGGAGCTCCGGCTCTCGTCCATTTGAGCGAGGGGTCGTTTGTAAACAAGAAGTCGTTTCTCCGGCGTTGGTGGCATTCACGTTCCAGGTGATTTTCTCTGGAGAAAGTCAGCTTTCACACTTCAGGAGAGCTTCCGAACCGCGGCCGGGCTGAAGCCCGCCACCGAATGTAAGAATGGACGGTGTTGAACTTAGAAGTTTTGCTCGGTCGTTTGCCAGGCCCGATACCGACGCGTTTCGCCATTTTCCAAACGAGGACCCCACCGTTCCAGGCCGGGATCTAAATCTGATTTTCGTGCTAATACGCCAGCTCTCTTCGCAATCGAAGAACCCCGGCCCAGACGTCCCGTCGGAGAGGCGGACGCTAAAACGCTGAGCCGCCGATGACCAGACGCGTGGGCAAGTGAAACCCATGACTTTTAAATGAACGTAACTGAAGTCCGCGCCTGAAGAACGCAGCGCGTCATTACGAACCGAATACATCACGTGCTTTCCCAACCCCCAGAGCCTTCAGCGTTGGAAATCAGCGAATTCTGAAGCCGCACCTTTTGTCCATCTCCCGAGAACTTCCCCATTTTCTTGAGACGAAAGTTCAAGCGATCGACCCTCAGAGATATCCCGTTTCTCACGATGATGTAACATTCCACCTGATTATTTTTCTCGGTGTGGCCTGGATCCTGGATGCCCCGAGTGCCAGCTCAATCGATCCCCATCGGGAGTTACAATTCCCGATATCGGAGTATGTCTCCCGCTTTATATCCATTCCTATCATGGAGTGCGATTCATCTACCAACTCTCACATTACTGAGATAATGATGATGAATAGAGCGCTTCCAACGCCACCGGCCATCACGGAGGCGCGCATCGCCCGCAGCCTGACGTGAATCCAGGATTCCCCCAGGATCCGGAGCAGCCTACTCCTGAGCCGCGGGCGTTCCTAGACTCCAATGAATGGACCTTCAGTTTCTTCCCCGCCTCTCCTGAGGAGAGCTCGGGGTGGTCGGAAGGAGGACGCCAGAATCAATCTTCAAACGCCCTCATCGATTCGGTCTGATCGCTTCGAACGCCTTGCTGGTTTCGGATTGGCGCTGAACTGTGTGATTGTCTCCTTTTCAGTCAGACGAGGTGGCGATGTTGCAACTTGAAAACACGAAAGCGTTTGTTTCCAAGCATTTGCGACTTCATTCACTCACTTCCTTTGCTACCAATAAAAGCAGATTGTTCTCTTCATGTAAGAAAGCCAGTCATTCACACCTTAGAACGCTCCTCGTGGACCTTTGCGAAAGCTGGCAACACTCCGTCAAGGGAAAACTGGGAATTCCTTCTTCTCGAAGAAAGCAGTTGTCGAAAATGCGCTCGAATAACATCGTCTCGAAATCGGCCTGTTCGCTATGAAATGATCAGGGACATGATCTCCACGGGCCTTGGTCGCGAGAGAACTCGGACGACGGCGCGAATCGGCCCATAAGTGAGGCAATTAGGGCATATGAAATATCCTGGACGGATTCCCTGAGGGGAACCGCGTTAGCGACTAGCAAGCCGTATTCTCTTTGGATGCAGATGTTGATTGGCGCGCTTATCAAGCGAGCGGATGAAGCGGATTCGAGGCCGCTTATAAACCATGCTCTTCTCGACTGAATCCTAATTAATCAAATCTGTTGCAATATTTATCATGGGTGAGTCGTGCGGCCGGACGGCTTTCTTTTTCAACGCTAGTCTCATGTATTCCCGACAAACGTTTTGCTGACGAGAAGACTGCTTCCTTACGGGTCGATCGTGGCGCAGCGCTTACAGTTACGATTTAGACATGCATCGAAACGAGATGACCGGAACCATGAATGACTCGATACGATTGAGAGCTACTTCAGCATACGTCGACGAAATCGGTGATGAACAGAGAATCGAGATCTCCGAATGTGACGGCCTCTGCGCCGTCCGATTAGCGGCCCTCGCGAAGCTCATTTCAGGGGACCGAAGTCATTGAAAAGAGAAATCCGAAACCATGAGCGGAACATTGGGATCATCAAGTCACACAACGACATTCGACGAATGACGTAAAGTCAAAGTATGCGTTCCGATGCTGACCGAACCGCGTACGGATAGGATTCAATGGTGGAGTTTTTGCTTTCGTTCCGAGCAGCGGTCGCAGTCGCTATTAACGACGACGCGATTGACCAAGCAGCGTCCATCGACATTTAAAAAATGGACATCATTAGAAATCGTTCAGCGCACTTTGGTCGACTCAAAGATCCCGATCCGTTGTCTCTGATGACAGTGATAGTTTGCGAGCAACCGAAATAACGAAGACTGGTCAATCAAGAAGAAAACGTCATGTCGGTCGCCCACAGCTGATTATCAATATAACTAGCATTTCATCCTGCTATTATCTCGCTTCCCGATGCATGTAATCGTGCTCACGGGCTCTGGTTACCAATTGACTCATCACAACATCACAACTTTGTTTCACCCATCGCTTCAGACATCAATCATCCCGAGCGTTCAGATGTCAGTCCACGTGTATCGGTGGTTTCAACCCACTCAGCCAGCCGTCAGTTTTCACGAACAAGCGGCGAATTCTCCCATGATCGTCAGCGGCCAACGAGGATCTGTCGGCTGACTGCATTCGACAGAGCGTCTTCGATTGTAACAAATCCGAGATGATTTCCCACCGTGGGTTATCGCGGTCGGATGTTTTCTTCAAAAAGGGTTTGTGCGACCGTGTTGGTGTGCTAATCACTTTCTTGGAGGAGCGTCGCAGTAAGGAGCCATTGCAATGCTCTTTCGGTTCACTATAGGATGTTTTCGCCGAAAAATATCTTATGCTAACATCGTTCTAAATTGATGAAGTACTCTGCGGGTTGAGATTGTGTAGACGATTGCGAGCGACTTTCCGGTCCAGTCTCCCGTCACGACAAGCATCAGCTCCCGGTTCAACGAAATATCGGGCCTGCACACCAGAAAGACCATAGACTGGATGGTCGTCTCCGCAGGCAGCCGGAGCGATTCCTCTGGAAGAATATTCATCACCCCTATTCATCTCAAAGGCAGAATGGGGTACAGGGAGGCGATTGTTTCGTACGGAGACCATTGCCGTGATATGCAGGTCAGCGTCAGCTTCGTCCCAGGGACTGATAAATGTTCGCGATCATGGAGTTCATGTCTTGGAAAGGAGAAACAGGTCGCGCAGCGAAATTGTCACAATGAGCTAGCGTTGTCCGACCCACCTTCTCTTGATCTTCGCACGATCTATTGCACCCTGATCACGCTTTGCGACTTCTACCTTCGTAGGATTTATTTTCCGGGGGGAACGATCGCACTTGTTGCGATCACTTCTTTCGAGAGAGCTCCATGAGACATCCGTGAGAGTTTTCGTTCAGCTTACGTTTTTCTGGATGGACGACCCATGTCCTAGGATGGATTGGTGACGCTTGTCGAGCGAATTCCCGCGGGTGCACACCTAACAAAGGCACACACGGGCTAAATCACATCTCAGTGCATCCACGCGCTCTCATCCTCTCCCAGATCCGCGAGCTCGAAGCGATGACTCGCAGAAAACTCGATCAGAGAATCGGTATCTCTGCTCGAAAAAATCACAGTCCTGGGAGATTTCGACTTTTTTTCTTGGCATCCCGCAGACGATATACACTTTTCTTCTAGGATGAATGGCCGGGACTTCCAATCTGAATCACAGAGCCATGTCGAGCACGAAGGTTGCGACCATTCACAGCTCGGTGGGCGGATGCTTTATTATCTGATTAATCACACACAGTGCTGACTTGCTCCGACAAGGATCTTGGCTACGGGTCTTGATTAGAATTCCACCGACTCAAGGATCGATTCTCCTTATACCTTTATCTGAGAGAGACTTGCATGGCAGCACCGATATCGGCGGGGGTCCCGATCCCGCTGCTCACCCGGCAGAATGTCGAAATCTTCGAATCAGCTTCCTCCGAGAAGCCGCACGAGTATTCCTGTGTCTGCTCCGCGATGTCGTTCTCGAAACGACATGCATTCTCCATTCGAGGGCTCTGTGAATACAGTCTGCGTACCTCCGGAGCCGAACGAAAGACAAAGATATTGAACATATCATACATCGTTTTGTATCAATACATCCAACGATCGCTCGACACCGGTGAGAAGCGCCCGATAAGAGCCGCCTGCTCCTCCGCTCGCGCCCGAGAGGAGAGGAAGCCTTCATTCCAAATATGCCTCTGCGATTCACAGAAAACCGATTAGAATAAGCCCGCTCCTACAATTTTGCAGCGCCGGAGCCCCACCCCCTCTACAGCCCAAAACTCATCCTGAAGAAACCGTGCGGCAGGTGTTCAAGCCCCGACTTAGGGGATGATTTGTCGATGCCGGCGGGACGTCGCGTCGCTTGGTTTTGACGGTCATTGATTGTGGGCAAGGCAACGAGTCCATCAATATCAATAGTATGTTGTAGCGACTGCAATGAGAACTCTACCGCAGTTTCACCCGCAAGCGCGAGCTCCGGAGCCCCCATCGAATTGTGGTATGAGAGTTCCCACTAATTCCCGGGCACTCCAGGACCTTCCCGCGGTCTCCCGAGGGCCCATGGGCCATGGCCCAGCATTCGGTCGGAACACTGCCCTACATGACTGATCCTCTCCTCGTTTCCCGGAGTCGTTCCTTGCTCGCTTGAGCCGGAATCGTCATCGAAAACGTGAATGAAATGTCTTTTCCCTAGATGTTTTGTCTCTCGGTTAGGCGTGCGCTTCACGCATTAGGCTGAGCGACGGAAGAGCGGCGACAATGGTGCGTGTAAGTTCGCCGTCACCACGCAGAGCGTCACGCTCGCGCTGGGAGAAGTTTCCAGACATATTAACCTCAGCGTTGCTGGATGCGCCGCTGGAGTCATTGTCGTCTTTTCGCACCCAGATCGTATCAGTCTACCCATAAAGCGATCGTGGTCACGGAAAACCATGACTCTCCTCAACACTTCTGGCATCCGTTCACGCGCAGACTTTTTATTCAGCAACTAAATTATCTTGTTTACGATTCGCCGTAGACGACGTCGCATGCAAGCTCAATTCCGCTGCTTTCCTTGCTTGTGGTAAACACCCCGCGAAAGTATCTATAAGTAGAGCCAGACGGTGTTACAGACATCATTATGTTCAGCGACCGAATCTATCGCTGGTTAGGTGTCTGGTGAGCCCGGTCCGTGACGGCAAGAATTCCAGTAAAGAGCTACTGACATAACCAGTGGCCGATTAATGGGGTCGACATCCTGAGGGCAGCCGCTGAGAGCGTAAGATCTGCCCCGGACTTACGTAAAATGGCTCCTTCTAGAAGTCAGACCCGAAATGCGGAAAATAAAAACGTCAACATTATCAGCAGCGAGCCCACGGCAGCATCACTATCGTCGCCATATACAGGACACAGGAAGGTGTTCGGACAGATAACTCGCTGGTTTGTCCGGATCGCAGTTTTATCGGCGAAAGTTCGTCCGAGTCGCGACGCCCATCAATGCATGGCCAATATTTGGCGGCAAGAGTCGAAGTATAGCATTAGGAGAAGCATGCGTTGTACGGCCCATTTATGGTTTGTGATATGCTCGACTTTGAAAAGACCACTTTCTGCCAGTGAGGAACGCCCCGAACGAAACGGCTGATGCGGAACGGATATGATTGTGATGTCCTTACACAGTGAAAGGACGACATCTCGAATTCATTATCCTAGCAGATGACTTGGCAGCGACGAGCTTGGAAAATCAATGTCTCTGAATCAGCGGTCATGGGCTCATGAGCTGGACTGGAGGAAATGCCAAATCTCGCGGAGATGATCTGCGTGTCACCGGGCAATCCTGAAAACTCGCCGACTGTTGATCCGTTTTTCCGATTGAGAATCCATACGGGAAAAGTTCGTGATCGCTAGCAGTGGCTCGCTATGGGTCTTGTTGGAGTGAATTGTAAAACTAACCGACTGCTTTGGATCCGAAGTTGCCCGTGTTTTTCTCTGTGGGGTTTTGTTCCCGCGATGGTCGCTGAAGTGACATAAATTTTTATATGTGACTTCCTCCAGCATTTTATGAAGGTGATTGGTCTTCGCCTTTGTCTGGAAGAAGAGCGCGGCTAGAATAAAAGGTGAAGAAAACACGACAATCGCGAGAAGTTTTTGAATCATCTATTGAAAATTACCTTGAGGCTCCTATCAGAGGGGGAACAATTCTGAGGCCTTGCATTCCTTCAACTTTCAAAATTCAAATCCGTGTCGACTGGTTATTCGCAACAGGAGCCGGACATCTCGCGCTACCCGATTTTCCTAGTGGGGCGAGAATGAACGTCTGCCTGGGGAGACAGATGCGTCAATCGACCCTGGACCCGCTTAAAAGGTCGTGGACTAATCAGAAAGCGGGGACCGTTATCGGCATCCGATCAGGATAGTCGTCGTCCTATGTTTTGCGATCAAGCGCTGTGCGGAGAATAATTCCTTCCGATAGGGGCGGAGTCGGAAAAGACGAGGGAAGCCATCCGCATGACGGCGATCGGGAGGTTTTTGGAATGCCAAGCAGTAGTCAATTGCAGGTCGGGAGAGCGGAAACCGAAGCCACGTCGGGATCCTCAATGTGAGGAGCTTCAAAAGGAAAGAGAAACAACAGAACGTTGCGGGATCAACATTGGTTTTATCAATGGCGGATTCGATTTCTGAAGATGAGAGAACCTTACGGGATGATTCCGAGAATCGAATCATTTATTTGAGAGCTCGAGAGCACCGAGGAAGGCGGTAGTGATTAGGTTGAAAGAGGCTGATGCAAGAGCATGAGACCGGCTTCAGCCTCTCGCTCTACAATGATCGTCGCCAATTGACAAATTCAACGATCAGTAGCAGGCAGAGTCGATGTGACCGATATCACATTCTGCGGTCGAATTCCCCGGAATACGCCTCCGAATGTGTACGTGGTTACAGCTACAGTGAAATCCGATTCTTTCAAAATGAGCGAACTACGAGTCAGAACACCCCTTGACCCCGTTCCTAATACGACAGATCGTGTCGAGGGGAAAGGCGGGAGCTAGCAAGCAAGTGATAAACAAACGAACCAGGCATGTGTTAAGCAATAGTCACGATTGATGAAAACTCGGAGCAGGTGCTCGAACGTCTCATTCATTCACCCTTCGGAACCGAACTCCGATGGCGGTCGCAAATGGAGCATCGGAGAGGCTCCGTCAATCCAGACATGCGAAAGTGCAAGCTGCCTCGGAATGCGCGTGGAGCCAGATGCTGCCTCTCGCGATATCGAGCAGCTTCGGAGAACCTTTTGCAGCCGCTCTTCGCTGGATATGATCTCCTAACTCCTAACGCAGGGGTTCTTAACCTTTTTTGCCCTGCGGAACCCTTATTATTGGTTTCGGACTCTATCTTTCGAAATTTTTCCCCTTTATCACCTTAAAACCTTCGACCACGATCGCATGAAGTACCCTGCATGCATTCGAGCTTAGGGGCTTAAAAGTCTGAGCAGCCGAGCAGGGGCTCGCCCAACCCTGGGATTCAGCGGAACCAAGGTTAAGAAGCGCTGTCCTAGCGTAATCCTCAGTATTTGGAGCAAGCCCTTCGTCTTAGTCTACGCCACATGGAGCTCATCAAATTTTACCCTTCTGTTTTCACATCTGACGAAGCGGTTTCCAATGATGTTTGTTCGAATGAATGATTGAGCCGAGAAAGCTGACCCGGCACATCTACAAAACCAAGCGCGGGCAGGGGAGTTGCTCGGACTGTGGAGCTGTAATTCATCGCGTGAGCGTGAGCCATCATCCTTAGATATCATTTGTTCCCGGAGCCATTATGGCAGGGTGCTGAAAATCTGAAGTTTCACATATCTGATTCCAGCTGAAACGTTCCATCATCGACGCCTCGCCGAAAAGCTGCACTTTGACTGATGTCGGCTGTCAACATCCGAGGAAATGAAATTTGATCCAGCTAAGGCAAACTTCACGTTTTCCCCCGAGCCACAGTCAGTACTGAGCAAGGCATATTGTGCGTTCGGGGGAATGACATCGAAACTCGTGGTTCGCTATCTCGTGCGTTTTTATGCACAGCTCTGCGCAGGCACGTGTTGAAAATGAACGTTGATAGCATCGTGGAGCCTTCGAAGCTCGACATTACTATTTTTCTCCGTTTGCAGATCCATCGACAGTGTCGTGGGCAAAAGAAGTCCCATCGGTCGGATCACAACGATTTATTCATTCATTCCGAACCCGACTATTTGAATTTTCGAGCTTCCGCTGCCCGTTGGCATCTGGTATCCGAGTATAGAGCACAGCGTTGGGACGGATTATCTTGATCGATGAGGTATCTCGTACGGAGAGGAAGGTATTCCTTCTCCACGGAAAATCGATATCAGCTGCCAATGCTCTTCGGGCTCATCATTGGACATGGACAGAACATCTGATTGTGGGGTTCTCGGATTCTGATTTCGCTGAGGAACGCTCGAAGAGAACCATGGGCGGAGCTCGTCCGCACTCATTCATGCGATAATCATCTCGTTCCCTCATCGGATGCGGGAAAACGTCTTCCTATTCAAACGGACCGCATTTTTTTGACTCCCGCGTGTCTTCAGGGCTGATTCAGCGATAAGTTCAACTAATTGGCCAATGGCTCCAAGGCTCCATCTCATTCAGATGCGCACACCGCTTGTTGCGTCATCGTCATCGCCGCACTGAGACATCTCGTGTAGGATCGGTACCGATCCAGTGTATTTGATCACGTATCCTATGAGTATGATTAATGAGTTCATTCCGCTCACAGGCGAGAGATATCCCGCTCGAGCATCAGCCCGCACCCAAAAACGATTGGACGGCTCCCATTGCACGGCATGTCACGAATGCTCGCAAGCTCGCAACCCAATGATGGATGCATCAAGAACCCCGCGTTTATCTCTATTCGTCGAGGAAGGAGACCGCTAGACTCTGAAATCTCCTGGCACGTGACTCCCAACCCGCTATGATTCTCTGAACCTGCTAGCTCGATCTGGGGATCTTTGTGCAGGGTCCGATCCTTTTCTTGAGACGAACCAAGGAGGCTTGAGGGTGGAACTCGACTGCGTTTCCGATCCCACGATCAGACAGACGGGGATTCTACATCCTATATGGGATGGAATCCTCTAACTGAGTGAGAGCTCGCCTTGAGTGAATTCTACAGCTGAACTTTATTGAAACGCTCGCGATTTAGAAGATTGGAAATATGTACAGAGAAGATTTCCTGAATGTCGATCCGTAGCCGACTGCAGGTCTTAGTGGACCCTACCGCAGTATCTCATGCCTAGGGCAGGAAGTTCTATCAAGAATTT
This sequence comes from Galendromus occidentalis, assembly GCF_000255335.2. Taxonomy (NCBI): domain Eukaryota; kingdom Metazoa; phylum Arthropoda; class Arachnida; order Mesostigmata; family Phytoseiidae; genus Galendromus; species Galendromus occidentalis. Next base: position 1,773,610 of record NW_003805476.1, on the reverse strand, counting down.
ACAGGGTGTTCGAAGCCGAGATTACGGCGCTCGGTAGCATCTGCAGATTCGAAAGCATTATCGTTCTGCTGTCATCTCTCACACATTCTCAAGGGTTGGTCATCCCACTGCCGATCCAGGTTTCTCAGTCGCCAACATGTTACGTTGATCGACCTACAGATGTCTTCTACTTAACGCGGATCCGCTGGACAAAGAAACTTTTTTTGCATGTAGCCGTTTGCAGGGTCACGGATCAGTCCGCAGACTCTCTCATTTGCCCACCCACCGCTCAACCGGAATTCAGAAATCCAGCACCGTGAGATTTAGACCTTTTCTGATCAGACCTCTGAATTCTATCCGAGGGTTTCATTAGAACCTTGTTCGATGCCTCGTGGGTGGATTTGAGCTCTTTCTGGGTATCGGTGTCCGTTTCCGGAAACAACATCTAATTAAGGCTAAATTTCCCGATTCTGGACATTCTTCAATTTAGATAGGGGATGATAAAGCAATATTTCGATCTGATACGTTGAAGATCCCACCGCATTCACAACGTCCCCTCTGGTGCTGTCAGCTCAGTAATACTACTACGTTAGGTCCTTAGATTAGCTCACGACGACGGTCTGGCTGATGACCGTGAGACACTCCTCCAAATACAACATCCCTCAACAAAACTCTCCTCGCGGAAAAACTCCCGCTTGATTCTGATAATATCCGATAGCTTCCAGAACGATTACTCGAGAGTACACTTGCCTTCCTTGTCAATGAGAGCGACAAGATCATACCGCTTGAAACATAGCGTGAAAATCAGACGGATTCGGCGGGTTCACAAAATTGTTATAACTCATTGTCCTCGGAGCCGTCTGATCGAATCAGTAAGCGGATGCGTCGCATTCTAAGCTGACAGATTCCCGTTATCGTACAGGAATACATCGTACATCTCCGCGATCACTTGACGGCCTCCGAAAAATCGCCCGTGCAAAGCTCGAATCGCTTGATGCATTTCCGCGGTAGAGCCGAATTCGACGAAAATTTTCACATCAGTCGTCGAAGCATCGTCTTCTTCACCGTGTCTCTCCATGTGGATCAGAACCTTTTGCACCTTTCCGAATTTCCCGCATTCTTCGCTGATTTCAGGCTCCAGATCTTCGTCTACTTCGTCTGCTCCAACCATGTTCCTGAAAAGCCACGGCACGGCATCAGTAAGTGGAATCCATCGAGGACGACGAGGACATCGAGGACGACAGAGAAAACTCAAGCGTTCTCACCTCAGGATCATGACGCACTGTTCACGTGTCTTGGTTCGCATAAGTCTCCGCATCATGGCAAGTCTGGCGCCTCCTCCTTTGATAGCCACGTCGCCTTCAGGATCTTCGGAGTCCCCGACAGGAGCTAAGGGCAGTTCTTTCGCATCCTCCAGAAGATCCTCAAAGGAGGGCTTTTTCAGTTGAGGAGGAGACGTGCTCGCAACGGGAGCGGGAGCTGGTGCCGGAGCTGGAGGATGGACAGCGACACCGATCGGTGGGAGAGTGTTAATGACAGTCGGAGGTGGGAGGTGGACCTTCGGTTTTCCATCTGCGTCAACTGAAACCGAAATTTTCCCGTTGGAGAGAAACTCACCGCATAAGGGACTCATGCGGAAAATGAAGCGATCTCGGTCACCGTCATCGCCCCAAGAATTTGAACTTACGGGTCACGATTCCTGGCGGAGGGAGGGCGACAGGAATGCTAATGGGGGAATTACTGGATTGGGAAGGGGGAGGAACCGCTTCCATCGCTTGAATTTTGGCCGTGGCAGCTGCGGCGGCAACGGCTGCAGCGGTTGGCAGGGGTCCAACGATTCCGGGGGCCGCGGGCATAAGAACTCCGTGCGTGTTGAGAGCGCAGTCAGGTGGCGTGATCGCACGACCGACGCGTACCAGTTGGCCACCAAGATCGAACATATTCATAGAGGCGATCGCGTCAGCGGCGGCTTGACTCGTCTCGTATTCAATGAAGCCGAATTCACGGTGTTTCTCTGCTGCCGTCATTCCGGGCGCCAATTTACAGCTTTTGATCTTGCCGAAAGCTTCAAACACCGAATGAACGTCGGCATCACTGAGATCTTGATGGATCGAAGCAATGTATATGCGAGGCGACGATTTCGACTCTTCCATTATTTGCTCGAGAATCGGAGCCGCTTGAGGCATGTTCGAGGGACGACCGACCTGTCGAAGAAGAATCCAGAGGTTGGTCTTGGACGGATGGAGGAGGGAACGAATGCGAGACCGAAATTCATGCGAGAATGAAGCGATGGTTGCAACGAACCTTGATGTTTCGGCCTCCCATGAAAACTCCATTCATTTGCTCCAAGGCCAGTTGAGCGGCCTCGGGGAGCTCGAATTCCACGAAGGCGAAGCCTTTGTGTCTCGAAGTGATGGTGTCGTAGGACATGTTGATGGCTTTTACCGGTCCGAAAGGTTTGAACGCCGTGCGCACCGCGTCTTCCTTCAGCTCAAAGCTGATGCTGCCGACGTAGATACGGCACATCAGGACCAGGGCCTATGATGAGAAATCAGTCAGATTCTGAGAGTATAATCATAAGCGAAAGATACTTGAGAAAGTCCCGGATCGTGCAATCGCGGCTCCCTGGCGGAAAAAATCCGGCGGGCAACAGACCTGGTGTCTCTGGAGGGATTTCTGCTGTTGCTGCGTATGCGCCATGGTCTGTTTTATGATGACGGTCTTTATGCTCTGCTCCGTGGCATATTTCTTCGCTCGATCGACCATCTCCTTCTGTTCAGGTGTCAATTCCGGGAGCTCGTAGCTTCGGATAGCTTCCAGGGTAGCTTGGGCTTGGTCTTTCAGAGCGCCGGGCCCCGCCAGGACGGGACCCGTTTGTACCCCTAGAAATGCTACGAGAAATCAGCACGCTTGAAGTTGCAACCGACTCAGCCGGGAACACTCCGCGACTCCGACTGCAGGAGAACTTCCATTCGAATAATCGTGAACTGTTCAACCCTTGTCTCATACGAAAAAAGATAGACCCTATGTTCCGTATCAAATGTCCGAAGAAATCGTTGTTCGGCGGGTTTTCGATTCCCGAATGAATGCTTGCTTTCTGAGCTGAATCTTTCACCACAACGGTCTACCTAGTGGACTCCAGAATCTATGAGGTACCTATTGGCTAGAGGGCCATTCTCAACAGGGCCAACGGTTTCTGTAAGAGTAGGACCTGGAATAAACGAAAAAAAACATCTCTTATGAGCTCATTGGAAACAGCTCGAACGCGATCAACGGATCATCGAGTCAGAGCAGCGAGTATCTCTTGGATAAAATGGTGCACTCCGAGAACGATGGAAGAGAAATGGAAGCCTAGGTGGTCGATGCGTCTTCTTTCAGGTTTTTAGTCTTGCGGTTATCGCAGGGGAGCGATCTACGAAACTCTAGGGAATTCCCTCAGAGGGAGCTGCCGTCAAAGGTCAAAGCTTCCTTCGGATGCACAGCTCGGTGCTTTCAACGCACACGAATCGACTAAAAATCGGAGCGGAGAAGACACAAAATGCGAAAACGCAACAGGACTCTGCGGATAAGTTCTGAGAATATCTCTTCGTATAACAACGAGCTCGATGGGATCGACGGTGCAGGACGCATCGGGAGTCATTCAGGAGGCCTTTCGCCTGCCGGAATCGCTGAGGAGATATAATAGAAAAGTTTAGATGACGAGGATAGCCGGCTAAATTCGCAACCACTTCGATTCATGAGAGAGCGCGTCTGACTACAGCAAGAATTCGCTTCGCATTCGATCGAATCGGGTAGGACGGAATGCGACTCTCCAGCACAATCCTCTAACTGGTGAACTATATCGGGTTTTCCCAGACAGGATGCTTCTGTCGCTGGCATCAGTGCGCTTTCTTAGTCAACCAGGCGCAAATCAAGGTTAGCCAGGCGTGAGGACTGACGAGTGATATTCGTCTGTCGTGCCCGCTCTTGTTAGTCTGAACGTTTCGCGTCTAGCCCCGTTTGCCATGTTGGCGAATCGCCTTGTCGCGAAACTGACTCTTGTCCAAACTCATAGCCGTGCGCGTGTCCTTGGAGCTCCCAAGCTGAGGAGTTGTGCTGCCGTCTCGTGGAATAAACAAAACACAGTTCGAAACGTTATTCAAAAACCCAGCTCTGCATAGATCTCTGACAGCTGCTTGTCGATAGCGAATGCAGAGCGGGAGGATTTTTTCTAAGGACTCCGATCTGTCTTTGTCTGCCTGTTCACTCGAGAGACTCACCATATTTATTGTCGACTTTCGGCTTCTTTGCGTTCTCAGCGTGCCATACATTGCCGCCGAGGTTTGCCTGGGGGAAAACAAATCCTTTTTCAGAAGATGCCCGGAAACGATTTTATAAGGCGAGCCGAGTGTGATCGATAGCTCTAGTTTAAGAGAGTCCGCCCGAAGGCCAGATCGGGGTATCCTCTTCCGAGGGATTGAGAATCTGGAACATTGTTCCTCTCGAGTTTCGCAATAAGAGGATTTCAGCGGTAAATATACGCGTCCATCTCTCGATCCTCGCGAATGGAGGGGTATCAATCGTGATTCGGCCACTGATCGAATTCCGATCGCGAATGTATACTGAGGCCACATCTGGTAGGGGTTTCGATACGTTTTCATGAATGCGCTCTTCTTTCAAATTTTTGACCTACTTGCGGAGTCGGGAGGGTCCGCGTCATCGCGTACATCGTGCGAGGAGTCCCAGCAGTCCTGTGTCTCTGAAATTTCGCTAGACTTCCCTGAATTCGGGAAACGATCCGATAATCCTCTGGCTTCCGCTCGTTTGTTGGTCCCAGCTAGCTGCACACTTGCCTACTACGCAACAACAACAATAAGAGGAAGTTCGAAAACAGACGCTCATCTTGTGCTGTGACTAGTTCCGTCACTTAACGAGTCGCCTCAAAACGCTTACTTTCTATAGCGAAATCCCCACGTGTTCGCCATACACTCAAATCTATACGATGTCCCCGTGTCCTCCTCGGGAAAGCTTAAAGTGTTCAGCTCGATGAATTATTCGAAGATCGCCCCCGGGAACTCTTCTCGACAAGCAAGGGGTCTAAAGCTCGGAAGGCGAGTCAACTACCGACCGGCCATCAACGACAACGACAGAGTCGTCTTCGAACAGAGAGAGCTTGCGGGATCAGTTCGGCTCTGCATTGTCTTATTGCTCTCTGCTAATCAAAAATCGTCTTCTCATACATCCCATGAGGAATTGACCGTCATCATGGCGTCCGCAGCTATGAACAGCAGCGAAGACCAAGAGAAAGTGAGGTTCCAGATCGAACTCGAGTTCGTACAGTGCCTGGCAAATCCGAACTACTTGAACTTCTTGGCCCAAAGGGGATTCTTCAAGAAGAAAGCTTTCTGCAATTACCTGAACTATCTCCAATACTGGAGCAAACCGGAATATGCCAAGTTCATCAAATACCCGATGTGTCTGTATTTCTTGGAGCTCCTCCAATATGAACATTTCCGGCGAGAAATCGCGAACGGCCAGTGTGCGAAATTCATCGAAGACCAACAGCTGCTGCATTGGCAACATTACACACGCAAAAGAGCGAGATACATGACAACCCTGTGAGTTCCGATAGAGGAACGTGTTTTTTTTGTGGACTCCTGATCGAGAATAAAAAAATGAATGAATAAAAATAAATAATAAATAAATATATCTCCCAGGAATCATTGTACTCATCTCTCCCAGAATCATTTTCCCGCCGGAATCCTATCCAATGCTAGTCGACCATTGGCAGTGAGAGGATATCCCGAAACTTCCAGCCATCCCAAAAACTCTCAGGAATTCGAAGTTGACCCGGAGGAATGGCGGGAGGCGGGGATATCCGCAATCTATCCATCGCATGTGGAACCATGAGGTATTCCGCTTGTAATAGCTGTCGAGGTAAAGATATTGCTCTGTCATGACGATAGGTCGAGTCAAACGCACAGATATGAATGATTGATATTCTGTTTTATTGAAACACGTGCGGCGTCATCTATATTACAAGCTCTATATACAGAAACGTTTCTACTCTGCATCCATCGTGCTTCATGTTTCTCTCTGTCTACCTGTGAGTCAGACTCTTCCGGCGTGGACCTCAATCGAATCTCAATCAGAATATGTTCAATATATATAGAAGTTTACATACTCGAGACCCGCAAGATTACAGCGGCGGCGCTGATAGAAGACGGAGTCAAGTTCAGAATTCCCCTCCCGCCCCAATCTAGTTGCAGTCATATTTTTCACACGCCGAATGGGAGTTGGCCAGATACGCAGACGAGAAATTTGCATAGCACTGGTCAGGAGACCCGAAATATAGTTTATTCTCCATTCCGATTACTATGAGACCGCTCAAAAATACACGGTCGTTTGAGCTTATCTTAGACGTATACTTCTTCTACTCCCGATCCCAAACATTCGTTTCGAAACTCCTCGAGAGAAGCGACATAAATTACTTTAATACGGTTCACAAACTTGTATCTCAAACTGGATTCATGTACTTCGAGAGATTTCGGTCAGACCCAATCATACGGTTCCCTTCCTCGCGTTTCTCAAGGTGAAAATTTGATAATCTATTTTCAGTATAATGGCAGTGACTTAGCTTGGGACATACTCGGTAATCCATCGCTGACACTCGCAAGGAAAAAGGAGCTCGCGAAAAAATATGTATAAAAGTGGCCTGAAAGCAGCTCTTTCACAAGCGATTGGTCTCACACGCAGATGATCCCGCAAATTCGCTCGCGTAAGCTGTATACTTCCAGGAAAAATCCGGAAAAAAGGTAGTGAACCCCAAAATACGTTCGGGGCGATTAAAATCCATAAAATTGAGGAATTTGCAGAGGGAAGATTTGAAACAACATATTCTAACTACTAATCGAAATCTTCTTCAAGCCTACGAATTGCATTCTCTCTAGAAGTCGTCGCCGATTCGGTGACGGATACTGATGAACGTTATTCATTGAGATCAAAGACGTACGTTAGCATTCTCGGGAGAAGAAGAAACGACTTTCAGGGCCTTTTCTCCTTTTTGGGCAAATGGCGTCAAACAAGTTTGACATTTTTCCTCCTCCAACTAAGTCTCCTCATCTATCTCAAACTCTGTCCCTTCGGAACTGCCTCCCGCTGTTGGCGGCAATTCCCGGGAACTTCTAGTAATTGGGATTCTTACATTCCATGTGTTCGCCTCTCAGCACTAAATCTCCCCTAACAATAAATAGTTGCAGTACATGAGATGCAGTCGTGGCTGGCTCCATGAGAACCGCGGTGAGACCGTCGGATTGCATGTACCGATTCGGGGGGTTTCTGGTCTCTGCTACCAGGGTTCGTTCCGAAGCTGGCAATAAGATCCGATGCAGCCCGCCTGCTTTCCATCTCTCTTCTTCGGTCTCACGGCTCCATCTTTTCAGACGTTCCATGGAAGGAGGACCTAACTATAAAGCTTTCATAAGATTTTGGGAGCTAAGACGCGACTCTCGAATTTCGATCCGAGGGGAACGAACGAAAGAAAGATGGCGAGCTCGTGAGAAGAAGTTTGAGGAGATCTTCGCAGAGTTATGTCTCAGCTCTAACTAATCGATAGATCGATGGATCCTCTCTGAGTGAAGGTGGCAGCCGGAACTTCATTCAATCGTAATTTCTGAGATCTGGAAGACAGAAGGAATTCTTCAGCGTCGGGCCTCGCGTCCAAGTGGTCGTTGACCGGTGGCGGAACGCAGTCGCCATGATTCTCCCTGATAGGTACAGGATTCGAGGTCTTCGGTGATTCCAGTGACCCACCTTTTTAAGTACGAAGTTGTCGTATATGCGGTGGAGTTCCTCTTTCGTGTATTCTTCGAGAACCACGATGTTTTTCAGGGTTTTGCTAAGCTTCAGTGCGCATTCGATGCAGTGCACCATGTGTTTCTTGTCGATCTCTTTCACGAATAATATGTTGAATACTTCCACCTGGAACATGATAAAAAACATCCAATCATCGATTCTGACTCGCTCGAAAGTATGATGGGGAATTGCCGGAGATTCACGGCGAATATCAAACGAAGAACGACTCCCCGTCAGTTCGCTCCCTAACATGAGTATTCGAGGAGGAAGGGACTCACATCACACGAGTTGCAATAATAGGTTTCTTCGTCATCGTTGCGCCCGTGGAAAATGATGTTCTTGCCGAGACGCCGCACGAACTTCCGCTGGCGTTCTACGCACCGAAGACTCGTCATCAGACACGATTGGATGTGTCGGAAGAGCTCTTCTTCGACCGGTTGGATGTTCCGGATTCTGCTGTTACGGTCTTCTTCGGACGCGGCGTTCCCGAGCTTTTGAAGCCAGAGCACTTTCTCCATGAGGCTCTCGTTCTTCGCCGTGAGCTTCGGGGCGATCTTCTTGGTCACACCCTTGACGTCAACGAAAGTCAGATTCCGGGCGAGATTCCAAGTAAGGTGCAACATGGGCACGATGGACTTGAAGCCCTGCATGCGATTCCACTCGTAGCGCTCTACGCCGAGTCTGTACTGTTCGAGGTTGAAGGGACCGATGTTCCACGCAACATTGTTGCACCAGCCCGACGCCTGTACCCAATGCACGCAGCCCGCGTTCACGAACACCGTATCGCCTGGCTTCTGAGTGAATCGGTACACCGGAATATTCGCAGCCAGGAGATCCTCTTGGAGAGGCCACCAAGAGCCAAACAAGTAACTGGTGCCGTTACGCTCACAGAGCGCGTGGATGTCTCCCCAGTAGGCGTCATCTACGCCGAACCACTCACAGTCGCCCGGTCCGATGTTTATGTTCACCGAACAGAAGTTATTGTTCTCCTGATGACCCGGAGTCCTCGAGCCGGGAACTTTCATGTACAGTTGGACCGTGTTCATTCCCAGTATCGTGTGACCGACGTGCGATAGCATATTGCTCTCGTCAACCACTCGAGCGAAGGGAGGGAGTTTCTGGAGCTCGTTAAGCTGGGCTCCCCATTTTTTATGATCGGAAAGGTCCAGGTTCGTTCCGAACTTGATTGTCTTGAAGCTCGACGACCTCCGCTGGCGTTTGGGTTTCAGGGTTCCGGCGCTCTGCAAATTGGAATCGGACTCCGAGTCGGAGAACTCGATTTCTTTGAGCTCCGGGAGCTCCAGGTCGCCGCCTTTCTGCTTGAGCTTGTTCTTAAGACTCTCGACGTAGGTTTCCGACTGATACTGAGCGTATCTCGAGACGGTTGTGTGGCCGCGATGTGATTCGCATCGCCAGATCTGCCGTACTTTGTCAGCATCCCAATTTTCATCGGAGCTCTGCTGGAACTGTGTCCGAACCTCGATAGTGTGTTCTGGGTTTGACTGGGAGAGAGCTTTCGTTGAAAACAGCGAGAGGTCGACCTTGAGAACGTTACACATATTCCGAACTATGGTGATCGGATGCGATGTGCAGAACGCCTTAACTCTCGCGTTCAGCGCTTCCTCGGCGGTCCGCACCGTGACGAATTTCACCTTCGGCAACAGTTTTTCTCTCGGGAGTCTCGGACCGTCTCGCGCAGGAAATTTCGGTCCGGTGTAATCGTCGAGGAGCGCCATCGTCGGCACGATATGTCCCAAGTCCTCCACCGCGCACTGTTTCTCCAGTTCCTTGGCTGTCATGTTCTTGGAGAAACAGGCGTTGAATTCTTGTAGGTTCACCTTGACGGCATGGTGTGCTGGATGAATGAATCGGGCGTCTTCGTACAAGACCTCCTCCTTCGAAGGGTCGTCGTCTCCACTTTCTTCGCCCGAACTCCCCAGCGAGTCTCTAGACATGCTCTCAAAGTTACCACTCTTCCGTTTGCGGAGGAGAAGCTTCAAGTGCTTCCTCTCGTCCTTTATATCGACTCCTTCACGAATCATGCGCTTGATAGGATCGCCCTCGTCGCGGACGTTGTACTTGCTGCACACAGACTGAAATGGGAATAATTCATTCCGATTATTCGACTGTCACGCGCGCTATCACTTTCGGGGAGAGGATTGGGCTAACAAGAAAAGTACTATACTCACCTTTTCCAACGAATAAGTCATCATCGGAGGAGCCATCGGTGGAGGGCAGAACGAATCAAGGGGGGGCTTCATGTCGATTTTGCCGAGACCCTTTGACATGACGTCGGGCGGCATTCTGAACGGTCCTCCCCGGACGCTTCGCGACGGCATCAGCTGCGGGAAATTGTGTCATTCGTCTTTCTGTCACATTACCAAGCCTAGGCAATGAGGAATCGAGTCCTCTCTCAGACGAACGGATAGATATCTCGGAGCACGAGAGATTTACCTTGTAGGATGCGTCATCCTGGGGAACCTGCTGGGCGTTCTCGTAGTCCGGTGAAGACATCTTGTCGTAGTGAAGTTGCGTATTCCGTTCCACGCAAGCGGCAGTGTTGAATGGCAGTGAAAATCTGAGGAACGAGAATGTCTCCTGTTACGGGCGGTCAATATCGCGGCTCCGCTTTCGATGCCCATTGTCTTATCTGAAGCGACCGAAAGCCGCAACGTAAGCCCGCCGTGCTGCGACCGCCAACGCTGGTCGGCGGTCATGCAGTCCGGGCTTACCAGTCTACAATAAATCAAAGCAGGACGGGGACGAAAAAATCGTCGCTTCTTCACCCACACCACCCCACTCTGGGGAGCGGTCGCTTGTCTTCTGGCTCCCAAGTGTCCATAAATCGTCAGCACCAATTGTCAACATTTCGATCGATAGATAACAGAGCTCATACACGAGACGAAGCTGGCGGACGAGAGCGAGTCCAAGCCCGAGAGCCCGAATTCCCGCTCCGACGCTGAGCAGCCCCGGCGCCTCACGATATCGATAATCTCACTGTCGCGGAAAACTATGGAAACTTGGTATGCTCGACATCCGACAGCTCCCTCTACAAAAAGCTTCAGTAGATCCCCCTGGGTGAAGACCCTTATCATGGGGAGCGATCTACCAGCGGAATCCTCATGGTACCGTTCAGCCATCGACCGGAGAAGTCTCTCTCCATTCCTCGCTTGTCAAGCTTCGAGGTATCATTCAGCGGAACGCTGATTGAGTCATTCTGAATGACTCGCTTTCGACGCGATCTCGAACGTGCGCCCACCGTGGGAACCTTCCGGTTTCACTCGAATACGAGGAGCGGCGCTCGACGACTTAATGAGAGTAACACCGACTGGAACGCGTCCGGAACGCTCGAGCTGCGACACAGAGCGTTGGTGGATTTGAACCGCACGGTTTTCCGGATGGAGTCTCGACGCACGATATCAGAGGCACTTCAGTCCGGATTAATGACATCAGAGCTCCCTATCCTCACCGCCACATAGTAGGACCTCTTCTGGAAAAGAGGTTTTGATCCGCTGCAGTGAAGTCCATGAGATGCACTCAGACACTTTAGACACACTGCGAAAGCGTCGATCGACAAGCGCGGTACATCGTCGATAACTAGCATCCGATCACTTGTGTGGATTTCTTTATGCTTCGGCATTCTTATCGAGCCACGCCCCCTCTCCTCCATTACGTCTCACGTTATTTCCAGCAGAATTGATGTTTTTTCCCAGAAGCAGGTACGTTCCTCCCCGACCGTCCCGTTCCGGACCGGAGGGCCGTGAGTCATCCTCACGGGCCGTCACCGCGCTGTGATTGTCGTTGTCGGTTCAATCATCTTCGCTGTGATTTCTTTCTTATTAGCGAAGCGTTAAAGCTGCGGAGCTATTCGATCGAAGAAGAAACCCTCAAAGCTCCCTCACGGAGGGCTCGCGAGGATCGACCACATGCGACATTGAAGTTTCGTAAAACTTTAGCTAGCGATGAAATAGGCGAAATGTTCACGAGCGACGACGGCCTACGCAATAATAATGACGCTGATGACGGTGACGAAAACGATAGAGACGAAGAAGACGAGGATGCGAAACGCCCGAAATGTCTCTTCCGTTGAGAGAAACTAGCGAAGATGAGACGATGGAGGAGAGAGATAGCGAGAGATTTTTAGAATATCGTCGTCTCCACCCTTTGTGTCTCGTGTCTCGCCTCCAGCCGGAGACACGACAGACGGAAAACGCTTCGGTCCTCCGACCTTTCGATAAGCGCCGTCTGGTGGGAGTCTTCGTCACCCGCCACTCTATCGGTCGGTAGCTTGGACGCTCGGATGGTGGCTCGCCTGCTCGTTGGCTGGCTGGCTTGCATGCTTCGCTGCTCCGTTGGGTGACCCACAAACCGAAGTCGTATTCTTCATCTCGACCCGCTGTCTTCGTTGAAGTTATCGTCAGGGAGCGACGTCTAAGCTCGGTTTCGAGCCTCACTTAGCGAGCTTGACCGAGGGAGCAAGTTGGACAGCTAGCAAAGTAGAGCCTCGGTCTGTCAGTCAGTCAGTCACGCGGTCGGTCAAACAGCCAACCAGTCACTCATTCATTCGACCAAACTGCTAAGCAGCGGTTTACAGCGGCGCTGACTTGACTTGGGTACGGCTTACTAGTTACACCGACACTATCCCCGAGCATTACTACCAACACCACCATCGCCACAAACATTATTGTTAAGAGCGCTCAAGCAGGAATTCCGTGGCGCCGGAACAGACAGCTGAGCGTCGAGAAGTTCCACTTCGGAAAACTCCACCAGCCATGTCGGCCGTGCAAGCCCATGATTTGGATTATTATGGATATTTACTCTGATTCTTATCCTTGGCGCATGTATCGAGCGTTCCGGATATTCGCGAGGGATTTTTCGGGATAGAATAGTTCCCGGAGAATTTTTGTTTCATTCTCCATCATTCGAGCTATCCAAGATTGCCGTAGTTCCTGTTGTGTGCACTAGCACAGATGAGAACTCAGGTGTATGAGCCGCCCTGTGGTATCCGACACCGCGCTTCCCCGTATCACAATGGCCGAAAGACGTGGGTGCTCGGGTGCTGCGGCGAGTGGGACTGAAGAGACTCATGCTCAGCAAATCATTGATGCTTTCAGCAAGCGTCGCCCTACAGGACAAGCTCAACGGGCATCTTCGAGTCGTAACTCTCGAATCATCCTCAGAGGCGTACCGGGAAATGCTCGTTTCATGGTCCGCTCCCGATTCCCATTCTAAGCGTCTGATCGGCTCGATGGCTTCTTCTGACTCTTCGCCCGTTTGTAGACCTAGCTGGTCAGAGGGTCGCTCATTAGGAGCGTAGGGCTTGTTCTCCGAGAATCGTGAGTCGGTTTTTTAAGGGATTCTTCTTCCTTTGAAAACTGCACACCGGAGCCGCCGCCGCCGCCTCCGCATCGTCTGTCTCTTCAAGGAACGTGCGTTCGACTTCAGAAGCGCTCCAGAATTGGGATCATGGGTGCGATCTAGGAGGAAAGCAACTTTCGAAACAGAATATTCACCTAGTTTTTGAGGTGGGCAGTCCGATTAATCCCTCATGGCAGTGAATTGACAGTGGAGCGAATCTGGAACGAAAGACGATTCTTATAATACCTGAATTATTATCGGGCTCCGTCGGAACGGAGAAAAATTGCGTCACCGTACCCATTTGCGGGAAAGTCAACCCCGACTGCGAAAACTAGCGATTTCTGAAACTGCCTGCCCACGTCACGTCATGCGACGCATCCGAACTCATACGAGAATCTATAGCGTCCCCAGTCAATGACAGTACAACATTATAATTTGGGCTCAGCGAAGCCTGACAGCGCAAGGTGGGTATGATGACCGATAAGTGTTATCCACCGGAATGGAATTTATTCATCGGAACAGGAAGCACACCGTTACGAGAGACGCGACGGGATTCCGGATCTCTGCATGCCCTCTCTGAGCTCTGCCTACCGTGAAACCCGTGAGATCCACCACAAGAATTCGCTCCAGACATCAATCCGAATCTATCTATGAGAGTCAATGAAACCGTAGGCCGTCACGTAAAAATACACGTGGATGCCGTAGGTGCGTATGTGAGTTTGCGCGTCAGATGCCTCGACTTCCGGCTTCACTCGGGCAGACATCTGCGTACTGACGGAACCGCCAGCTCCGAGCACCTCGTGAGCGTGTAGGCTCGTAGCAGATCAGCCTAGCGAGCCAGAGACCACCTGTCCGGTGATCTTGGGCGAGCGTGGATCCCGACGACCGTTCGCTCGAGCGTCTCAAGGTCCAAACCGTTGAATCACGACGACAACGGCGATGACTTCTTCGTTTTCAGACGCCGAACCAGCCATTTTGAATGGGCGGAATGCTTGCAAACAAAAAGCTCAGCGCCGAGACAGTTCCGCCGTCCTCGTAGTTCTCGCCATTCTGTTCAGGTCGCGTCGCTTTCGCGGAGGCCAAAAGAGACAGGGCATTTCGGGTCGATAGCGGCGGCGGCGATTGCAGGGATCCCTGGATGGATGGCTCTGGACTAGAAGAAGGCTCTCGAGATATTCCCGAAGCTGCTACGGACCTCAGCGTTGCCGGCGACCGTTGCGGCTTCGGTGAGACGGAAAATTACGGATCGCTCAGGAACTTTTGGAATGGCCGTTGGATCGGAAGTTCCCCGTTGATTGTTGGAAGTAACACGTCGTTAGGGAGCTCGACCGTACGTGACTGTTCGTTCCTCGGTTCCGATTGATTCTTCTGCGTGAACTCGAATGGATGAATGTCCCGGGTCCCGAACCAAGTGTTCAGACGCGATTCGGTGCTCTAGAAATCCAGAACAAGCGAACAATGCCCGCTGTCGAGCGGTAACTCATAGACAATTCGGTGGGAAGCTTGGTCAAGTTGGCAACGCATTGCTTGCCGCTGAGCGAGAGGGCTCGATGGCCCCCATACTCATTGAACATCTTGTGAAGTTTTCTTCTGTGCATCTTTTCTACTTCTCGTTTGGTGCCTCTCGGAGGCCACCGCTTTACCTTCTTTACCCGTGGCTCCACGGCGTTCCGAAGTCTTCGATCCAAATTCGGTTAAGGGAACGACGAGAATAATCTATGTATATCGCCGAATTATTGTTATGGGATCGAATTCGAGGAGCCGATGGACGAAGGTAATTTTCGCGATAGGTGAGAGATCGTCCGAGGAATCGTTTGACCTGGTCTTGCCCATGAGAAAAAGGGGTACCTAATTGAAAATGTCGTTGAGCGTCTAGAACTCGCTTTCTAGCTATTCTATTCTGTTGGAACCCGTCGAGCTTTAGGCCCTGGTTTCGGGTCTGTGACTAAAGGAGCACTCATTAGCCGATGGAAATCTTCCGTACGCCTAGTCGACGAACGCCATCTGGTTTTTGGATCCGATGGGGTAAACAGACCTATGAAGGAAAGCCCTAGCCGACGACACAACGGTCCGTGAATTTTTTGTTTTCAGATTTACATATAAGTCGACTCTTTTCTCATCTGATGTTTCATGTCCACGGAACCCGAAACGTATTCGGCGCCGCATTCACGGTTCGCATACTGAATAGGTTAACCTTCAGCATGCGACTCCTTTTCCTCGATGTTGGGGCACACGGAGTCAAAAGCAATTTCGAGTGATTGTATGAAACATGCGATAGTCTCGGAGGATCACGGTAGATGCCATCGATCTATCCCGGATGGAGCTGCTTGCTGTCGAGAGACCGCATCGGAAAACGGTCAAAACTCTCATCATGCATCTGTTCATTCGAAGGCACTCGTAGTTCTCGTCAGCCCTCCCGCGTTTCGCACAAGAATACGTATCTGATTGAATCAAATATCATGATAACGGGAACGGAAGAGAAAAACGTGCAACGCGTAGGTCTGAAAAACGGCACCGGCTCGCGAAAAAGTCCGTCAGTACTCTCTGATCCGGTGTATCTTCTGTGGATCTTCGTTGTCGTGCCTCGAGCCTCGATACGGCTAATGAAGTGTTTCCCTCTTCGTTTAGCGTCCCTGAGATTCCCCTGAAGCGTCGATTCGGCATCTCATTAGATATCCGATACTGGACGAGACCGGACGATTGCCGTATTTTTCGATTCTATGCAGCAAGAAAATCTGAGGATGGGCGAGGATTGATTTCTGAACAGATCTCAATAAAGAGCAACATGTGTCCATCAATAAGCCCAGTTGTGCACGTTGAGAAAACGACTGAGAACGCAGATAAAGAGGCGCCAAACGTTCGTGTTCGGCGGCCTGACGTGATTTTCGTACCGGTGTTTGGGGCCCAGGAAGCGCATCTTCCGTCTCATTATTCCTGTCGGTGTCGCTCGAGATTGAATTTCTCTTTCATAAAAGAAGCGCAGGTGAATCCTCTCACCGAACCTAGGTAGCCTCCGACGATTTCCACTGCGGACATCGGCGCGAAAAGCATTCCTGGTCGGGAGAACGCACGACGGTGTATACTCTCATCCATGAGATCTCACTCAGTCAGCTGGCTCAATATACTCTACTTCCGGGTCATTCCCGACATCTGGGGAGTTCGACTGGACATGTTCGCGGGATAGATGGATATTCTGAAGCATTTGAATTGTAGAATCCAGAGTTGGGATTTATCAGAACAATCGATTCAACGATTTCAGTCGAACTTCGATTCGCCAGACCTCTGCTAGACGTTGAAGTTTAGGACTTCCGCGTTCGTCCGGAAAGTCCGTTTGAGGATTTCCCGAATCGCATTCGGAAAACTCGGCTTTTGGAATTCCGTATTTCCCGTATTTCCCTACCGACCGACGTGCGGGCTATGATGCGACGAGTTTGTCGATTGCTAGTTTCCACGTTGACCAGAATCGAAATGGATGATGCATAGGGTTTCATAGAAAGATTGAATCAAGTCACGGAAGCCCGCTTCATGCTCCCCGAACTGGTACTGGTTCCAGGGTTGCGCTACAAATCGATTGCCGGAGATCTTTGTGAGACAGCAGTTCCATAGCAGATCACCGAAGATTTCCAGAATGAATCAGCGGAGGGTGAATGGAAGCGTGTCCACGTTTAGGGCACACCCTTTCTCTTCGAAGCTTGGGAGAGCATTCCTCGCCGTCCCGTTGACGCTGTCAGAACGGAAACGCCGTCACGCTCGGGCAAGTTTTCTGTTCTGACGGGCCGGTCAGGATCGCTTTCCAAGCACCGAAGTCGCTGACGAATAATTGGTGGCTTCGGAGAATCTAACGATAGGATTCTTCAGCCGCACCGGAGATGACTCACGGAGTTCTGGACCGACGCTGCGAGGTCAACTCCGTCGTTGTGACGTGATACGATAACGAGTTTTCGTTTAGTTACGGATTAGAGAAAACGCCGCATCGTTTTCTCAGCGGCGCTTCCAAACGTTGAGCAAGCGGGTTTTTGTTCTGTGAACGTAAACGATATAACGGTTCACCCGTCTATCTCTCACGGCTAACTTTCAACGGCAGTGAACACGAAAGCGTTGAAAGGACAGCTCACTATCTCGTTATCTCACTGTTCTTGTCTGTTATTTTTCTCTTCGAGGTGGCTTGTTCTCACCGCATGTCTCGATTAATTGCCTTTCAGCAACAATACAGCAGCGGCTGCAGTTCGCGACGTCATCCAAAACAAAGACCATCGACAGGAGCTTCAGCTCCTCGAAAGGCAAACATCACATGACGGTCGGTAGGAGTGGTGTCTCGGGGTTCGCGAGAGCACGAGTCCTGTCAGAGGATATGTATGTTCATTTCAAGAAGCTCAGTGCGCTCCGCGCATCAGAATCGACAGAATGGCAATGAAAACTGAATTTTCCTCTTCCCCCTCGAAGAGAAGTTAAGAATGAGATTCAGGGAAAACCTCGAAATCAACTCCGCGTCAGACTCCGATTCGGATCGAGGAACTTCCATCCGTACAAGACAGCAGAAAGGTATGGATCGAAAGCACAAACGCCTCTCCTCTTCGATTCGTTCCCTTGTCCTCTGGCCAGTCCGTCAGTCAGCCGGTCTGTCCGTCGCTCAGACCTTACACCAAGCGTCTTACAGACAGAAGAGCTGAAGAAGAAGAGATTGGCTTCATTCCAAACTCATCATGGATCATCATCATCACAACCACCGCCACCGTAATGCAGAAGAACTTCATAATCATTCTTCGTCTCTGATTCTCTCCCCGGTATTCTCTCGGGATCGGCGGCAGCTGCTGTTGCTCTACCAGAAAGAGCAGAGCAAGAGACCAAGCCAATACCAGAGCAGTTCCGTGGGGCGAATGACTTCAGCATTGGTCGGTCGGTCGGTCGTCCGCTCGCTTGGTTGGTTGCCTACCTGCTCGCTTGCCTGCTTGATACTTGCGGCTTTCCGCTGTCTGTCGCGACTGCCGACGACGACGCTCATCGAATAGTGCGGACCCTCTGCAGTATTCACTTGTTTCTTCTGGCAGTACAAAAGAGCAACGACCTGAAAGCGAACGACGGTGTGCCGTGCTGTCATACGCATGGGCAAATTCGCCGCCGCTTCCTTCCCGTTGAAATTGCTCTATCAGAATCGGGCTCTTGTTCGCTCCGGTCCCACAAATCTCTCCCTCTGATCTTCTATTAGATCCGTTCCGTTGTTCAACCCTGTCTTCCAGAGAAGATTTAGATCGAGCAACGAGAGGATTTATGCCGGAATCTTTGCTGAAACCCTTCCACGTTTCGAAAATCCGCCGAAATGTGGAAGGAATTTATTCTCGCGGGTTTACAATGCGGCCCAGAGCGAAGTCGTCCGTCGCTGAGAAGGACTTCGGTCGGAACGTGTCGTCATCGAACAAGTCGCTGTCTCAAAGGAGCAGCCTCCTTGCTTGCTTATAAAACTTGGTAGACCGCAACGGTTGTTTCCGATCGCGTCATAATCGCTAGACGCCGTGTGGTTTCCCTGCATGAAATCGTGGAAACCCGATTCACGCATGTGATCTCTTCTTTGGTTCCTCCTGCTCCATCCGGTCAATCTATGTAGAGCGTGGTCGACAGTCGCGCCGAATACATATTCGCCTTCCACATAAACTTTCGGAACGATTGGGTCCTCCCATCATTACAACCATCGAATCCCGATTGGCAGATTTATTTTGAATGTGATATCAGCGACGACAACGACAGATATCTCAGTCATTAGATTCATCGTCATTGTTTCTTTCATGGCGCGTAGGCCGACGCCGAGCTTGGCGAAATTGTAGGTTGCTCAAGAATTTTTCCTCGGGGGACTCCATTGGTAGTTTTTAGCTGCGCTGGCCCGCTCCACGAAATTTCTATCGGATAAATATCTCTTCCAGAAGAAGTATCCGAGACGCTTCGGGAAGTACTTCCAGAGAAGCGCCGGAGAAGAAGTGTACGAGAGAACTATCCAAGGGATGGGCAGAACCTCAATAGGAAAAGGAAACGTGTAGGTAATGATTCGCTCGGCCTTCCTCCTAGGGGGATTTCTCGCAGAAACGGCCGATTTTCGGATGCGTCTCAGAAACCCTCTGGATATTCTCGACTAAAACGTTGATACGGGTTTTTGACTTCTGATCTAGTCCCGTATACGATTCGGGTCCTTGGCCGAGCGGGGAAAACGGTATTTGTCAACTGCTTGAGCAATGATCCATGGAGATGGGAGTTTCCTGGTGAGCTTGATCGGTAATCCCCAGGTCTTGAGGAATAAGACTCGGCTTAGTAAACTGCGGAAGGTCCCGATTGCAGACCAAATAGCTAAGAATTTAGTCATGCTAATTCAAAAGCATCGTCTGTAGGATCGGTATCTCTGAATAGATATCGGAACATTCCCTTTGTCTCCCCTCGATATCCGGTATCGATGCAAAGATGACGAGATCGTAGATCGCGAGCGATCCATAGTCCCCCAAGCGAGGTTCGGAACTGAGATAATTCAATAAAAATAATAGGAGCCTTGCATGAGAAGCTTCCTCAGAAGGGGGTCCGTGGTCGAGGCTCGGAGCCTGCCATAAGATTTGCGGCATGAAGACAACGGATATAGAGATCCGAGTAAACAAAAATAAAGATGTCTCATAAATAAAAGGTCGGCATCTGGTCGGACAAGTGGAGCAAGCGAAGAGAGGAAATGCTGCCCCCTTCGCGGATCCGATCATAAACGCCGAAAATGTCGAGAGCCGCGCGAAAACACCCGCGAACATATCTGAGATAGAAGAATAACTTCATTTTAGTATTTCTCTCAGGATACGGAACCATTTGACAATGGCCGCCGCCGTCAACATTTCAGGAATCGAGCGTTTTCTACATCATAAATCTTTTTCACTCGCTGGGAGTCAATTCTCAGACTCGTGCACGAGACAGAAGGATCTTCGGCTTTAAGACCGAGTCGCATCGTTTCTCCGGAGCGAACCGCGCGCAATGTCCATGGTCGTTTTCCGGTGACATGTGCTCACCCAGTTCAGACAGCCCTCGATGAAGAATGAAGGCAAAATGAATCAAACAAGGAACTACATTCGCCGCGCGCCCAAGGGCTCCAAGTATGTAGGAAGCGGCCGCCATCGTGTCCGAAGGGACCTTCCGACCTCTCTTCTATAGATTCCGCTTCTCACAATGCCATTCCACAAGCGATTCGATTCTACGAGCGGTTTACGCGCCGCGAATAATCAGTCGTTGGATATTTAGTGTGCGTCCATTTCGATACCTGTACAAATGATTCCAATGAGCTCGCCGCGTTCCAACTTGTTAGAATTCCAATTCCTTCCACCTTGTATCGCATATTCACATTTTGGGCGGTTTCAAAGAGCCCGGACAGACGGATCGATCCCGCAATGGGAAGCCCGTTCCGTGAGAACGGTATCCTTGCTAAACGCATTATATCTTTCCTTCCTGGCAGTGGGAGGGCTCTGCTTTCCACGTTTTTTCCTGCCTTGAGCATGAACGTCTACTCCGGCAAAAAAGCGGATCTCAGTTTTTGAATTGATTTTGATTTAATGATTATCATATTTTTTTTTAATCGAGCCGATAGGCATATGATAACTCGTAACCCCTACATCGGGATCGGCAGATCAGAGCGGTGTTCTCCGCCGATCAACCTCGGTCATGCGCCACATTCACCCTCAGCCCAGAGTTTCACTTGTTTAACTGGAGCTCATCTCCCTTGGTTTTTCAGCGTCGAATCCCCGGAAATTCCTCGTAATCTCCCAAGCGGTCGATTCCGAGTGTCTCAGCATAGCCACTGGAAAGAACCCACATAGCTCAAGCCTTGGAAGACAATGGCCTACGGAGGAGACTTCCGCAAGAACATTTACGAGATATCGTCCTAAACCAAGAGGAGCAATCTACCGAAAGATAGTTAGGCTTTCGGAGCGACTCAAGTCTTGTCACATAATATGAGCGGGATATCGTCGAGCTACTATCTGCCGCTCGACTCGATCTATCTTGGGACTTAGGGCCCCTGAGCATTTCGGGCCTTCTTCTCCGCCGAACCACCAGAGTGCAGTCGGTCCACGATCTCCTTGCTGTTCGATTCTCACTTCGATGACAATGTCGACTTCCTGGTTCACCGTATTTCTGGTTCACCCTTGCTGTCATTCATATTCGATGGGTGGTCGTTGGCGAAATTATTCAATTTAGCCGTGACCAACTAACGAGTAGAACTACCGGGTCGCTTCTTGAAAACATTCCAGCTACCACGATGCCGAGATCGAATCGACCGTTCCATGACGTCTATCTACGGCAAGGAAGGTCTCTCGCTGGCGGGCAACAATGCCAGCACTTGAGGCACTCTTAGATACGCCGCTGACGACGACCAACTATGTAACCAATTGTGAGTGAACGGCTGGGCAGCTATCGGCGTAGCCGAGCAGCAGTTCGTCGAGCTGACGGTAGAAGAGCGTGCCGGGGCACCTTCTCGTCTCTTTCCAGGGATCGCTCCCTGGATGCCTCTTGGAGATGGACGCGAGTCCCTTTGGGATGAATGGATATTTCACATCGATATATCGAGTTCCGTCCTCTCTCCCCAAGATCAACGTGGTCCGGAGCGCGTCCCGCTGTCATTCGGCGGCGGACGAATATTCGATTGAAGCAGCGCGTACGCTCAGCTGATTCAGAATTTTTTTGGCGTGCCTCCGCGAGTCAGCAAACGATCGAGTGAACAAAAATCGACCGGACTAGACGCCCCAACAAAACAATCCATGCAGACGCCGCATCCATCCAGCCTCAGCCGCTCGCTGAGCTGGTCGTCGGCGGATAGCTGCTGCCCATAGCAGACAAAAAGCAACCACCGCCACAGCATCAGCGATCCAACGCCAGCTACGAAAGAGAACGCCAGCTATGAGCATTGGGACAGCCGCAGCAACCTTGTCGGCTTGACTACGAAACTGGGCTCACTCTCTCGGCTAGGCAGTCGCGACCAGGTCCACAAGAGCAGCATCGACGGGATCGGCATCACCTCATAGAGGCCCACCTGGCCATGATTCATCAGAACAACCTCCGAGAGTCGCTCCCTTTCTCTTCTTCGCTACCGCTCTCTGTACTTCGACGACGACGACGACAAGGGATACAGGCGGCAATCGTTCTTCTAGTCTGTTGCTGGAACCGCCGATGCTACTGTTAGTATCGGGAATGGTGGCGGCGGCGGCGTTGGTAGAGACTAAGAGTCGGTCGCGCCGCCAGCGATGGGTAGAGCACGAGCGAGCAGAGTTTGTTCCCTTTCTTCAAAGAGCCATGGCTCCGGCTGCAGCGGGAGCCATAGCGCGAGGTCAAGCAGCTACACAGAAGTGATGTGTTTCCTATTTTGAGTTTTGATCCCCCCATCCGTCCCCCTGTTTCTTTCCGCTTCTTCGACTTCTCTGAATTTTTCTCTCTCGTTCCTCTTGCTCGATTTGTGGGAATGGAGAATTGCGTCCCGCGCGAGACTGTCCAGACAGGCAGACTGACGATAGTCAATGCGCGATCCTACAACGAGAGGCCTGCGCGACCGATCATGGGAGATCTCTGTGGATATCAGCCGGCGTAATTCTTCGGTCCATCGATAGAATTCCCGTCCGAAGAGGGTTTCGCGAAGACATGGGTGGAGCAGGGATCGCCGAATTCGGGAGCCACTAGTGCTTAATTTCCGCCTTTGCTGCTGGTGTTCAAGAAGATTTCCTGCTCTTGCTCAAGATTAGGGATTCAAGTACAGCGTAATATCGATCGCTTTCATCCGTTCAGGCTCCCGCTGGAATGTTCTCTCGACCTAACGGCACTCCTGGAGAGCGATGGCGAACGACTTCTGCTTCGAGATTTCTGCCCCACTACCGGAGCTCTCAAGCTAGTCCGCACCCACTTGCTTGGAATTTGATGTAAAGCTCTCGACTTCTCTACTCCATGAATCACTCTGTCCGTAGCGTGATTTTATTTGACGATCCCTTCCATCCTCCCATCCATTAGTTCCCCCGCGACGGCTTCACCTGGATCAGGGATCGCGAAGCGTTCATTCCGCTCGAATTCCGCCAAGCTGAGGATGCCTCTAGCTCTGGATAGTATTTCGGGAGGGGAGAAATCTAAAATACACAGTCTCGTGCCCACCGAGGAGATTGGTGAACTTTCTCAAGTTATCTTCACCAAAAAATCGCCTCGTCATTGACTTCTAGATGCGAGAAAATTCTTAGCATTCCTCGCGGGAACCCCTTCGACAATCGACTGCAGGGGCTCGAAGACCTGAACGCTGCTTCCGGAATCGTTCCTATCGATGATCACATCACAATCGTGATGATTATGATGCCGACGACATAAAAAACCAATTACACTCGTCAAATGAGGTTGCAGTTGGCCGCAGCTCTCGCTGTCTGTAGAAGCGCAATGCTACCGGCAGCCGCGGCAAGCTCGGTCTCAGCGGACTTTGACGAACGGGGTCATCTCACAAACGATTATTATCGCGTAGTAGGTCCATCTGACAACTTGTGCATGACTCTCCCTCCCCTGCTATCCGCTGCTCCACCTCGCACAATGACTTGCTACTGGAACGCGTAGCATTCTTGTCGGGCCAACGAGGCTAGACATAAATAATCAAAAACCCGCTATTAGAGCTATCGAGCGAGTAAAAGTTATGATGAGAACTCTTCTAGTTCACGTTGTGCTCCGGGAGGGGAAACGGTGTCGAGAACTTTTTTTCTCAGGCTCAAATAAGAGCGAGTCGTAACTCTCTCGAGCTCGCTCTTGGCCTACCGGGAGGAATCAATGTCATCCGCTTGTTGACACTGCGCTTTCCATCCGAGGTGTTCACTACATATGAGTTTTCCTAAGACAACGTCGTAAATCTTCCCGGGAATACCGTGTTTTTCCCCACTCGGTTCTTGGAGCAGCCCCCCAATCGTCCCCGATCGGAGCTGTCGACGCATGCATGCGTCGCGACTCGCGACGCTCACTCGAGCCAGACCACGTTTCTTGAGCCCGAGCCTTTCGTTTTTCGGAAGGAGAAGAAAAACAAGAACCGTTGATGAGAAGGAGAGGGAAATGAAGACGAGTTTAGGTGTGCTCGAAGCGTGAGAGAGTGTGTCTGTTCTAAGGTGGCGTCAGCGGAGTTTCCAACGCTCCAGAATCCTTGACCCAATAAAGAAATGCCTCTTCCCACGCACCTGCGCCGACCGCATTATTTGCTCCGCTACCGTAATTAGTGTCATCCTTAGCAACATTGACATCATTATTACAGCCGCCGGCGCGAGGTCGAACTCCGTTCCGAGCAACGTGTCGCCAGAGTTTGATGAACTTGTGGCGAGTTCGAATCGTGATCTCTTTCCTATCACGGACAAACGCAACATTTCCTACTAGGCCCCGATCAGCAGAGATTAGAACGGATCCGCGTACTTACTACCTGCCCACTGTTCGGCTCGCCCGCTGCCGGTCGCACCTGAGGCCTCTCGGAGTCCAGACGCATTCTTGTTGAAAAGGGAATTCTCCCCCATTTTTCTATTCTCTCCGAGCGATCGAGTCCGTCGCTTTCGTTGCACCATGGCAGTAGAGTAGCTCTTCCTTTCGATTGTCTGCCTCTTCGACTGATTGTAAGAGCAAGAATCTGTCCGCTAGGTCGCCGAGCGTCAAACTCTCGTCTGGTATCGGGTTGTGGGTGTGCGGGCCGCCAGAAAATAGATTCATGAGTGTGCTCTATCCAAGAGAGCTCTCGACGCAGACCAATGAACCAGCCGAGCGAGGGGACGACGAACCGAGAATTCTGCCTGCTTTATCTGTTCACATAGTATTGTAGTTCTGCAGCAACGTGCGTCCATCCACCTGTAGGCGGAGGAAACCGCTGATCCGCAAGCTTTCTGAGGGATTAGGCTCCGAATCGGTCAAGTCCGATGATTTCTATCTCGACGGATGACCAGAGTTGGGGATTTACCTCCGCTAGATTGTGCTGTGCGGATATCCATGCGGATTCCTCACGAAAGTTCTTCAATAGCATCATCTGGCCCTGATCCATGTTTCAACTTTCAAGAGGCGTTCATCAAAGTGGATGATCGAGATCATGAGAAAGCACGGATGGGATCAAGAGAATGTCGTTCCCCCGATAGAATTGGTTGATCGGAGATGTGACCTGCTGGAATTCTCACCGCCACGACAACATTTGAGAGCAGGCTGAGGAACCATGTTTCGAAGCAAAACAGAGGTGCCTGCGCGCGGATTGTTCGAAACAATATTACGACGCGAATCATCGCCCCATCCAGCGATTTGCTCGTTAACATTTTACATGCACCTGTTAGGAATCGCGGCGTCCAGACACTGTTCAACTCCGATTCTCACGCTGCCCGTCGCACCCGATCGCTTACTGGTTAAGGCTTCGCAAAACAATCCCCGATGATTCTGTTCCAAAAATCACACATTTCGAAAGCGAATTCGGCCGACAGAGGGGGTTGACTGGCGAACCGATTTTTTCAAGCAAATCGACGATCTAGAGACCGCGGTCGCTGCATTCCGCATCTCTCCGATGTCGTGAGAACTCCGTGCGGCAGACAGAACTTCCACGTTCCTGTGAATATTCCGCAGATCTCTGTTTTCGGGGCCGAGCTCCTGGATTCAAAAGCGGAATAGCATGTGAGCGCGTCAGTTCCTCGTGCGATCCTCTTTCGAATTCAAGCAGAGAGATCCCACGTACTCCTTTCATGGCTTGAAGCCATCGGATTAATGAACTTGCTCCGGCTCCCGGCGGAGATTAGGCTGGAGTTCAAAGCTGTAAAATAAAGTCGCCGGGCGTGCATTGTGAGATGCGAACTTGTATTTTTCCCAAGTTTGGGCAACTCGGCACGTCGTCACCTCTCGCCAGCAGCCTAATGGTGCTGGCTCCCAGCGAGTTTGGCTCCCCAGAGATCGCTCCATGAATTCTTGGAAGCCTTCGCTGTTCGTCCGCATTCAAAAACACATCGACGAGAGGACACCGCACCGTGCTCCTAGGCATGACTCACCAGGAGCGGAACTGAGTGAGCTGCTAAGCAAGACCCAATCAGTGCGTTGATAATAATAATCGACAGAGGATGATTTTCCGTTCGTTCTCCGAAACCGACCCCTGAACTGTTCGAGTCGCGGCAGTGCAAGCGGAGACCGATTTACGGGAGGGAAGTCGAGGTTCATTGACATTCTTTTCCGATACAGCGTCGTATCGGTAGGCGTGGGAACGAAGCATGAAACATAATGGAATCGGAGAAGAACGGGAACCAAATCTCTTCGCTTCCTCTGAGATCGTTCGACGGGCATTAGGATTCCCGCGCGAAACCCGGAGACACCGGAGAGCAATTGGCGGGTATGATGTCAGATCAACCTTCGGGAATTCAATCAGCGATCACACTGTTCGCACTCTGGATTTCCCTATTTCAGCTTGCCGCCGTTATGTTCGTATATGTATGTACATCTTCGAGACCGTACAGCTTGCTTGAATATGCTGCGTAGACGGCGCGGCGTCGGTTGCGTTGGGGCTCGGGGCTCCTTGTTGTTGAAATTACCTAGCGCCACGACGACCAGCAGCGCATGGATCGAGACCGCCATCACCCCAAGCGTTTAAAGCAGAACCCGATTGTGAGAACCCCCGATATTTTCTCCTGTTCTCCCACTCTTCCTCTCTCTCAGGGTTTCCCTTTGTGTCCCACTCCTCGGATCAGAGTTGAACGAACGGACTGATGGACGGAGGGACGGAGGGACCAATTCCTGAAGCTGGTGAGTGTGAGGGCTTCTCCGACGAGGCGAAAGAGTGGTTCCACGCGAACTCAGCAGCGCTCGAGCTCGCTGCCGGACGGGCACGCAGCCAGCCAGCCAGCGAGCGAGCAGAGAACGAGCGAAACAACCCTCCTGACGAGAACACCCGAAACCCGCCGCGGAAGGGAGACTTCGGCCGGCCATATGCCGACCTGGCAGCCCGCCTTCGACTCCACGGGATCTTCATGGGAAAATTCCAAACGGAGATCGTGTGGGGAGAAAACTACGTTCAGAGCGAACTTCCGGGCCGAAAGCTGAACTCATTGATTTCGGTCGGCTAGAGAAGCAGAAGTCCCCTTCGAGCTCACTCAGTATATCGGTCGGAATATAAACAATAGACGACGGATCCGATCGAGTTTACCTTCTCGATTGGCTCAATCGCCGAATCCGATAGCGCGAATCAAACACTTTCGAGCCTGTAACTCGATCCTCCCGGAACTATTCAGAAGACGAAGAGCTCGCATTGGTATCCGGAAAATATTGGGATAGGAGCTCCTTGAAATTCGAACTCCGAACATGAAAATTACCATTCACGAGTGATGTGAGGAACAGCTCATCGAGAATACAGGAATAATGTTGAAGCGGCAAATGCGACAATGGCCCCGGAGTGGGATGATGTCGACGCCATTTCAAATCATTCCGGATACGGTGGGGAGGCGTTCAGAGCTTTTGGAGATCGAGGGTTGTGGCATGACTGGGAACAAACTCCATCCCGCGCAAACGAGGCAAAGTGTACTCACTGGTGAGGCTCTGCTTCTGCCTTTTGCCACCGAATCTCTCCCCAACGAAATTTCTTGCGAGGCGAAACCCATGTTTATGTTGTTTTGGGGGCTTCATCTGCTCGAGATCGCTCGCTGCGATTCCGGACTCCCGAGTTGATCAGCTTTAGTCTTCAAAAGTAGTGCGGACGATACAGTCATCCTGTCGACCTTCATGCGGCAGGGCGTTTCTCTTGGCAGCAAGCTGAGAATCGGAGGAAGACTTCCTCGAGTCTCGAGGAGGGCGGGGGAGTAATTCCCGAATCGGAGCTTCGCGAGCTAAATCCGCCCTACGAGACACTAGGTGCCGCGCTCTTCCCGGAGAGTGGAGTTTCTATAGAGTTTTGACATCCTGAGCGGAAGGATTCCTGAGGCCCGCCACGATCCTACCACGTACTCCGAATGATGTCTGAGGGACGGATAAAATGCGGATAGCGGGTAGATCAGGATCAGCTGAGACGCAAAGGCATCTGGACAGCGCTCGATATAGGGGCGGACTCCGCTCGACCCTAGGCTGGTCGCTCATGAATAACGGAGTTCGCTGCTCTGTTGCGCGCTCCCCGGAACCGTCACAGTATATTCGGCCTTATAAAGGAGTGCCGTCGTTCGGGCAGTGAACTCAGACATGATCCGTTGTTTAATTGCGAATAATTCGCTATAATTCGATCAGTGACAAAGCCAAGATCTACCGTCCGCAGATACAGAACCGATGCCCTGCTGCAGACGGGGACGCGCCGCGGCGCCGACTCCGTTGGAGGAGGAGCTCATCGTTATGATGATGATGATGGCTGTGAGGATGACGGTGAGAAGTGCTCAAACGCGTCGAGCTTTCCGTTGGATGAGCGCCGATGAGTCGCCAGGTTAGTGACCCCTGGCGGTATGAGCGGATCGTCGACGATTTGAATACAATCCCAAACTGAAGGAACGCGTGACGTGAGAGCGGCGATGATGATGATGCATCTTTTGATCCGTCGTTGGTCGCTGCTAGCTGCGCTCAATGGCTTATATGTAGAAGCAAAGCGCAGAGGATTCTCGGTTCCCGCGATGGGGGATCGAGGACCAGGAATTCTAGGGCTCAGAGGTTACGGGTCTTGAGATCAGAGCTATCAGGAAGCTCCCTACGACTCGCGAGAGCGACCGGCGACTGTGCGTCTGGTCCACGTTCGCTAACCGCTAGGAGTTCTGGGGAGCGCTCACGAGAAGAATACGGCCGCTATACAGAATGCGTCCTTTCACACTACAGAACAGACGCGAGCTGACTGATTGTGGGGACATCTGGAAATAAAAACTAGGCCGTCCGAAATCAGGCTCCGCGCCGTCGTATAAGTACCAGCGAGTTTTGAAAATGATAAAGTGCTTTCACCCATTCTAGCTGGGCGGCAGCTGGTCGCAGTTCTTTTTTTTCGAATTCATTCTCTTACGGAAGGATTTCGAACCTGCGCACGTCACCAGGCTTCAGTCACAGCCTGTTGCGATACAGCCCATTTCACAATGTCGTATGCAACGCTCAAATGCATCAGATGAGTATGCATGTCTGTCTGTCAATGGGGACCTATGCTGTTTCTAAGCGGAACAGCGCGGAGACTCGTGACGACACCCGTGACGTCGTGGTTCGATCTGTGGGAGATCCTGCCCTCCTCCTCCTCCTTTTCGGTGGACGGAGGGTTCCAGATCCGCTCTCGGATGGCTGAGGGCTAGAAGTACAGCTCTTTCTAGTTCAGTGAACTGTTTCGCAACAGTGTCCCAAGCTAGCCCTCACTCCAGGAAGTAGTGGAGAGAACGGCCTCGTCGTAGAGACCTCAAACCCAAGGTCACGCTCCATTGAGGAACCGGTACAGCTTCGCGATGCAAGGAGCCGACTCAGCTGAGCCAGCTCGAGTACCTGACGGGAACCTCGACCCAGCTGCGGACGAAGCTCTGCTCCAATCACTGTTGGTACAGCGAACGACTCCTCCGTGAATATCAGACTCGGAGCGAGGAGTTGACGGAGCCGGCGCCATTGAAATTGAATGCGCGAGAATCTCCGACGGGAGTCCTATCCTAGATTACCGTGAATCAGTGCAAAAGACTGAGAGAAGAGCGAGGATAACGTTCTGATATTTGAGCTGCCCCAGCTGAGATAAACATGAGCGATCCCAGCGGTCTTTAGTCAGGGCTCGTTCACGGGAACTTTCGAGCCCGCAAAGCGAGCTTGACTTGGCTTCCTCGACAGGATCCGAGGGGCCAGAAATGGGGGAATTCATTAATCAACGACAACTATTGTCGCCGAAACGAAATCGAGGAGCTCTTCTGTCCTCGACCATGAACGCAGAATTATATTTGGTCGCCTTCGAATCTCTTTCGCGATCCATTCCTCCGCCGAGTACGAAGGCGAAAGAAACTCGAGGCAGTATCAACTGTTCCACGAGCGCAACAAGTACAAGAGCAATCGGTCACCGGAACGGAGGTCACTGTCAGTAGCGTCACTGGCCGAGCGCACGCACGGAAAAGAAGGCTCACTTTTGAGCAACGATCAACTCGTATCTAAACAATGGACGATATCCACGGAATATCATCGCAATATCCAACCGTCTAAGTCGTCTCGGCGAAGTTCATTGTGGCAGGCCGCTCGCTCATTCATTTTTCTGCGATGTCGTTCCGTTTGGAAAGCGTGTTTTACGTCTCATCGGCGGTCGCGTAGTCCGACATTTTCAGAATGTCGGCCCATGCGGCAACAGTGGGTCAACGCGTTCTCTTGCCATTCGAGTGTCTCCGTTCGTTCGAAGCCGAGCGCGATGCCGATCGTTGGACTACATATTCCACTATCACCAGTCAGCTGGGCGAACAGCGCTGTACTATCGAATCGCTTCTCTTAACCAACTGTTGACATCGGAACAGTGGCCGGTGGGCTGACTTTGGATTGGGCAGATTTCTCTTCAATTGCTGGTCTGGGAAGACGGAGAACGGCAACTCATAGACCATTCCATCGCGACGTCTGCATCCGTAGAGCGGCGGAATCATCGATTGTTCCACGGAGTCGAGAGCCCTCCTACGACTTGAGAACCAAAGGAATCACGGAGTCCGAGCCATCGTTGATCGAGGCCTTCCCGAACTCCGATTCGGGCCCCCCCAAAAGATCGAATTCGAACCGCCTCCGAATGGACAGAGTCCTCAAAAATAATCCCGTTGGCGATCCGTCGTCAGCCCCTCGAGGAATTCGGGAGCCGACGCAAGACGATCTCCCGCATAGATCCGCCCGGATTCCTTAGCATATACGATAACGCGATGTTCGGCAACGATGTAAGTCGGAAACGTCTCTCAAGCTCGTCTACCCGCCGGAATATTCCCAAGAATCGACATCCGTCATATTCTTCTCGACGTGAGCGGCAGGGGCGAGCAGAAAGCCGACACGGCAGAAGGGCACTGTCCGTGTGTGAGGAGCGTTGTAAAATGGGCCAGCATTGCGAGATGCCGCGATGACGTTCTCAGGTCATTGAACGTCGCTCTCCGTTTTTTTCGGAAGGGGCTTCCCTGTTCGAATCGCTGGATGGCGCTCACTGACTGCTCGCGCACACATCGTACCTTTAATCTCGGTCGATCTTCCAGGGTCTCACTTGAGCTCAGCCATGCGAAGAGGGATCCTCTTCTGCTGGGAATGCAAGGAGCGAGACTCCCCGGGTTCTCACAGAATTCGGTAGTTTTCTGCGAGAGGGCTGCGAGCTGGGTTTGTTCGGTCTAGGAATTTCGGAGGTCGGGGAAACTTCGATACCAGTCTGTTCGAACTTACGCTAATATCGAATCTACACTAATATTCGAGCGCGTGACTTACCTTGAGTTATGAGAGATGCGAAATCATTCGTTCTCGACTCCTGGCAGCTTTGTAGCAAAATCCTCGCACAACCAGCGGTGATGTACGTTGTATCGTGCGTACCGATTAAACTATGATGCTATCCTCAGGGCATTCAATACATTCACAAACACACAGCAGCAGCTTCGCACTTAGAACGATCAGTCGTACATCCAGGGCGGTGGGGTTGTAGGACGCATTGCGAACAGCATACACGAATTCCAAGTATCCATCCAATGCAATACGTTGCAGATACTGACTTCGCTATCGCTCAAACAGACAGCACTACCAGCATCGGCAGTACCATGAGCCGCAGCAGCACATCCACTCAGACCACCACCATCATTATGGAAGCAGCAGCGGCGGCGGCAATAGAAGCAGTACCGCCAGTCGGAGCAGCAGCACACAGAAAACTTCCTTTCACTCAAAGCTGGCGTCGATAAGCTCCCGCGAGATTCCCCTACAGCTCCGGAATAAGAACTCCTGGACGGAATCTGAATCTAGCAGCAGCGGATCCGACAACTTTCGCATACAACCGCCACGTCTGGAGGGGCGGCTTTGCCACAATCGGCAAAACTAAGACACCACTCCGACGGAGATCCACTCGCTTCAGGGCCTCAACACAGACTGAACGGTTACCACTAGGAGAGAGCTGATCGTGAGAGAGAAAAAAATGACTGCTGCTGCTGCTGCGTTTGGGAGACAGCGGCGGCGCGACTGCAGGCAGCAGCCAGGCAAGCGAGCTGGCAGGCAAGCAGGCGGCAGGCATACGATCGGTCACACACACATCCGACCCAGTTCCCAAAACTCTCTCCAACTCCAGGAGGCATCGGACCACTGACAGTAGAGCCGCGAGAATTCGAATACATTCCGTGCTCCGCTGGTCCCGCCGGGCTGCGGGAAAAATTCGCGGGTTTGATTTTGAGGAAGTCGTTTCCGGAGGCGAGAGAGGACATGAAAAATCTCGATGGACACTGACCATGGCAATAGGAGTTCGAATCCAGGGAATCACAGACCCCCGCGCTCAGGAGGTCCGTGATATGCAGGGGTAGTTTCTTCATCATAAGACACGAAGCTTTTAGACAAATCATGTGTCCCGCGGTGCCAAAGTGGGAACCGCAGGCGACGCGTAACCCTCTTTCATCAACCCTACCCTCGACGCCGAGATTCGAT
Organism: Galendromus occidentalis; assembly: GCF_000255335.2. Taxonomy (NCBI): domain Eukaryota; kingdom Metazoa; phylum Arthropoda; class Arachnida; order Mesostigmata; family Phytoseiidae; genus Galendromus; species Galendromus occidentalis. Next base: position 1,740,889 of record NW_003805476.1, on the reverse strand, counting down.
CGTCAAATCTTGCAGAGCAAGACGCAAGGACCCGATGCCTTGTCGAAGTTTCAGTGATCTTGGTGGATTCAACATAAGGATTAATTTTCTAGTATCGCATTGTTGCAACTGTTGCAATCGATCGTCTCTTTCGCTGGTGGCCCGGTCTCGGCAATCGCCCCGGGATTATCTCTGCAAAAATGTTCAAACATCGGTCTCCCTAGTGGACGGGGAAAACTGTGAGCATGGCTCATCATTGCTGATCATAATCAGAGAGTGCTTCGCCGTCAGATTGATCCATGTAGAGATCGAGGGTAGGATGCGCTTCCGAATCCAATCATCGGATCCCTTCAGTTCCCTAGTTTGTATAGTTTTTTCGACAGAGTTAGATTATGATGATGATGGATGAGCTTTGAAACTCAAAATAGTTCGAGAATAAAAGCTCTCAATCGGTTGATACGTGGACAAATATTTCGATTCGAGTAGTGAGAGCATCCCGCGTCGGATAGATGAAACACGATTATATCTATTTAACCACTGTATGGATTATGGCTGAAAATCATTTAAGTCTCAATTTCCAGGCTCTGAGTAACCGCCAACGACCATCTACGCTCGCGACCGAGAAGTCGACTTCGGCATATCTGAGCTATAGAGCATTTAGGCGACGAGGAGCTCGGGAAGATAGCAGAGCTAAGCTTCTTCTTTTCGACTGAAGCCGCATCAGGATTCTATGTGAGCAGCGCGCCGCACACACCAAAACACAAACAGCCGCAAGAAGCTGCCGATCGAACGAAAGAGAGCTCCACAAGCTACCGGTTTCTTCGGTGTTTCGGAGAAGGAAGGAGAAATCATTTTTTTTGTGAAATCATTCCAAAATTACTCGACTCGACATACGTGTAGGGCTTTTCGGGACTGTCCATAGTGACGGCTCCGATCCCAAGCGTTCGGGAACGCGCACGATGGACGACGACAGCGTTGAATTGTTGTTTTTCGACACATTTTCCCATGCAACGGCTAACGATGTGAGTGACATTCTGAGCGGATCAGCCTGATAAGGAGAATATTGAGTGATAACTGATAATCTATCGGCAGCGAGGCTCTCGCTTGTCCCGTGGTCAAGCTATCTCCACGAAATCATTTCACACCAGCTGACCCTTCATGCTATTATAATCTTTTCCAAATCGGAACTCAATATTCCGCTCTCCCGACTTCATTCCTCGTTCATTGTCCTACTCGTCGGTGGAGCTCTGGCTCGTCACTGGCGGGCACACATTGAGCTCGGAAGCTTACGACCCGAGCCTGCGAACGAGTCAGAGTCCACACTCTGGAAGCAAGAGCTGCAGGAATGAGAGAATATTTTTTTTGACGCGTCTTTCTCGCGCGCGAATCGAGAGCTGCCGCCTATCGTTTTGCGTCGGTCTTGAGGCCGGTATCGTCGCGTGAGGTCTGACCCGGTATTTACATGATAAGCTTCAGGGCACTGGAAACATGGACCTCGTTCAATTCCCGCAGCCGGTGGAAGTGTCAGAAGTCCGGGTGATCCCTTTGGGTTGCCGCGTTCAAGCAGATTTCCCTGGAGGACATCCACGGCTCGGCGCAACCAATCCATCGGAGTTCCAGGTAAGATAACCCTGCTAGGCATTGAGGTTCCGTGTCGGATGGTTATCCTGCCAGGAAAGGATAATTCTCTTTATTTGTCCTGATGCGTTCACCGTTCGGAAACCTTGGCGGCATTTCGGTATTCGAAAGCCTCGGTTGGGCTCGCCAAGGTTCTCGATCAAAGTGGATAATTAGACGTCTACGATGAAAATCCTGTTCCCTCAGCTCGAATTCTTCGTGAACGATCTCTCAAGACGGAATGCGTCGACCTTTGTTCAACTTGGGGAGCTCGATTTCGGGCGGGATGAGATTCGTTTCTGCCCGAGCCGTGTGCCAACAGACGGCCTGCTGATAAAGGGTCGCTACAACACGATCACCTTGGCTGTTTATGGCAATACGACGACTCTCGAAGCTGAACTCACTCCCCCGCCTGCCCAGCAGCAAGCGACGGCCCCTATCAGAAACGGTGAGTCTGACTGAGCTCTTGGTGTAACTCATGTCACTCAATCCGCTCGAAAACTTCATCCAGAAAGCGATCCGAATCTCGAGGAGATAACGAGCTCTTGTTCCTTCGGTAGATCATGGAGGCCACCACCCTTCCCATCGTCATCATCACCCAAGTCATGCTCCCGTCGAAGTGCCGTTGGAATGGAGTGCCGAGGCTGACACGCCGCCAGTCGATGTCCGTCAGCAGCATCATCATTACAAAGAAATTCTCAACAAAAGTCCCGAGAAGAAAGAGCTGAGGAAGGACATCCTCGTGGTCGCGAGAGATGAGCCAATCGTAAAAGAGAATTCCAAAGTAGACGAAAGGTGAATTCAGTGAAGCGAGAGCGTTCCTTGAAATCGGGCGCTCATTTGAGGGAAGGGGCTCGGGCTGCGATGCCTGAGTTCCGATTCCGGGCTTCGAGTCCCATACATAATATTGGGAAGACAACGGCCCTAGGAACGCAAATGCGACGCGGTATCTCCGGTTCGCTGACAAGGTGCTCGTATGACGTTGCAGATTCACGCCACCGGGTGCGAAGAAGAGGCGGAGACCGCAGACGCCGCCGATGCCCCCGATCGAATCGTCGAGGAAGTCGCCTTCTCCGCCGATCAGGAGCAACAGATCGGAAATATCTTCGAGACACGACCGTCCCGACAGCCGGACACGGAGGGATCGGGACGAGCAATTCCGTCGACGGAGCGGTAGTTTCGAGAGAGACGATAAAGTACAATCGAAGCAATCGGTTATATCAATGAAGAAGTCCCGAGACAAGGAGAGGGAACGGAGACCGCTTTCGCCCCCGAAGAAAATCGAGCGCTCCTGGAGCGAATCTCCACGTTCCGCACCCGAGGGTAAGCTCCTTCACGTTCATCGGTCGGGACCGCCAGCCTGCGTCATTTCGATTTGGGGATTCCTAAGTGCGTAGTATCGGCAGCGAAGGACGAAGGAACATTGACTCAAGCGCAGTCGTAGTTATTTCAGACGAGTTGGAGGAAATCTCGTCGGAGGACGAGCTCTTGGACCCGACGAACCTGCGCGCGGAAGAGTCGCCGTCCGAGAGTCCGTCCGCGGTCAGTCCCGACGTGCGCGAATTCATATTCGACGTGAGGCAGCAATTGCTCGAGGAGGTGATGTGTCCGTCGTTTCTGGCAGAGAAATCTTACCTGCCCCAGGGCCTAGACGCCGACAAGATGTCGGAACTGGTACAACGCGTGGAGAACGAAGGAGAACTGCTCAAGGGAGAGAAATTCGTTCTGGCGATGGAAGACGCCGCCAGTCTGTTCGGTGAGCCCCCTCAATCCCTACCGTTGGACGCTGCGTGGATTCTAAGAGATCAATCAGTCTTGCTTGGGAGGCGTCTCATCAAAAATCTTCCGTTCCCAGGGGAGAATTCCAAGTTCGAGACTCTGGCAACGGACGTCCAATTCGCTCTGGTCGATTGGTGTCGTGACGGTCTCGACTTCGATCTCGCAATGCAGCAAACACAGCCCGCATTCAAGGTCCGACATCTTAAGGCAGGGCTGCGTTTAACTGTCGCAATTATGGGGAGCTGTGGTGAAGACACAGTGAAAGAATTTCTCAGGACCAGTACTGCCGGCTTCCACTTCATGGAACTACTTCTTAAACCTCACATGACATTGCCCTTAAAGCTCCATCTTGTTAGGTTCGTATAGCTTGCCCGCCAGAGTTTATCCGAGTCGTCGGTAGCGTCAGGTTGACCGGGGACATGAGTCGTCTTTACCGGATTCGGAAACCCTCTAATATGCTCCGAATGATTATTCCATTCTCCTGGTGTATATTTCGAATCAGACCTTCGATCATTTGAGCTATCCGTTTCCAGGTGTCTCGACATGCTGTCGCATTTCCAGTGCGGCATCCACTATCTTCTGTTTTCGAACTTCAAGCTGGCGTTCGATTCCACGGAGAAAATCGAGAACCATACGTGTTATCAGTCGATCGTGAAGTTTGTCTTGGCGAGACCGACCGCCCGACTCTGTCAAGCGCTGTCCGCCTTGATGCGACGGCTCCATTTGTGTGAATCGTGTGCCGCTCTACGCAGTACGACGATCGATCTCATTAAAAGTGCGCCGGGTATGGAGCCGTCGCTAGAGGAAGCGACCACCATGATCAAAGAAGTCTTAATCACGCACCAGGAAGCACGCAGTATCTTGGCACAATACGTCCGGAACCTGCCTGCCCGGAACAAATTGGATACACCCAAGCCGGCGGTGAATCCCTACATCGGCCTGTATGCCATGTACAGATACTCGAGACTCATCGAATCGTGCAGTGTGCTCTCAGCTCGGAGCAAGAAATTCCAGAGAACGTTTGAGCTGTTTTTGAAAGAAATCATGAAAGACATCGAGGGTTGTGTATATCTATTGAGGACACCAGCATCCCTGAAGCTACTGGAGAAATTGTTCCCATCGGTGTCGGCCACGCTGCGCTCGATCTGCTTGATCAGCATCGTGTTCGAAAACACGCCGAAGGATTCACTCGACGAATTTCAAGGCGGAGCCGACCAGAACGAAATGCTCGTCCAGGCTTTGCATCGTCTCGCGTGTTTCACGCTGGAACGATCTGAGCCCCGGTTCGCCCAGGGTCTGGTTCACGCTTTGACGCTCAACGACAACTTGAAGTGCATCCTGCAGTTCCTCCAGAAGAAGAATGGTCAACTCGTAATCAAAAGCTCGGTGTGCTACGGATACTCGGTGATCCTGCTGAAAACTGTTATACAAACCGCCGTTCTTTCAAATGAATTCCTCGAGAAATACCTCAGCACGTTGGTCGAGGTAAGTGACCCTGCGAAGTACTTCGAACTTCACTGAGTCTATTCATCATCGATTCTCGGGATTTTCGCAGAAAAAAATCCCCCCACCATTCCGTTTGCGAATTCTTGTCACTAACCTGAATCCCCACTCTTGACCCTTTCTAGCTCTCAGAGAACAGCACCAAACTCGAATCGATCGCCCCTTGGCTCGAACCGGTCTTGAATCTCCAGTATCCTTTGGACAGCAACTGCGTGGCCTCATTGGTCGAATCTGTGAAAAATTACGTCGAAGACAACGCTCTGCTATGTCCTCAGATCATCACTGCCGTACAAACGTTACGAACCGTCTGTGGCTGTCCGGACGTCACGAAAGAATTCATTACGCTCAAGGATCGCTATATCTTGCGGGAGCTGTACGCGCAAGACGGCCTAGCTGTGATGTGTGAGCTCTTGGAGAAGCTCTGTGAGCACTTCTGCGATCCCCTCGTTATCAAGTTGGAGTTTAGTTCGAAAATGAAGGTCACCCGAGTGTTGCAAGTGACAACACCCGCCCTGGAGATGGTCTGTTTGATACTGAAGTTAGTGATTGGCTCGCAAGAAGCTGACTTCAACGATCTGACACCGATCCCTATCCTGCTTAACGTGTATCAATTGCTTTGGTGTCTCGGCCAGTATCAGCTGTCTGTACTCGTGGTAGATACGTTGCTCGCGTACACTCAACCGATTCGTTACGGCAACGAAACCGAACAAGTGCTCAACAAGAGTCTCTGGACACAGATGCTCAAGGCCGTTGTTTGCAATATCCGTCACGGACCGAAGTGTTTCGGTGTGACCCTGCAGATCCTTTGCGAGTTCCTCCCGCTGCCCTTGCCGATGAAGGTGGGAAGGCAGTTCGAGGAGAAAGACGCCGTGGTGCTCATCAACAAACGCAAGCTCTGGACCGTTTATCTGTACCAATGCCAAGAAGAGCTCCTAGAACTCTACCAATGTCTGGGTACATCTGCGGACCTCAACGTTATCCGCCTGCTGGAGACCCTCACCATCCAGATGTGCGACCTGAGCGCCCCATGTTGCCAAATGGTCCTCAATATCGTATCTCAGAGCATCGCGAATTTCCCGAAGGAGATCGACCAGCAGTATCTTCAAGGATACTTGAGCATTCTCTCGAATCTGTGCGATAACCATCTGGCGTCTGCCCTCGGCGTCCTAGCCTTGTACGCCAACTCGGAATCACCGTGCAACCCGTTGCAGTTGGCGGTGTCTCTCCTCGGGGAAACATCCTCGGATGATGTAGCTTGGTCCTGCATCCGATTCATTCAGAGTGTTCTCATGAAAGCCACGAAGTATTCCCAAAAATCCTTGACGGCAGCCCTGCTCAAGGTCATCCTGTCCCATGCCGGAAGTGAAAAATGTCGGCCCGCAGCTATTCTGGAAGCGATTCGATGCGTGGTCACGCTGAAGTCAGAGGCTACGGTCCCTCACATCACTGAAATTATTGAGGACAACATCATTCTTGTGTATAAAGGTTCGTAAATTATCCGCTGCGCCTGGCTCATCCCCCGGTGTGGACTCCGGCTGATTCCTCTCAAGATTCACCTACGTGTGCTCCAAGAGGATTCACTTTGCAGTAAGCGCTCAATTGGCTTCGAAGTTCTCGCCAGACTCTCAGGACTGTGTCAGCGCCCTCTTCAGTCTAGTGGAACTATTGAAAAAATTGAGCGAGAACGCGCTCAACCAGTTGATCGCCATGGAGGAACGTTCGAAGCATCCTCTGACCCTGCTCAAATTGAAACTCCAAGCTTCATCGGTGGAAGAGTTCGCAGACACCTTTGATGTGCTCGAGACATTCCTAGAAACGCACCAGGTTCGTTTGAAAATCCATTCCCGCGTCCTTGACTCCCGAGTCTTAGGTTTTCCAAAAGTGCATTCTTCAGTCCATCGGCCGACAGATTGATCAGGTTCCGTCTGTTTCTCCGCCAGAATAACGATATTGCCAATGCGGATGTGGAATCGACTCCCGCTCTCGAGCCGTTCCCCGCAGAAGTTCACCCCCAGCTGAGTTTTTCCGAGGTGTACGGCATCGAACGCACTGTTTACGTCTATGAAGAGGTATCAGACGATGAGTCCACCGATTCCTCACCGTGAGTATTTCAGTCTCGAGAAGATCGAATTGCTCACAATCCCCAGCAGCAACGTCAGGAAGGGTGTATTCTGACTGCTAACAGATGATGAAAATAATAATAATAATAATCATCGGGAAGGCTAACATTGCGATCTCATTGATTGCAGGATGTTCAACACGCCGGCGGATCTGGATGACTACGAAAGCGACTGCGCGATTGTCAAGGACGAAGCGTTGGTCGAGATAGATCTCGTTGACATATCGGAGATGTGCACGATGTCCGAGCTGAGTCTCCGAGCCGAACTGGAAAAGCTCTTGTCGCGTATCATCAAACAGGAGATGTCACTGTTCCTCCCAAAACACCACAGAACGCAATCGGTTTCGGAAGAAGTGAAGAAGCCGTTCGTTGCACCCATGAGAGCCAGTGTGGCTCCTGTGATGACACGCCAGTCACGAGCAAACGATCCCTTCCGGTCGCGGCCCCCGAACACCTCGAGACCACCTTCGATGCACGTTGATGATTTCGTAGCTATGGAAAGCTCCTCCCGGGGCATTCACCGTCAGGAAAGGACCAGGAGCCGGGGTTCCCGGACCAATTGGCCGTCGGGCAGTCAGCGTCATTTTTGAACCTGTTTATTGATTCCGGTTGTCCGGTCGAGGGAACGATGACGACGACGACGACGATGAAGATCTCTCCAGTTGACTGTGTTTATTATGATAATTTTGTTTTTTTATCTATTCCGCTGAGTGGTCTATGCCGTGGACTGCGTTGTGGAATCGTTCTTCCATAGAGGGCGTAAATCTTGTGAGAATGTTCAGCCGCCGAATTTCAAACCTCAGCCGCTGCCCCGATATCGAGCTTGGGATAGGATAACATCTATAAATTATAGGCACTCGACCCCGATCGAAATGGAGATCTTATGCGCACCGAGATCATACCTCATACGAATATTGAGATATGTACAGAAAACGGATGGCTGGAAACATAAGCTGATAATAGGAACAATTTCCGCGTGACAACAGGTCGCGATAAGTGTCTGCGTAGTCGATGGGGCGAATAAAGATCATCACGAGCGACGCTCTCCGGAGATCACGAATTATCTGCCTTCCTGAGCACATTCCGATGACGTTACGGTATTCGAACTCTGAGTCTCATTGGACTCCCCCACTTCACAGAACGATTCTCCGAGATGCGCTGGCGTGGCTCCTCCTCTCTCCCTGTACGGATCAAGGCGAAACGAGATGTTTTCACGTGTAGTAATCCAGGCTGAGAGGCGGGGCTCCTAGGAACGTGTTGCCGAACACCTGAGCGTGATTCGGATGGATGGGATGCGGCCGCCTCGTTGATTCCGATTTAAAAACGTACACTTCTGGATGCGCTTTCCATGTCTGACTCTTCGTATCCTTCGCGGCAGCCAATATGGCACTGAAAAGGAGAATCAAACCGTTGTGAAGGGCTCGATTCGAATGATATCGATCATCTGCTGCCTTCATTCGGCTGCCTTCATACTCGTTTCGCTTCAAGCTTACCTGTTCCGCAAATCTTTCGACGAAGGGCCCGCGCTGGAACTGTTTTCCTCTTGAGATGTTCGAGTTTGATGATTATTTTTAGAGTTGTCTAGTTTCTTCATCGAATCAGGCGTGGGATGGATTGGCGGTGGAAGAATGATGATCTGTGTCGGCCTGTGGCGACTCTCCGACAGGAAATTATCCTTGGTTTTGAAAGTCGGGTTGAAATCTCTATCTCGGTAGAAGCCGTGCCGATCGCGGGATCCGCTCATGATGCTGTAATGGAGCGAGAATGAACTTCCTCAAATCTTCAATTTGCATATCGATCTACTGCCGCCTGACACCTGCCTTTCCAAATCGAAATAGGTCCTGGATTCTTCCCGATGACTCCCGAATTCCTTGCGTCCGGGATTGCGACTGTTGGAATTGTGGGGGAGATGGTCTCTTAATTGATTCTGGGTCTCTCGCATGATTTCCTCGCTACTCGCCGTCGATGGCATCATCTTGACGATATAGACATGTCTAGTGAGAGAATTTCGCAATCATGAGCGATAGAAGAGGGAGAGAGTAAGCAAATAGTTGCCAGCTGTATGGTGTATCTCCCCGCGGTCCGATCTTTCTCTTCAAGAACAATGCCCCAAACTGTTTTCCATAAGGAGCCATTATTTCGCACCATCGGACCGGACCGTCCACGATTGTCCGTGAGTTAGATCTCATTCAACGTAGGCACTCACTTGATGGTGTACTGCGTGGGGCTATTTTGCTTGACTTTAAGCTGAGGATCTTGCTGTTCCACGTTAGCGCTAAAATCGTCGTTCCGTTTTGCTGGGAAGCCCATCCTCCGGATCCCCGGATCTTCCCTGCGTTTCCAATCATCGCGACTCGGGAAGCTTGTTCTCCGCTTACTCACGGGTACGAAGGGGTCTGTATCCGGTGGGACGATCGCACGAACTTGAGAAGACCCTGGACCGGTAACTGCGAGCACACGGACGACGTCGGAGCAGAAACTGATTTCCCAGAGCACCTGGGAACGAGATGCGGCGGACGAACGTGAGAGCTGTGCTCATCCCGTACCGTCGATCGGAATACATGCACAGAGAGAGCACCTCACTGAGGAAAGAGAACTCTAAATGAAGAAACTTGGGGAATCTTACGAAAAAAACGAGACTCTCATAAACCACATCCTTCAGCCGTTGGCAGACTTCATAGAATGAGAATCTTGACCATTCTTCGGCACGGAGCGGTGCTCAAACCTCGCCCATCTTCTAGGTTCCGGGGCGGACGAAACTCTTGCTCTTCTCTCACTTTGAATAGACACGCGACTTCATAATTTGCTCACCGTTTTCTCAAGGCAAAATCCTTTAGCCACAACCTCTGATGGAAGACGGGCAAATGAAAATAAAAGTCGGACTCAATCGCCGTGTTTAAAAATCCAGCAACGAAAGCGGACGCTGTTCCGTCGCGTCGACTATGTCGCGCGAAGCTTGGCCCCTGTAAGGGTGATCCTGAGCACTCAGAATCCGAGCGTGAGTCCGATCGGCTCGCTTATCTAGATCCATCCTTCTCTCGGAAGATATCCGGATTTCTCAGCCGAATTTCGAGAGGACGACACCGGAAGGATCTGTTCCCTGGATCATTCTCGACTCTCAGCCTCGGAAACAATACCAATTGTCTCGTGAGAGGTATGGATATGGTTTCTTCTGCAATGGTTCACCCTGCCTAACCGAAACATCGGGCGGGAAGTCACGCGACTAATATCTCGCGGGGCATTTCTGAATGAAGGCAGAAATAACCGAAGGGTGAGAAGAAAGTTCGCGAAGAAGAATCGTCATTCTGAAGATAGCTCCGGAAGAGGGAGAGGCCGTCTGGAAGCGTTAGAAAACAGGGTCAGTAGGGCTATCAGCGTTACTAACACGAGAATTCTCATCGGCAGCTCCGACCAGAAATTTATCGACGCTATTCCGAAACATAGAAATCCACTCACAGGCTCTCCTCGTAGAGTGCGAGCAGTTCCGCGGAATTATGGCGAGTCCACATCGAAGGTGTCGAAGCCGCACAGTTATGTGGAGGGGGGTGGTCGACGGAAGCGAATAATTAGGCGAACGGGGGAACAAGTTCTCGATAATAGACCAAAGAGTCCCATCGCGAGAACTTGTCACTCCAGATTCGGTTGTTTTCACGCTCCCATCGATGATCCGACATGGCATCGGACCGCTCAGGAGACACCGCACATCTCAGCTCGCATTCCGTTTGTAATGATGAATCGATTACAGTCGTATCTGGGCTCGATTAGACCACGGAACCCGACCGGACGTCTCCAAATATACAATGGGGGGAACTGGTAGTTTCGATTCCCCGAAAGATGGACACGTCCACCAAGAGTGAGGTATCTCAATGAGGAATAGGGGAGATGGCATCCGACACCCGAGGTGCATTGTCGATGGTGCTGAGGAGAGATACAAGAGGGCGCCGAAAACCTCTTTGGAGTGACCGCCTGGCTTTGTAGCTCGCAGATCGGAAAACACAGCTCCAAACGAACGCCCTGTTCACACCCCGAGGCGCGAGCTGCTTTCTTACGTCTGCAGTCGGCGACTCAACACCTCTGACGCTTACAATACACGCACACACACAAGAGAAACTCGACTCTCAGTCAGTTGTTGTAGTCTCGGTCTTCTTTTCGGTGGGTCAGTCAGTCAGTCATTCACCAAGTCACTTGAGAATTCACGGTCGATTCGATGTCGACGCCATAAATGCCAAACCCTAACGAGACAATCGCCTCACAAATTAGCGCCGTATTGTATGTCTGCGAACAAGGGTTTCGCTGTCAACGATCTCGTTGGAACCGGAGCGCTCTCTATAGATCGTCGCCGACAGCTCGAAACTCATTGCTGTCTTCCTCGAGCTTCCGCGACACCGACCCTCGAGGAGATCGAACCAGCGAGAAATTCGATACCTATCAAACCTAAAAGCACGCAGCCGATTGCACCTTCGGGGGCGACGCGATTTCAGAAAACAGGAAACGCTTCTTCCACTCCGTTTGTCACTCACCTTCGTATCCATTTCTTTCCTAGGCAACATCGGAATCGGAGGCTGTGAACTCAAATCCGCTCTTAATCTCGTTTCACCTAAACGCTGTTGGAACAGACGGCAGCGGGTGGTCTGTCGTCGTTTTTTGGGAAGTTTATGAGCGGCCACGTGGGCCAATGTATGTATCGATTGCGCTCGCCGCCCATTCCGTCCCTTATCTCCGCCTGTTGTCCAAACAAATCGAAGAATAATTGCGGTGAGACAGTTGTTGGTGTTCCTGTTGTTGCCGCTGGCGGCGGCGGCATTCCTATGCGCGGCAATAGATCGGACGGTGTCGCTTATTGCTCTCCGATGCATAGAAGAGATATCCACGCGAAGCTGTTCCTCCTACGCCCAACGTGGATTCGACTGTGTTACCTTTTCGCCTCCGAATACATAGAAGAGCACGAGCCAATACTGTTTACAGTAGGAGGCGCAATTGCTCGAACAGCTTATTGCTCGCGATTCTAGTCTCGAACGCCTACTGTCGGTGCACGATGTCCCTTCCGACATCGGAGAATTCTCCGGGAGGGAAGTATTGACAAAACTAGAGTTGCGTATCTTTCGATCGAGCGGATCACTGGCTATCGAATGTTTATTTGGTAAAATAGCGAGATTTTTTTTCGGAATTTCCGTATCGGCTGCGAATTTATGCAAATATCGGGCTCAGCCGACAGGCAGAGAATCACAGGATACGGCTCGAGTCGGGGTTTCAGAGGAGCATTTCAAAAGTCGAATGATCCCCGCTGAGTGACTTCTCTACAGGATGTCTTGGTAGAGTGTGAATCGAGGGTCACATGAAACAATTTATCTCCGAGACTCGAATGATGTGAGCTACGATCCAGTTCCAGGATCTCCGCGTATTCAAGCGCTCTCTCGAGCCTAATTGGGGGCCTTGGTTGAGATCATGGTACAAATGCGAATCTCAATGTTCCAAGCGCTATCCCCGTCGAATCAAACGCGAGATTTTCAGCCCCCGGCGACCCCCTCAATGGCTTAAATCTTACACGGAGGAACCTCGGATATATGCCGTGCCTTCGGAGTGAAATCGCACCGTCGCGTCGGCTTCACCGACTTGGGCTGATAGACGAATCTCATTGTTTTCGCTCTGCTTTTTCCTCTCTCCTCGACCGTGCTCCGTCATGAATTCTCGAAGCCAACTTAACACCTGCTCCGCTCTGGTAAGCCGGAGTCAGTGAATTGAAAGCGATACTCAATTTGTCGCATTAGTCGTTAATATTCATCATGCCGAACATGTGTCGTTCGCCGGCGGAATCGGGGTACATTTTGAATATATTTTCTCGATCGTTCGATTGGGTTCTTTGGGGGATTCTTGCAATGCCGCTCCAATGATCACACGATCTATGGAGTGTCTGCGAGTCACATAAAGTCTTACTCACCCAATTTTTGCAACACCAGCCATCGGAACGCGGTGGAACCTCTGCTTCAATACAGATTCTCTGCAAGGAGAAAACCGCAATGAGAAACTACAGCACGATGGGCTAGAAAGGCCGAAGAGAATAAGTCATCAACGTGAGAAGTCGGAGAACGGATTGACTTCCGTCTGCCTCCGTGGGCGCCCCGCTGAGCGGAACTCGGACCGGCTACCAGAAACCTCTCGATGATCTCTTTCCGTGGGCTACCTTAGAAGAGTCGTTTCCGATCCCTCGGTCCGACAGACGAGCTAGCTTAATTGATTCGACCACTACGCTAAGATATACACACACCGCCCACTCACAAAGAGACCTCCCAAGAGGGAGTTCCCCGGAATTAACACATCGTTGGGACCCGAGCTCACGCGCGAAAAAAGAACTTGGATCACATTATCCGTTCTGAGCTGTTCCCCGAATCGAGAGCAGGTTGCAGCGGACTCCGGAAACATTCCAGCCGCACACTGAGGTTGGCCAACAAGGTCACTTCAGCGATTCTTGGAACTGCTGAGGTCATTCAGAGGGCATCATGTGAGAAACTCGGTTGATTGTAAGAGCATGCGAATGGACATCGCAAACATGTGCGCTTGGCTAACGAAAGGAACACCGGATCCCCGACGATCGTTCGATGAACAAGAATTCCGGTCGGATGTGGGGCTCGAGGCGCAAGAGCAGCCGACTCGCTTCGAGACGAGGGAATTTTCCGAACTAAGATCGAAGCTCCGGGGAGACTCATCGGAGCGAAGGTGCGCGATTTGCTGATGTTCTGTAAAACTGAGCCCCGAACGAAAAACTCAGAGACCTCCCGAGAACTATTGACTGTCTGTAGTATAAAACGCCTCATTCAAGGCCTCTGTCGGGCTTTGCGTCGTCGCGCCTGTTGTCCGAGCTTTCCATTGTCACCGGCGAGTCTCTCGAGGAGCTCTGTGAGGTGTTGAAGTGAATCCAAGCTGAAGAATCTCCACTTCAAAAGGACTTAACGGATTTGCTTAAACGCTCTGCTAGCTCTTCGAGAGCCACAGTCTTCCGAAGCGAAGGGCACCGTACGACAAACGAGTCGCTCACGAAAAGAGCAACGATACGAAGCCAGACGTCGGCGTCTTCGCACCCGCGTCGTGCTCCTCGTCTGTCGCAGCTTCGTCACTCCGATCGAAGAAATCTGATACTCGACATCACGAAGCTACCGCGTCGTACGAACGCTCTCACATTTGCCACGTCGTCGGACCCGTCGCTTGAGGGTTAGAAGAAAAACTGGGGCCCCGGTGCTGAGCGACCTGCGCATTTTTATTCTCTCAACGGTAGTTTTGTATACTCACGTCGGATACGCAATCGATTGGGATGCGCCTGAGGAGACATCCGAGCTCGGAAACGCCTTCCGATTTGCCTGCAGTTGCCTGGGGGGGAAGAAGTGCTTTCATATCTTTCTTTTTTTACACGAGACGAGAGGCTGATACATGTCGTATTCGCTCACGACAAATACCTGCCTCTTTCCTGTTTTGCTTAGAGTGAGAAGGCCTGTGTCAGCTACACAGATCTCTTGCGATCTGCACTTTGCGATCGGAGCATCTTCGAATTCAAGGCCGTCGGCAGGCAGTGAAAGCCTCGTGGGAAGATTGTTCCTGATGCGAGACTCAAGCAATAACATCTCGAGGAACGGAAACGATGATGAGCATATCGATTGGATCCCTACTCCATCGGCATGGACGAGTGCATGCAGCCATGACCAGGAACACGTGGTATAGTTTTGAACTAGCCTACAGCAATTATGACGAACCATTTAGAAATATGCCAGGAGCGTCGCGTTAGAGAGTTTTTCGCGAGAACACCCGGAATTCGGAGCGTCGACCCAGTCGGAGACACCTCAAATCCGGCTAGCGAGAGTCACTCAAAGACATACAGCCGCGTAACATGAATAAGGCATGCACGAACATCGTGCTCTCGCGACGCTAAAATCCAATTTTGTCTCCAGACCAATTCGTCTGGATTAGCGGTCGGAGCATCCTTTGTGGACCCAACAAACAGCGGAAGCCTGGACTCGAAGGCACATAAGACACAGGTAGAATGTACCTACCTAGATCATATATGAAAGCGGCATCAGGAACTTATTCAGAGAGTGGCTGCATGTCGGCCGGCCGACCGACTTAGGGGTGGGTCGGGCAAACGACGATGAGCGGCGCCGACGTCGGAGTTGAATCTACTCGAACGAACAACGCACCGAGTGTATTTTTTCCAGTCGCGAAGATCTTGAGATTTTTCAACGAACGATTGAGAACAGCGTTTGGAGTACCCTCTTGTGCTCAAGGTGCGCTGCGGTCTCGTCGAACAAGGGGTTTGATGACGATCTCGGCGGCGCGGCGGCGGCTAATGCCGCGACTCGGCAGTACCCGATGGTCTTTGGGTGCCACGAGAAGCTACGATTGGGTGCTCGGCGCTCTCTGATTCGGAGCGTGAAATCAGTTACAAAGTAGCTCGCTCCGACTGAGCTTAATCTTCTTGTTTGGTAGCGGAGAGCTCCCAGCGCTTCCTTTGAAAGTCCACCACTTCTTGAACACTTTCACTGACCATTGGACTTCGAGGCTCAGACGATCTCCTCGAAGGCCAACTTCGCTTGAGTACCCTGCTCCCGACAATCAGACATCCGGGCGAGCTACAAACAGTCGGATCTACTCGAGGACCTCAACTCTGAACCGGGATCGAGAAGTTCAAGAATACGTTAACCGCACTGCTCGTTGTCCGATCGGAATCGGGAAAGGGGTGGCGAAGGAATTTCACATGCGAAAAATTGATCGACGGAACGACATTCCATGAAGATGTCCCTTGCCGTCATGAGGTATCGCGTGGGACGCTTCGGTGACCCGCAGTGAAACGTAATACGTTCGATTTCGCGCGGGACCTCAAACGTCGAAATCAAATATTTGTTCTGACTCAGCAAACGAGCATCATCAATCATCACACCTCGGCGTCCCATAACATATTCGCCGCCCGTTTACTCGCCTGCCTGCCCACCTACTCGACCGATGGTTCGCTAGCCGGCTAAGCTAAACTACCGCCGGACTTCGAGGAACGGCCTGCGTGGTCGTGAATCAGGTGACTTTAGCCAAGTAGGATCACCCAGAAAGTTCCGAGAACAAAAACGAGTTAGTCCATTTCGTGCCCTCGATTCAACCCTTGCTACTCAAGCTCGCTCCGGACGTCAAGTCAATCAAGCACGCGTCCTGAGCGTTCCGATTTCATACACGATCATCCCGTTTTTTCCAGATAATCACGTCTCCGGCCGATCGGCTCCGACCGATGATTTCTCCGAGACCGAAACTCACTCTTCATCGCTCATGTTGGATTCGAAACCTCTCTTCGCAGTAAAAATCAACCACCGCTCTCTGATTTGGAGCAACTGCAGTCCATATCGCAAGACATCGATCAGAATTTATGCAGAGCTCTGTCGATCTCAACAAGTTGATTTTTTGTCAGTACCGAGCAGAGACCCAGCGAGCCGAACTCTTTCGATACCTGAAGCTTCTTGAAATTCGCATAAATTTGCCACAAGGCGTCCGAGAATGCATCCTCTCGGCACACTCATGGATTCAGGAGCCCCGCGTCGGTTGAGCCCCAAGTTGTTTCTGCTTCCGCTGAAGCAGTCCAGCTGAGCTTTCAGATATTCAGGAAAAATTATCTGGAATTTTACTCAAGCCGAGCGCCGCTCCCCCCGATAGGGCCAACGATTCGCCGATAAATTGTTCGGACTCGATGGCGGCCGAATTCGTGCACTTTGAAAACCAATGTCTGAAGATATTGAATGACTAACACACATATCAATCAATTTCTTCGCCGCTGCAGCAAACGAGGGGTCAGGGGGAGCGACAGGGAGTGCATTAGCGAATTGAAAGCACGAACTGGTTTCTCGCTGGCGGATGTCAGGTGTCGCTCGGTCGGATTCAACCGACTGGAAAACTGCGGGTAGATGAAAATCCCCTCTGAACGCAGAATTGCTCTCGCTGACGACAAGCCTTGTGTGTCTAGATCTGGACCCTAGACGAATGGACGAGCCAATGGATTGAGAGACAGAAAGATAAATAAATACCGATTGATTTGCTCGCAAGGACCCGTTGGGACGCCTGAGACCGTTGGAATGAGAAGCTTCTTCTCCGCCATCCACTCCCAACCCCTTTGATTTCAGCCGCTGAACAAACTCCTTAGTTTCTCCGGACGTCGAGATGATCAATGGTGTCGGAAGTGGATTCAGCGCTCCTTCCAGACCTTCCAAAAACTGCCGAATCGTATCGGAAGCGATCGCCGATCATCAATGATTCCGATGGGATGATGGTGTGGAAAAACGGAAAAGATGGAAAAAAACCTCTAACCGTATTCACGCCCCTACTCCCCCCCTGTGTACTCGGGTACGTTTGGCGCGCAACGAGGATTCCCGAATCAGATCAGAACTTCCTATTGAGACCTGTCACGGTGGAGACAATCAGTGGCGGGGTAAATCCATGCGCGGCCATCTCTCGAGAGCCTGGCTTCGTTCGCAGATGGTGATATGAATCTCTTCACATCAGAATGAGAAGTTCTCACATTGCGCTCTCGCGACTCGTTGCAGAAACTCTGCCTGCGAGTGAGGGGACCAAGATATAAATCGATAAGCCAAGGTGCGACTTGTACGCGCACAAATCGCCTTTTGGGATCCGATGCGTTTTCGTGGAACGGTAGCAAGTTCCTGCATTCATCTACAATGGACTGTTGTGGACTTCATTAGCGCACCCGGGACGACGATGGCGAGACCGAGAGAGATATTTGTGTTACTAGAATCGAACAAACTTGATCCGACACGAGCTCACAAGAGAACCGTATTCGAAGCCTGCCTCGAGACTTTCCCTGGTCGGATGGAGATCGGCGGATGTTAGAAGTCCTTCGGGGCTTCCGCACCATGCGGTCTTTGTCCCGGAACGACGTCTAAGAGCCCGCCACTCAGCGCCAATTGACGAAAAACGTGTCCGGTACTCTGGTGATATCCCTGATTCACCATGCTTGCGAGCTGGTTTTCCAGTCCGGAGACGCTGTTGAAGCAGAAGGGCAGACTCCAACGGTATCCGAGAGAACTCGTGAAGAACCGCTCGTAGCTCGCTTCGGTGTTGTTAGTTTATGTAGAGAGTTGCAACTTGTTTGCATGAAGCGGTTGACTTCCGCCACTTGAATGACCCAGATATTGACGAAGGCCTCAAGGACAGCCGATCCGTCAACTCCTGTCCTAGAATTTCCTTTGACGCCCAAGTCATATCTAGCGTGCGACTGGCTCCATATGCTGACCTTCTGTTACTTCTGCAGAGGGAGACAAATCTTCGAAATTCTCCGCGGTTGGTAAGTCCTAAGAAAATCGAAAGCGCGCGACTCTCGAGACTCCTCTCTTTCCGCTCAGAGACGCGAGAATCCCGTATTTTTTTCCCGAGCTGAGGCTCGCGGACCCAGAGGATGGGTTCTCTCAATATTCACTCTCAAGGTATACTCAGGCTTACTGTTCCGGGTTTCGGTCCCTAGGGCGTGCCTCGGATGCGAGACCTTATGTAACTGGAGATCTTGTTAGCTCCACTAATCTGGCTCTGGATGCCGCTGACTGGCGACGACCTTTATGCTTGAGAGTTTTCGTAGTGTTTTGTCGTAGATTCGTAGAGCTCTTGGGTGTCGAGCGATGGGCGACCTCAGTAGCATTGAAAAGCCATTGTTGATATCTCTTGAGGTCCGCCTGTCTTCCATCATCCGCAGAGGAAGACGAGGCCTGCTCTCTGACTTGACGAGTCGAGCTTCTCATCGGCCGGTCACTCTGACATCCCACAAACACGACCATCACGTCCGCCACAAAAGCGCTCGACCGATGTTACCTCATGCATTAGACTCGAGCAGGGAGAGAGAGTGAATATATGTAGAATAGTAGTCTGGTCGGCCAATGAAACAGTGCACAGCGAATCATACCGGCTCTCGTGAGGGCACGTGGCCATCCAATGGAGATCCCTAAATACAACTCCTTCAAGCTTTCACGGAGACAAGCTTGTCTGAGTCATTGCATTTCATGAGGTGAGGAACGAGCCCTTTGAGGAAGCCCTCATGATGATATCGAGCTCGGCCATCCGACGCGATCATCGAATTTCTCCATCGACAGACGATTTTGCGCGCTGGAAGGCAGGGAGTTCCCCTAGAAATGAAGAAACATTTTTGCCTACTAGTTGTCTCATACTATTCTGGGGTGATTCCTGCTCAAGCTCGCTGACTGATAACTGGCTCACCGGCAAGTCCTTCGCCGAGTCAGAAGATCCCACAAAGCACGAAATCCTGCTGTAACAGAAAGTCGGGAACAAAATTGAATTTCGCAAACAACCGATGTAATCTTTTTCGGGCGTTTTGTCGCAGCGAGACTCGGACCTGCATACCTTAATCCCGTCCTTGTCACTCTATTCCTACGGGAAAGTATTGTTAGACGGCGCTGAGAATTGTGTACTGTTGTATAATCACATCAAAACATCCCGCCCACGAGCTATCCGCGTTGACGACATGGGGCTCTGACGGCTCATTCCGCCCCTAACACAAGCCCTAGGCGGTTGGCGACCAGATTGACGAAGATTCCGAAACTCCGAATTTTATCAAAGTGTATCTCAGCTCGATCCCCCATTCCATGGAAAACTTTCGTTCATTTCGCACGAGAAACGAGCACGATGGATCTCATAACTATCTATCGTGCTTCTTCTTCTCCATTCCATGGGGCGAATTCGATCGTGATTCCATTGATGGGTAGAGCTTCTTCAGAGACGGGCTAGCGCCACAAGCTTCCTAATTATTACTTGCTCTCCGAATCAGAAAATGAATATTCATCCTTTATGTAACGAAACGATGACATTTTATTCATGTCGCCCAAAAGTCACAGAACGCTTGTAAATTTTCTACCTAATTGTGAGATCCCAGACATATAATCGGTCGATGGGTTGTCGGGAGTCTCTCGCCTCGCGAGGTCAATAAAATGTGTTGTCGAAAAAACATTCTGGAGAGCTGATGTGTTGACTGTGGCAGCTCTCGCTGGTTGGAGATGAGGGATTTGAAGAGCAGAACGAGTTGATTTCGGGGTAGGATGTCTCAGACTGGAAAGCTACGCTCTGGAAACTGCTCGAGCTTGATGTCGCGCTCGAGCAAGGCGCCAGTCGGTCGCTCGAGCCTGAAATGTGTCGCCGAATCGTTTGCTTGAGTTGGGACGTGCAGGTCTTCGTTTGCGATCCCTGTAGCGCAACGGCGGCGAGGAGTGGATTGATGCCGGTATCCGGAGGGCTCTGTCCATCCAGCATCTTCAAGGTCTCTGACAATGCGTATATGTAGTTGTGAGCGAATCTGAGCGTTTCGATCTTCGTCAATTTGAGAGGGTCTTCCGCTTCACGATCTTGTTCGGGCGACACGTTGCCGTCCGCTGCCGGGAGGCAAACCGGAAGAACGGTCCGCAGGCGGTCGAGGGCGTCATTGAGGTTGTGCATGCGGTTCCTTTCACGATCGTTGGCACGGAGTCGTCGGCACTTCTTGACCTTCTGCTGACCGCCTACTTCGACTTCAGTGGACCGATGCAGCCTTTTCCTCGACTCCTGTTGGGGCATCGTCTTCACAGCGGTCAACTGACCAAGGTGAGGTTCTTCACAAAGGAGCATGATTCGTTCACAGGAGAGTGTCACACAAAATCTAACCACCGGTTGTGAGAGAGCGCAATTTATGTGCTCTGGGACTCCAACCCCCGGAGGAGAGGATGAACAGAGAGGGGAATCCGGAGGCTCGGCCTCCGAGTCGCGGTGCCCCAATGACATCGAAGAGTTTCGTGCCATCTCGATACGATCAATCCCCGGCCCGACAATTAGTCCTATCAAGGCTCAAGACCTCCCATATCAGAATCTCGTACGAATTGGTTCATCATGAATCATGAGCCCGTTCCTGGTTGGGCGATCTGCTCACAATCAGTCAGACTTCGTTGCTTACTTCAGCGAGTACGCAGCGGACTTCTGGATCTGTGACGGGCGTTGGGAGAACAATTGATTGTAGGTACACTCTGCAAGATGAGAAGCTTCGGACAGGAATACCCTCTTATCTGACTTTTCCGAGGTTTCCATTAGGCGAGCTCGCGAAACTCAAACGGATCTGGATGCCGAAAACTAATATCATAGTCGATGCCGCGGCTGACAATAAATGACTCCATTACCGAAAACCAGCCTCCCGTCTGGCTTTACGGTCCACTTGAGCTATTTTGAGGAATACTCTGATGGCTCCATTCTAGAGAAAGTCATAAATTAAGCGGTGGTGGACATTCACGCCCTAGTTTGGGTGACCCTTGCCGCGTAGGTGCCTTTTTAGTGAATACCACAAAAGCCTAAAGGGAAAACCGCAGCCATCGACAGTCGTTGCTCGCAGCTCGATTTGACTGCAGCACAAAGCACTGTTTGCATACAACAACACCACCGCCGGTCGTTATGTCTGAGGAGGAGCAGGAGACCTCGTGGAGAACGTTCCGAGCCTCGGCTGCTCTAACTCACTCGGTTAGACCACATCGATCGCGCTGGACTTCGATCCCGCCCGGACATTGGCTTTAATCAAACCGCGGAGCCGACTTCTCGGTCTCCATCGGTAACTTCTTCCTCCGGTCGCTCCTTTTCGATCGCTCCGAGTCGCCTCGAATCGGGAAGTTGCCGAACGAGGTTCAGAGAGTGAAGTTTATGGTGCCTATCTGCGTTCAAAAATCAATCGATGACATTGTAGTTTGCGAAAATCCGTCGGCCCGCTTATCGTGTGTGACATCTCACGATCTGGGGGTCATCGTAATCCCTAAGCTAAGTCACGGAGAGAGAAACGCGTTCGGAATCCGGCGTATGGGCCACCTACCCAGATGGAGAGATGGCGTTCTAGATATCAAAGATGTATTCGACACTTCAGAGGCGCGAGATTTCCCGCTCCCTCCCTCCCGTCGGTGGGTAGGCAGACTCATTCGTAGCCAGCGATCCGCTGGCTGCGTGTGTTGTATGTCGTCGAACGACGTTACGAGCTCACGATCAACGATTCGAGGTCCGAAGACAAAGCAACGAGAGCCGAACAGACCAACTTGCTCGAGACTGACGATGTGACTGAGAGTTGCGATTTTCGTCGCGTGTTTGCGGAACTCATCGTAGCGGTCTCTTCCTTGTTTTTGAGGCACCATCCTCTTCGTCAGTCAGTCAGCCGAACGATCAGTCGGTCGGCGGCTCCGTTCAGAGTCATCGATCAGGATCAGCCTACGAGGCCCTTCGAAAATCTCCAACAACTCGCTTGCCTTCGGAGTAAACACGAACACGCGGAGTTCAGAACGCCAAGGCCGTCGGAAGTCTGAGCGGTTAGAAAAGCAGCCTCGTGCAACTTCCGGACAGATACGCTCTCGATTACCCGAATATGTCTCCGATCAAAAAATTTTACTCTACACTTTCTTTTTCGAGTGGCTGAAGAATATTATTTCCCCATTGAGACATGAATTCGATCGTTCGGATTTTCTCCCATATTTCTCTCAAAACCAGAGCGAACCTCGAGAGTTGGAGGTTGTCCGACGAGAAAAACGTTTTGCAAGGCTACTTTTTCTCCCAACGTACACCGTAGACTATTATGCACGCATGTATGCAGGGTGTCGCTCGCCGGAGAAATAGACTAAGCACACCGACCGTTTGTCGATCGTTTGTGTACCGATCGTGTCTCGTGTCCCTCTTGTTTACGGGGACGGACAAGCGAATGTAACAAGACAGAAATGCGAAATTCCAACTCCGAAAGCTTCTGGATGAAACCTTGGATAACTCGTGTGACTCCACTCGAGAATCGGTGAAATACGACCGAGATCTATTGAGCACTTGGCTTCTGTTGCTGTTCAGACCGAGGAGGAAAAAACATTCCGCCAAACAAACAAATCGATTCACGCGACCGATTGTTTTGGCCATTCTCGGAGGCACCTCGGAATGTGATCGGCCGGCGAAACTTTCTCCCTGTCGAGATGTCACTTTTCACGACGACGAGAAAGAGAAGAGCCTCGCGAGTGAGCGGGCAGAGATGTTCGACTTGGCGCATGGATTCTCGTTGGGCAGTGGATTCTCAGGTTCAGCGAGGCTTGCAGCGTATCCGCCGTCGTCATCCGCGTGAAGATCCAACGCCTAGGATCAGCGGCAGATCCAGGTTCCGACAAGCGCCATCGCATGCAAATGAGCTCAAAAGTTCGACCCTGCGAATCATGGCTTTGCTTGAATGGCGTTCGCGCGCTCACGGGGAGCCCGGAAGGAAACTTTCGATCTTCAAAAGGCGGGATAATGTGCGGAGGAGCACATGGGTGACACCGGACCCGGAGCGAAAGAGTTTTATGAGAAATTCGATATCTCCTTGTCAGAGGGCCTCGCGTCAATCAGTCGTCCAGTCAGCTCCGGGCAATCCGCTCGTACATTGTTGGACGATGTGCTTTTTGTGTCTGCACGTTTGTCTTCTGCATGCACTTCAAGGCTCATCCTCTTTCATGATCTTCATGAGGAGTGTATTGGGCTCCGCGCTCGACTAACGGACTTGCGTCGACTCTGCACATGCAGGGACGCCGTGTTTTACAGGATCCTGGCAGCCGTTCGCGTCTGCAGGACATTTGCAACATGCTGCAGCAACACTAAGCTCAGAGAACTTCACTGCGCATTGTCGGGCGACAATATTAGCGGTGGCTTAGACAGCGACCGCCATTGTGAGAGGCTCTCAGTGGAGTTGAGTTAGGGCCACTGTAACTCCGATGTATGCAAAACTTGGATTGGATTCAAATTTATGACTCTTGAGTTGGTCGGTTGGCGCTGTAAAAAACAAAGTACGGAATTCTTGCGCCGACTCGTCCATGGAGTAATGGACGCTGCGCCAAGCATGATAAAAACTCCGAGCCTAAAAGCAGTTTTTTGTTGGAGGCATCGCATCGAGAAGATACGTAGTCTCCCTCCGCATCGATGAAACATCGCCGGATTTTTTTCCGATCATCGCTGTAGGCTCATCCTCTCAACAAAAAAACAAGCCGACAAGGAAGACTGATTCCCGGGAATAATTCAGGTTAATTATTCAGAAAACTCGCCCATACTTCGTCCCAGTCACGGGTCATCCTTCCATTCCACTCGGATTCTGGTGATTCGGTGTTTCCACGCACATCGAAGTGTGATGACACGGCATCCATCTATCTATATATAATATGAATAATGAATAATACTATAATGAGCGGACAGGAAAGCTTTTTGTATGAATCGTCAGTTGTAATTTACACATTGATGAACAACATGATGATGTCACCCAGCTTGAGGGGCTATCGCTGTGATGCGATACTATCGAATGCTCGCGGAAGCGCGACAGGTCCTGAGTTTCAAGGTGAATAAGAAATGGTTTCCCATCGTCGAAAATATCATAGCTGAAAACCTCGACATCTTGTATTAGACGGATAACAAACTCCAAAAGTTTCAATAAGAATCCTCAGGGCTGCTTGTCCCCCTCAACTCCATGAGCTCGCTGAGATCTGCACGGTTTTTTTCGTTTTTTTTCTCGACCCCCCCCAACCAAACCAAGTTCCACCAAGCGAGACAATAGAAATTCCTAAACCTTCGTTAGCCTTGAAATAAGTTACGGAAACGAAGACCTTTTCGACCGAAGCTCAGAAATCGAGACTCCTCATGGCGAAAAACTGCATGCCATCAACATGAAATCCGGAGCGAGTCTCATTGCAGCAAGAACACGTGTACCTAACCTACCGAATGATACGGATGGGAGCTTTATTGCGACGGAAAGCCGAAGGAGTCTCTTACGGTATCCCGACTCAAACTAGCTAGCGAACAAACAAACATAGTGTACAATCGTTTATCCTGAGTTTTCATTCCTCCCTCCAGCACCACAGTTGCGGTCCGTAGATCAGGGTGGTGTTTCGAAATCGCCGTAGACCTGTCGGAATGAGACCTCCGAGGTTCCATATATGATCGGAGGACGTGGCGAGTGCAAATCTCGAGTGCTGTTATCCTTCGAAGCTGAAACCGCGGAGGAAGATATTATTCCCGCAATTCACACCAACAAAATATCTCGTTCGGTCGCAGGGGAGCGACAAGCCGAGTTTTTCTATCCCTTGAATTTTGAGCACTTACTGGACTGCAGGTACTGATAGTTCATCGGATGGGATGGCGCGAGGAACATCTGTGGATTTGTGGGCTGCGAGCGCAGGCTCTGAATCAGAGCTCGACTCCGCTCGAATGAGTTCTTGTGCCATCGCCAGAAGAAATACCCTGCGCAGGCGAGACCGATGTGCACCAATGACACAATGAAAGCTGTCACGATCACAGTCGTGTGCGTATCGCAAACGAAATCTTCTTCGTCTTGGTACACACTTGAGCCAGTTATGACTGCGGGTATCTCTGTGGACGGAAACGACTTGCATGAAAAACTATAAAAAAACTCATTGTCAGTCAGCTGGAGAGAGAGTAGCTTTCGGGGCTGCCCTCTTCTCAGCGAGTGACGGACCCGGAGAGGATCTCGAATCTTGAGAGTTCACCTTTTTTCCGGGTCCTCGATGTCTGGAACGGGGTTTCTCGATTCCAGTTCCTGTCCAGCACCGACTTCTGCTCTTCGTTGACGACGATAGCTAGAGAGAGAGGGACTTCTTCTTCTTTGTTATCGTCATTCGATATTTTGTTGTCTCTGGGCCCGTCCACCAAGTCCGCCGTGTGGCTCAGTGCTCCTTGGTTCCATTTGGCCACGCTGAGAATTTCCGGCGCTTGTGTGTTGGAACCAGCTCCAGATAGGCCGACGTCGCCCGCAGTTATCGGAGGCTCGGGTGTAGAAGTTTCGTTATCAGTCGAGTTCGAGAAGGGTGAAGTAACCAACCGCGGCGGTTCGGGAATGTGCGGAATCTCTCGAATGAAGCCCCGGTCTGTTGAACAGGTCACATGGAGTTAGCGCCTCTTAGATTTTCGAAAGAATTCTCCTCTTCTCAGAGAAGGTAAAATTGAACTCTGATCCGGAAAAAATGGAATACTCACAGACTTTGGGACCGGTATGATACGACCAAGGCGATGGGTAGCCCTGTGGGAAGGGGCGGGTGTATCGGAAGTACGTGTTCCACTGTGGCGGGACGTACTGCGCTCTCATTGGCGGCATATGATGCAGAGGGATCTTGTCGCGAATGAAATTCATTCTCGGGGATTGGGGTGGCGCTGCTGAACGATCTCGACGCGTATCTCTGCAATGACCATTTATTGAGAATCGTTCCAACCTCTCCGATTTTCGAATGAGCTCTGACCTCCGGAGTTCCACTCACAGAGTCACGTGGCTCTCGACTATCAGCGGAGGAGCTCTATGGTGTCCGCGGACGTCCACGGTCGACTTGTCGGAAGCGGAGTCCGCTGCAAGGGGGTCCGTGTCCTGGAGAGATACAAAACAGCGTAACTTGATGATTTATTCCTACTACTTCGAGGCGAGGAGAAAGTTGAATCGGACCGTAATTCGCGCAATCACTCGCCGCTAACCTCTGGGAACATTCGCGCGTAGACCTTTCCGCCCCCCATTCCGTAACCGCCGTAAGGCTTGTGAAGATCTTCTTCGAGCGTGAGAGACGCGTTGGAGATAATTTCATGGGAAGCGGCCGCTTCGATGGTTTCGTTGAGCGAGACCGGCTTCGCGTCGGTATCGTTCGCCGGAAGCGGCTCCGTGGAAAGGAGCTGGTCTTGCTGGAGCGTGGTTCCCGAATCGTCCGTGTATTCCTCATAAGACTCTTCTTCGGTTTCGCTTTCCGTATGATCGCTCTCGGTCGCGTTCTCCGACGCCATTGGTTTCAACCTGGCGATATGAGATTTGTTGTTCCATGAATGTGCTTGCTCTACGGAGATCGTTCGGAATCCGTGCGAAAAATAATCGTAGATCCTGAGGCCTTCATGCGAGATTTGATCAACGACAATGAAAGGAGCAGAACATATGCAAGAAAGCGGAAAAAGAAGGAGAATCGTGAAAGGATTTCTCACGTTGCGGTTTCGTTTCCGTCGACGTTTCGTCGCTTCCGACCGAATGAATCTCTACTGTTGTGGCACTTCACGGGCTCGCATCTCTCCTGACAGAAGCGGATCTGCACCTCGAAGTTGACCACGCCGGACGCGGGGAAACGGAAAGCTTTGAATGTTGATCGAAGAACCCTGAAATTATTGAATTCCGGCTCGAGCGCGGGGAAGACTGTAGCGCTGACGGGACAGCCCCGGTCGTCGATCAGGAACAAGGACTCCCCCGTAGAGCTTCGCGCGTAGAGATTCCGTGCGAAAATCCCGAAAGCCGACTCGGGATCCCGAATTTCTATAACAAGCGTGAGCTCATCTCCGAGACCGACGGCACTGGCATCGTGTCCCGAGTGGTCAACGATCCGCATTCCGACAGTCGGGGGTGGGGCAGTGTTGGCTACGATCGAAGAGAGTGTGGGACGTACACCGGTCCTGCGCAATGAAAATAGATTTTTCGGTCAGCTTAGCTCAAATCGCCCGAGAAGATTCATTATGAGGGATATAGGGTCTTAATATAGGGTCCTTCGTCCCGAATCCGGCTTCGCTTTTCTGGTTGAGGTCCTTATCGTATCGGCATCGAGCTCGGGACTGTTCACTGGTGCACACTTACGTGACATCGAGTCCCGGACCTCCTCCGAACGAGCCAGATATACTGTTTCTCGCCAAAGTCGACGCTAGAGTAACGGTTTTGTCGCTCGCTTCGAAGGAACAGACAACGCGTATGTTCCTATCGGTCTCGGTCATGATAACAGGATGCTGTTGCACCATGACCTCGTTGACGTATTTTCCAGGTCCTTCCGTCGTTGTCCCGCACCTCGTCCCCAGAGAGATGGGATACTGCATCTGATTCTGACCGTTTCCGACCACGTAACACTGGTTCGGATTGTTTCTTGAGTAGATGCGGCCGTGGAAGGGGGAGTCGAAGTTCAGAGTCAAGATCATTTCCTGCTGATTGCACTGGACGCTCACTGGAAAGGACAAATTATCTGTACATACATATCTGAACAATAAAATGATAAGGATAATGTCTCCTCCGCGTTATAGGTCGGGTCTTGAAGAGGAAATTCCCCGCGGAGGCGAGAGGAATCGGTGGTGTTCGGTATGAGAAAATTTCGCGGCAGGAAGACTTCTCAGCTTTCGCCTGGATCATACCTTGTTCACAGGTACCCTTCTCGCTGAAGACGGAAAATCTTCGAAAGATCAGTCCGCCCGCTCCGAGAGGATAACTTGAGAGGTCATCCGAACTGAGCGCACAATCGTGATGTACCGTTTCGAAATTTATCGATCTACACGGAAACCGTCTTTCGAGGTCGCACAGTCTCTGGCACTCCTGTATGCTGTACGCGTGCGTGAGACGATCTATAGAGGGCAGGAAGCGATCGAGGGTGTCTTGGTAAATGCAGGTGGATGCTGACTCGGCAGCGCAGAGATTTTCCAGATAATCGATGTCTTCATTGGTGTTCTGCAAGGTATTCGGCTTGCTCCGTTTGTTTTCGGAGAATAGGCGACACAGTTGCCGGCTTTGTTGGTAGGTCGCTGATTTGCAGATGAAGGACTTCTCGCGGAGACAGTAGTCCTCACATTCGGCCCTGCGACGAATTCCGGGAAGTTCCCGGTCGGGAGTGAGTTGCAAGTAGCTATTCATCGTCCGCTCGAAAGTCCACAGTTTGTTGCAGTGTCGCTCTGGAAACGATTTCGGTACTTCCGATAAATATTCCATCTCAACTC
Organism: Galendromus occidentalis; assembly: GCF_000255335.2. Classification (NCBI taxonomy): domain Eukaryota; kingdom Metazoa; phylum Arthropoda; class Arachnida; order Mesostigmata; family Phytoseiidae; genus Galendromus; species Galendromus occidentalis. The sequence continues at coordinate 1,712,142 of NW_003805476.1, read as the reverse complement.
TCCAGAGTTTTCTCGCTCGGTGTAGCGCCGAAGGGATCGCTCATGATATCCCGACGGAGGTGGATGCGCGACAATAGATAAATTCTCCGATCTTCCCTCTCGACAAACCTTGGAAGCAAACTTTCTCGAAGTAGGCAGAGTTTGCTTGGACAGAAAGCCCGTTCCGGTTGTCTTCCGCGGCCACGGTCAGCCATGACGCGATTTGGAAATCGCCGTACTCGACGACGAAGGAGCGACATCGATCTCCGAGTCGTTGACATTCCGAAAACGCGTCATTGACCACTCCGACTGTGGCCCTGGTCGGGATCCTCTCTCGTGGCGCAAAGCGTAAATTATAACCGATTGTTTTCTCGTACGTGTACTGATCGAAAGCACAGAATGTGGGCAGATCGTTCGTGGGGTATCCACCGGTGTGGATCTGGTTGGCTGGCGACGGTGGACGAGGGGGATACGTGCTGCCCGAAGGTATGCCGGATGGTCCTTGATTATTGCGCCCTAGGGAGCAGGAATGCGCGAACTTCAAGGCGGGAAAAATCAAGAACAGAAAGAAGCAACGAAATCCAAGCGAAGCAGTGAGAGGGACAGAAATATCGATGAATGGTCTCATTAGAAAGATTCTTCCCTCTGTCTCCCAATCGAAGACGGAGCTTGAACGGCTCCAGGACGACACCATGGAACGTTCGCTTACCATTATAGTCGCCGGAAGTACCCGAATAGTCGGCGCAATCTTTTTCGGCGTACAGCGAGCGAGATCTGTGTTCGAGAATGCCCGGCGATACGGCTTGGCGGTTATCAGCGCTCAGAAGACACTGAGGAGGTCCGAGACTTCCGTTTTCGACGTACGTGTAGCTTCTGCAATTGAAGTCCACTTCGCGATTGCATTCGAGCTCACAGTGGAATGTCGAAGTCACTCCGTGGACCACTCGCGTTATGTGGGTCATGTAGACATCACGCTGGATCGGGGTGTACTTGCAAGCCGCCGTGACTGCGATAGAGAAAAATTCAATCAATCGAATGCTCATCAATGTCCTCCGGAGCCTTCCTCCCTTGTGATTTTCTCGAAGCAGCGACTCTCCAGATGTCGGCATCGGACACTTACGGACGGCGCATTGATTCTCGATGTAGTTCATCCCGCGAGCGTAGCTGAGTCGTGCCGATCTGTGGGAGCGGTCTTCTGCGAAGAGTTTACACTCTTGCAGATTCACGTCAAATACAGCGGATTTGCAGATGAAATTCCGTTCTTCCACGCAGCGTCTTTCGCAGTCGTGCATCGATATGTATCTCGTGACATCTCTCGGGTAAGCTCCGGTCAGCTCTTGATCCACGATCCGTTCCGTGGCCCACAGTCGACCCCCACATGGGACATTGGCTGCCGATGGAAGTAGAGTCAGCAAAAGCGTCCGTTCCGAGTTTTCCGGAACTTCGTTCCTGGGCCTCGGAGAGTCTCTCAATTATTCCAGTCGGACGCCCTACCTCGCACGCAAATGCCTTCGAAGTACGTTTTTGCAGGAGCCGGTCTCAGATGCGCGGGTGTCGATCCGCGATACGAGCCGGATATGAAACACTCGTGTCGCTTGTAATCGATGGTGAAACTCTTACAATCCTCTCTCTGCTGACATTTCAACAGACAGTCCTTGGTCATGCCGTCTGAGGGCGAAGTCAAAAGAATCTGACCCGGTCGAGCCGCTGACTCATGGCCGGATACGCGAGCGAACGTGAGCTTTTCGCCCGCCTGACATGATTGCGCTGAGGAAGAGAACGAGACTCCCGTTAATTTCGACCCGACCAGAAACGCGGTAGTCTAACCAGTTCTGCCCGCAGCCGACAGATAGTCTCCCTCAAACAGCCCGTGCCCGCCGTATCCCCGGTGTGACCCGATTCGGTTGAACGCTTCGTATCGAACACACGCATTCACGATATGCGGAATCGACATCGTTGAGCGCTTTCGAATGCAAGAGCGGCAGGAATAAAACATGAACGTGACAGCTGGGAAAAAATGCAGAGGTGCAAATCGATCGATCTCGATCGGTGAAACGATCTTTCCCTACTCCTCGCGTGAATCCACACCTCGAGCTCGCTCAGATCGAGAGCTAGGAGACCTGAGTGAGATCTGTGGGGAAGTGGCTGAGAGACAGCGACTTTCGGTTCAAATGCCATGCACGGGACGGACGACCACACGGAGGCTTACTGCTGTTTTTCGTAGAATGGATCCTGAGAGGGAGAGGAGATGCAGGATACTGCCTAGGCTGCTCTTTACCTATGGGCGGGTAGAGGGTGGAAACCGAAGATGACGGACTCGGAAACGACGCGGGCTCTCTGGTGGCGGATCCCGTCGGGATCGTGTTCAGTCCGGTATCCGTCGGCAGAGGGGATATTGTCGAATGCGTTTGAGAATTGTCATCGGTGCAAGCGCGTTCGTAGAAGAGAATCCCTGGTCTCGAGTTCGTGCTTCCCGGTCCCGCGGAGCTCCGATCGTCACCTGTGAATCGGCGTTTTACGTAATGTACCTGATTCGGTTCGCGTCGGAGTTTTCATCAGAGAATGATTTTGTCGAAACTCAACCGACCCGATATGAAACATTGTCCATTCGCGGGGTAGTACGCGTAGCTCCGACAGTGGAAGTTCGGGTAAGTGGTGCAAAACGATTCACACGCCTGCTCTGATACGATGCCGGTCGTGGCGACGACGTCAGTGTAGATCGGGTAGGCATCGGCTTTCTTTTCGTAGGGGCAAGTTGGTGACTCTGGAACATGACGATCACGTCAACATGCGCGCTCTCTCTGGAACGTTTCGCGGTAGAAGAAAACCGGAGACGCAGCTCACCTTCTATGCATTGATTTTCAAGGTAGTTTATCCTTGGGTTACTCGTCTTGATCACACCATCTGCCTGAGTTCGTCGGTCGTGTCGACTCAGACGACACTCCGCCGTGTCGTCGAAGTACACGGCGGACCGGCAATTGAACGTTTGCTCGTTCAGGCAGTGCTCCTCGCAATCCCTTCGGCTGAGAACATGCGAGAAGCTCTTTTCGTATAGCGTCGGAACCAACTCCATTCCGAGGACTCGTTCGAAAGCCCAAGCTTTCCCCTGGCAGGCGGTGGCGAAGTTTCCTCTGAGGCAGATTTTCTCGAAATAATTCTCCCCGGCTCGGGGGCTCAATTCCTGTGTTCGCCCTTGCGAGTTTCGGTCCAGTTTATCACATCGCATATTTTGATAATTAACGCTGAATGCCGGACAGTCGAGGCCAGCGCTGTGACAGTACTGCCGGCACTCAAGGGTGTTGCCCAAGGCTCCCGGACTGGAAAGCGGTATTGAGGTCCGGGCCGCGGAACGCATGACGAATCCCGTGATCTTTTCGTAGGTGAACACTCCTAGCGTACATTGCTCTGTTCAGAAGGAGGGTTAGGTCCTTAGACGTTAGAGCTCGTTTTGCATTAATATTTCCACCTTATACGAGGCAAGCAGAAGGAACAGGAGACACAGAGGGGAGCGGGACCCCCGAAAGTCGTGAATATATTTCCTGAACGGATCAGACTGAAATATCCGGCTTCCCTACGTACCTGTGATACATTTCTTCTCTCCGTACGCTGCATTCGTGGACGCAGGCAAGCCACTCGGACCCAACGAAACGGTGTCGTCTCCGGAGAGATAGCATCGATTCTCCATGTAGGAATACGCGCGACAATTGAATGTTGTCTCACGATCGCACTGTGTTTGGCATTCGTCGACCGCAGATGCGAATTGCAAGAGGTCCATGGTGACAACTCCAACCCCCACCCGGGTTTCGTATCGGCATGACGTCGGCGCTGATTAGAAAAGCATGTTTCGTTGGACTGGATTTCGGAAGGACCCAAACACAGCGCGAGCTCATGAGCGACCACGAGCAAGATTAGAACTGTGGACTGCATTCGATGCTGTAAGCTCTCACCTGTTGCGGAACATTGATTTTCAAGGTAGTCTCTCGAAGAGCCAGGAACTTGTCTGAAAGCCTGAGGTTGCGATCTGCGGTCTTCTCGACTCAGCTTGCAAACTTTCTGCGCTTCATCGAAATCCGCCGAGCGACATGTGAAGGTTCCCTCGAGCAAACACATCTTCGCACACTCCTCCTTATCCTTCACATTGAGTTCTTCTCTGGAATTTCGAGGAGAATGGGAAGTTGTTGAATCCCTCCCTCGACCACAGGTTGCCGTCGCTCGACATCCACATGTCTCTCGGGAGACTGTCTCACCTATGGACGAATCCGTCGAGGTATGCTTCTTTGACTCTGTCGAAAGCCCAGAGCCGATCTCCGCACAGCTCATCGAAAGTGTGCTTTTGAATTCCTCGGAAACAAATCTTCTCGAAGTAGTTCAAAGTGGGATTATCAACGAGGAGTTCTCTTCTGCCCTGTGACGTCACTTGGAACGACGTACACTTGAATCCGACGTAGTTGAGTGAGAAGGAATTGCACTGTGATTGTTGTTTACAGAGGTTTATGCAATCTCTCGTGAGTGCGGAATCTTGCTGCTGGAGGATCGTTGTGCCCACAACTTGACCTCCGTAGCCCACGCCAGTGGTCTTCTCAAAACTTTCGATCCCTCCAAAACAGTTGTGCTCGCCTGAAAACCGGATCGATTTCGTTTCTGTTCCGCGGGATACGCCGAGAGATGAAGCAAAAACGCTCACGCTGTCGATGACTACGTACCATTGGCAAAGAGTGTGGAGTGTGCGAAGAAATACAGGAGTTCCCACCAGATACAAGGACTGAACAACAACATTTTTCTGGAAGACGGCAATTTTCTACTTTGAGAATGTTCACGCAACAATCCATGACCTCCGCGCGCCGGACTCGATTACTTGGCGCGAGCTCGGGTAGGAACATCAAGCATTGACCGGGTCTGTCGGAAACTCTAAAGTGGCCGAAATATTTGTTGTTTCAAGAAGTCCGCGGCGGACTTGCGAGGGGGGGGGATAGCGACGTTCCATGGACTTCGCGTGACATCCCCACCGTGAATAGCTATTATTACGCAGGCAGCCCATTGAAGTTTGATGACGATTCTCCCGAGCAGAACATCCAAACAATTGAGATCTGAGCTCAGATAACGGAAAAAAATGCCATGGAAGGCAAGCTTCAATTTCTCTGAAAATCTGATTGATTGTGAAGGGAGCAACGCCTTAGCACTAAGTTGGATTAGTGACCATTGAAGGTCTGTCCGTCAAATGGCGAAGTTTCGTGGCTGGATACAACAACTCTTCACCACGGAGTATGCGGACACAGGATTCCTTCGATCCGCTTCTCTCATCGTTCATGAGAATTCCGGGTCGATGGGCCTTCTGGACTTGGACAAAGATCTTCGTGTTTAGTCTGAAGGTCGATCGAGTATTAATGCCGGCTCCGTATGGATCACGCGATTCTTAGCGACCGGAAGGGGCTCAGTCGGATATTTTCAAACTTCAACGATAATCTTGATTTTGACGTCGAATTCTCCAGCTCTCGCTCCCTCGTCGGATTTGAGGACGAACGCGGAGAAATCCACGGGCTCGATATTCGAGCTACCCACGTTTTCCCCTGAAATTCTCCCGAAGCCAGATCCTAGCGAAATGTACCGACTTCGGAAAAGGATAACCTCTTCGGAAGTTATTACATCAGCGAAGCTCGTGGGGCATAGGTCGAGCTTTCCGGTACGATCGACTCGCGAGACAATTAATTTATTTCGATGCTCACCTCCGGGTATTCACGAATGCCTATCGAACATGCAGCGTGACTTCACTCGAGTGTTGAAGATGTTCATGATGAGAGCAACTTTCAGTATCCGGCTCTGAGTGGCACAGCAAAGAGCGTCATGTTAACTTCGTTCTCACAACTTTCCCGCGTCTGTCGTTCGAGATTCTTCGTCCCGGACACTGAAGATTCCGAGTAGCGGTCCGGCGTCCGAGGAACAGCTTTAGAACCCTCACCGATGCAGACACGAGTCTGCTCGAGCACCGATCGATAAAACTCTCCAATGTTATCCACGTCTGGAATTTATCCGATCGAAAGATAATTGAACCGACGGAGGTGATGCACTGTCAACTGAGGCCTGAGGTGAGATGATGCCCGGCCACTGTAATGACGCGGTCGTGTGAGTCGCACGGTGGCTGGATGGCTGGCCGGTCACTGGTAGACCCCTCACCTCAACTTCCTCTGGGTCAAAGCAGGCAGGCATACTGGCCGGGTGGCAGGTAGGACATTCAACACAGGATGCGCTTTGTGTGATCCGTTCGAAGGTGATGCCGAATAGTGGAGCGGTTTTTCTATTGCCTCAGACCTGGAAAACTCACGGGCTAATAAGAGCCGGGAACCCATCGAGATCTTCACGCTTGGAAGCTCCAAGATGAGAAAAAACTCTGGGAGAAATTCCGATCAAGATTCCTCAAGTGAAACTCTTCGATTTTTTTTCCTGGCGCGGAGTAGAGGAGACTCCGAGTTCGAACCCTCTAGAATCCGATGGAACGAGCCGCTGCTGCACCTCTCCCGGGGAGCTGGACCGTTATTCTGTGCATCGAATACTCCGTCGAGGGGATCTTGCTCAACTTGACTCTGCCCCACTGTGCGGTCATTGTTTCAATGGGAGGCAACAACTTTCACTCGATTCCAGTACCTCGTAATGCGCACTTTGTGCAATCGACGACGACCACCGAGAGCACAACAGCAGCCCCGTGGACACTTTCCATTGAATTACTTTCCGACCAGAACGGATTATTTTCCTAGACTGCCGTGTATTAACCAGCATCAGGGCCAGGGAGACTATACGACATTATTCGTGAGATCGGCATACATCGTGGTATTCAATGTCCTCGGTTCCTGAAGCTTCACGGAACTCTGACCTGAGTCTATGATCCAATCTTACGGTTTCGTCTCGAGAGATGTGAAGTTATCCCGAAAATGGATTTAAGTCTCGCATTTCACCGTGTCTTGACTGTCTCTCGATTCCCGCGTAGCTCATCTCCTCTTCATCTCGAAAAGTCTCATCCCAAGGTTCCAGATCGGCTGATCCAGACGGGTATTTGACCTGATCCGCGTCCGGGTGGGAGTTCTCAATCGCCTATTGTGCATTAGCTGTCGACAGAATGAATGCCTGACCGTTTTGAGCTTGAAATAAATCGAAGGGTCCGGTAGATCGCAACGCTTGTCGGGGTCTCGACTTCTGATGTTAGTTGCCCTAATTCCGAGGCTGCTCCAGAATTTCGCCGCCGCAAAAATGAACCGAACAAAGCCGCGCCGCCCGCGACGAATCGCCGCAGCATAACGCGTCTCGGAAATGTCACCCATGGTTCGTGGTGTGCGGAGCCGTCACTGGCGCTGCGGTTCACCCTCTTCACGACGCGGTGGTGGGAAGAGAAGAGCGGAATTCACCTCGAGACCGTACAATCCCATGGATCGAATTCACGAAGGAACAAAGACAAAACCAGAGAAGGAACTCGTCTGATCGGCGAAACTGACCCTGGTACATCCGGCCACGGCATATTGATTGGTGGTTCCCGATATTCCCGTCGACATATCAATGAGTAGCCGATCTCAGCAGAAGAACCTTGAACTCTACGGTTGGAAGTCGGGCGTCAGCGCTCGGAAAACGCGGCTATGCCGAAATTCGGCTAAAAGCGAAGCTCAGTCCCGTTTCCATTCCGCATTCAGAGGAGCCGTATTCAAATTCAAATATTCAGAGAGAGAGAAAAACATGAGCAATGACAACTACAAGCTTTTCTTCTCTAAACAGGTGGATCGTTTTCTCTGTTGCCGCATTCGGGCACAGAAGTGTTTCCCGCCACCATCGGTCACGTTTCAACCAAGTTTCGGAAAGCAACGACTGACAAGGCCATAGAAATATCGCTGCAATGAATTCCGCTGGGCAATTCCGGGACGGTGGGGGGTATCGAGCGCTACGAGCTCATGCGGACTCTCATATATGTATTTGCGAGAGAAGTCTCGGTGTACGCATGCCTAGCTTTCTCTGGGGTTCTCGTGATCGGGGTTTCTTCTTCCGATGAACCTTTGATGTCGATGGGCTCGAATATCGGAATCAATCCTTATTCCGGTCCCTACCGTCGATGTAAGAGGGGCAACAAACTATCCCGAAGTCCCGGATGACGAAGTCATCGAATGAGTCCATCGCCATAGTCGGCTACGATGGAGCAGAAGAGGCCAGAAGGGAATGGTTTTGGCTTCCCGTTCCTCGCGATGAATATTCTTCTGCGCGACCGTAAGCTTCAGTGGTCATCATACGGCGCATGCGCGACGAGGGAGGCTCACGGACGACGCCATGACGCTTTCTGAAGACTGAAGACTTCGGTCAGCTGCGAGATCTGCCTTCGTTCGTGAACAGTTCCTTCAAGAGTGGTGAATCAGAATGAGTAAGTTGATATTCCGTGTTTTTCACGCTCACTCTCAGTGAGTTTGGAGAAACTCGATACGAAACAAGCAGTCTTTCCCCATCCTGATGTGGCCATCGAGAAAACTCCGAGCGGACGGTCTGCTGGGGACTTCGACGACCCCTGTGATCGACGCTTATCTCGAGTATCAAAAGCTGTGATGACAACCGCTGAGTACGAGACGGCCAAGAACGGGAGAAGCATCTTTCGTAGTAGACAGATTAGTTGTAATATCTTCCGTGATCGGGGCTCTTATTCTTCCAGGGACTTCCGAAACAGAGTCCTAGTCTCGCTGCTGCGTAAAAGTTCACGAAGTGTCCTGGCAGCATCATAAAATTAGAGCTTAAGATCACTCATAAAGAATCATAGTCCTGCGTGTTCCATCGGGGGATTTGATTGACTATGAATCATCCCGATAAGGGTCGAGACACGGTGAATGCCATGATGCTCCCAGAAGCCTATCTTGTCGGTCGGTGATTCTCTCGATCCACCAGGTCAACGAGTGGGAATTGAGTGGGAAGTCTTGGGCGCTGGTCTCGGACATCCACCGGTCAGTCCATGGATGGCGATTGTAGTCGAAAGAAGTCAGCCGGCGTCGCTCGCTCCTTTGTTCTTGAATTTCGGATTTTCGTCGGGCCCGCTCCGGTATCATTTTCTTCTTCCATCGATTCTAGTCCATGGATTGGACATGGATCACTCCAACGGCTCATCGACTCGTTTGCCGTCAGCTCGAGCGGCCGGACGAAACTTCTAGTTTGCAAATGCTTGGCAGCCAGGGGAAAGGCTTTCAAAGTATCGAAAGCAAACTCGGCTCCCGACAACAATGTCACCGGATCATCAGGTCACCGAGCAAAGAGACTCGAACAGCCCGACAGATCGATGCTGTCGGGATGCTACCTGTCTGCCGATACATGGAAGTCGGATCTAGTTCAGCCGGCGGCCATTCAGGATGTCGTCTTTATTCCCTTTCGCGGGACTTAACCACACGTTGTGACGAGCTGCTTTGGGTTCGATTTCCAATGAACGGAATGAGCGTGATTTCGAGGGGATGAAAAGTTCCCCCAACTTTGCTCTACACCGGTTCCTTTTGTTCAGTGAACATTCTATCGAAGCGCACTTCCACGTAACTTCCGAAACACCTTAATGGGCGACGATTAGGAAATCGGGCCGCGGTTTTGTTGTATCCGTCCCGAACTCCAGCCAGACTGTCGCTCACTATTCAGAATGTCGCTCACCGGAACATGACGGCAACGGAGCCAAGCGACTTGAAGTAATTTGTGAATATTTTTTACAGGGAATATGTACGGACTGCTACTCCTCATGGGAGTAAGTACCTGCTTCGAGTCTTGACGGAACCATTTGAGCAATTCGAATCTCTCGGAGTCCCGCCATACAGACACTCCTCTTTTCTGGGAAATATTCTCTCAGAGGGTGTCGAGAAACAGTCAACTCATTCGTGCAAACACTTGAAATTCAGGTAGCCACCATCGCTTTCGGTGACCTCGTGCGGAAGTCGATCGTCTTCGATCAAGACACACCGAAAGTCTTCTACTGTCCCCAGGAAAAGCCACGAAAACTCGATAAGCTCGTGGTCAAGGTGAGCAACGAACCCTCCATCGGAATCGTAGTAATCTAATTACCAGTGTTCCGGTCATTTACTGATTTTCTTCAAATCCAGGCCAGACCGATAGAGAAGCTGTGCGAGTTCCATGGGAAACCTCTGCCGAAACTATACGAGAGCGATTGCTACAACGACGTTGACGAGAGCGAATACGCCTGTCAGGAGAAGAAGCGCATCATGGTGAGTGCTCGACTAGTTTTAGCCAGAGCGTTCGGATCACGTATGTCCTCACGATACCTCTCACGTCATGGTGAGAACAACACGATGGTGCTCAGTGAAAAGAAAACTTCCGTGGTGAGGCTGCGTATGTGCACTCCGCATGTTGGAATTTCGCGATGTAGAATACCGAGTTTCCGACGTGAAATGCAGTTTGGCTCCAGTAAAATGCAGTTGTTCCGAATCGGTGGCTTCTTCCAGAAGCTTTGTAGGACTGTGCAGAGGGACATGTCGCGCTTAACCTACCTGTCGGAGCATAATACGGAACGGCTTGTTTCCATTAGGCGGCTCGCGACAACTTCCAATATCGTTCCATACATCGACGCAATGGCGATGATCGCCCCGCGAGGGGGAATCGCGTCGCTATGTTCCGCGATAGACGGGCGCGATGACCTCGACCCATTGTGTCACATGAAACGCCCTTTGAAGTTGAATTTTCCGCTTATAATTGGCTTAGGGTCCGTGCTCGGGTTTTCAATAGAGCCGATACCATGCCCTTTCGCGGGCGTCTCTGAATGAGTAGCTCATTGAAACATGAACATAGTCTGTGCGGAGTTCCGACCTCTCAATGTCGTCGGCTCTTTGATGAAGTTCGCGCCGTACACGGAGTCTGTCCTTCACGCGCTAAACAAACAGACGATTTGAATATTCTTCATTCCAAACTGGATGACTTGCCATAAATCGCGTGCGGCGGCTTTCGGATCGAGTATGACCTATTTTTCGCGAGAAGACAGCTGAACCCCGAGCTGGGTAAATAAGCTCTGATGAATTTCATGACACATGATACAAACTCCTCAGATGGTCACCGACGCGGAGAGAAGGGATGGATGCACTTTGCGGAGTTTCACTTCATACAATTCAGATCATGCACTCTATCCGAGACTCCGTGATCGATCTTGATCGAAATCTCCCTTCTGAGAGCCGAAGGTTTCTGGACCCGAACGCAGAATGAGAGCCAAATGGAAATTATCTATCGCAGTCGGCGGGCTCATTCAGATATGGTTGCTCCAATAGACGGCCGTATGAATGAGCACATTAAACCGCGACGGCCGGAAACGGGCCGGAAGCTGGGAGCGAATCCGTTGGAAAAGTTCCGTCAATTGACTCGAATTAATTAGAATATGAAAACGGAGAAGGCGAGAAGCCCGATCGAGCGACTCATCTATCCTGTTTCTGAACAGGTCTTCAGATCATCGTCGCATCGAGCTGGCGGCCAGGAGAGCATCGATTGCTTGTCCTTGAGCTAATCCTTGATAGCCGTATATCGGGAAACTAATATTCATTCCTTGCAGAAACGCATCAAAAAACTCGAAGAGGCAAAAGCTGAGGCGGAAGCTCCCCCGACTCACAGGCAATCGAAGAACAAGAAGGTCAAAGGGAAGAAAGTCAAGCATCACAGGGGTTATTAGAGAGAAGACGCGTCCGCCAAGATGGGCGAATCTCTTGAGAATAGTGTCCAAAACTGAAGCTTGCCAAAACCATCGAATGTAATCATCATGAGCAGCACATAGGTTTGGGAAACTGCCATTATGATTATGAGAGTTCATCATGTATCGCATCGGATGTCCGTTGAGACTTTATTTATTTCCCTCGAACCGTTATCGAGGTACTTCCTTCTCGATAACTATATCATATATCATTGTGAGATCGACTCTTCGTAAGATACCTTAAAGTAAGCAATATTGAATAAAACGATTCTCACATTCCGTGTTGTGCATTTCCTCCATCCCTTTATTCATTCAGAGGAAGTATTCTCTTCCCCGCCGATTGATTAACTCATTGATGTGTGATCCGTCCCCTGTTCCCCCGAGAACCCCTTTGTTTCTCGCGCGCATCACACAAACGTCGTCGGCGAACAGGTGTGTAAGTCGTTTCCGTATAACTTCCAGTCGAGTGATGTCATGCGATATTCCAATTGATTGATTGGGATAAGGTTCATTCGCCCTTTATATGTTCCGTTAGGCGACTTAAGCAGTGGTGAAACACGTAGAGGCTCATCCTCCACATTTTGGAGATTGCGCGTTTATCACAGATTTGTCACTTCTGTCACAAACAATAGTGCCGGAGCGCCTTGATCAATTTTTTGCCCTCTAAAGAGCTAATTTGTATTAGTCGCCAGAATTTCCTTCGGATCGCCCTCCGGGATCACCGTCAATCTGTGCCGAGGAACAGCTCATCGTATTCTCGAAGTGGTTCCCCCACAGCTTGAGATCCAATCACACAAGAGCTTGCCACTGAACAACTTCACGTCTCGGTGACAACTTCATGCTCTCCCAATGCCGCAAGCATGAGCCTTTAACGCCGCTTCCGAGTGTAACCTTTCCGAGGTACTCGCGGGGGCTATCCTGGAAGCTCGCCGTTGGCGACACAGGGGTCTCGGGCGAGGAAACGCTCTGAAAATTGAAAGAGGACAATAGTTTTCAGGAAAAAATCCGCGGTGGAGTCGTGGGATTGTCTGTCAAGAGCCCCACTGACGGGTAAACCCATCACCTGAGCATACATTATTCTACACCCCGAAGACAATTCCTCACCAGACATGAAGCGCAAAGCACAACGACGAAGGTCACGTTGTCAATTTCGCTTTGAGGAACGTCGAACGTGAGGCTCTCGTCAAAGTTCGGGCTCATGGTCCCTACAACCCTGGGTGTCGACTTCTTGCGCTTCACTAGTTTACCGCCGTGATAGAGCAGCATTCGGAAGACGAGTTCTGCGGTGCGGAGCAGAAGATCCCAGTCCCGAAAGGGAACTATATCATGCTCATCATCATAAATATAAATCATGACCTATCTCTCCAATGAATCCTTGGAGGATCCGAGCTCACCGGTCATTTCCTGGGCGTTCGATTTGTTGATTTGGATATTCGTGCAGCTCAAGACTCTGATTGTCAGCCGTTCCGATGTGGGCAAATAGTTGAGACCCATCTGAATTTCTCCGAGGTGCTGCTCATGGAATTCGACCCATCTTAGCCGGTATAGAATTTCCTAATGCTTCGGAGTTGATCATAATCGAGAGCTCTCAGAGGGAATACTACTGGGAGCTTGGGCCGGACAGCTGTTCATTTTGAGTTCAGGCGAATATTCGAGCGAAAAAATCAGAATCAATCTCAGAATCGGATTCAGATCTACGGAACGGGTATACGAAGGCAACCAGAAGACATGCCGGTATGGCTAGAAGTCAAGACATGCAGGCAATTGAGTAAGACGGTCACGTTCCGTACCGTAGAGGGCGAGGACAGGTCGAGGGTCACGATATGCTCTTGAATTTGTTGCTCGAGATCGTATCGCTTAAGCGGAAGGATGGCTTCTCCCAAATTGCTATGATTCGAATATTTCTCGGCGTCGAAAACCTTAACCCATAAACCTCCTTCCCGGATGTCCGTCAGCGTCACCGGCACGAGGAATCCATCATTGAAGAGCGGGCATTGGGTTTTGCGTCGGACCTACAGCGGGAGCGAGCAAGAAGGGAAGAAGTTAGAAGAGAGAACTCGTGGCCCTCCCAGCGAGCTCCGTCCCCGGACGAAGAGAGAGCTAATGAACGAACTATCCCAGCAAGACTCGTCAATATAAAACACCTTATCACGGATAGCGTCCCTCGTCGCCGAACAACTCGGAGCGATGCCTTTATTTTTGCATATAGGAATGATCTAAAGAATCCGTGCCACTCCATGAGACCGAGCGGCTCAATTGGCAAGACGATTGGCCTCAATTTGGACTAGATCGACTGCTGCTCGTCTAACTCTCCTCTATACCTGTGCGCGGATTGACGTCTTCCCGATACTCAAAGAGCTCATCTCTACAATGCGTCAGGCATCAGGCTATTTGAACTCTATGCACGGCGAAATTCGGTCGTTCACTCGGAGGGAAAACGTCTCTGGCATGCCGTACCTGTGTTTTGAATTCACAAATTTTGGAGGGACCTTTCTTCTTTTTGCGCATTCTCCTTACGTCCCGCACCACCTGAACAACAGCGTAAGGATCGCAGAGCCCACCGTAGGGCCGCAGAGGTAGGTCTTGCGCGTCCTGAAAAAGACCAACCCGATGAACATTATCGGATGGCTCAAGCTCCGTCAAGAAGCTTTCGCTCGGTTTGAAGCATATGCCGTCGATGCGAACGAAAACTACGAGAGTCGAGGGAGGAATTCCGTTTGTTATATGCAAGATGACTCACAGAGTCAGAGAACCCACCTTAACATTGACGCCCAGCTGACCAACAATGCGTTCGTTCTCGAGATCTGGCTGAGGCAGGAACCGTACCGTGATCGTGACGTGTCCCTGTACCAGGCCTTCCTCGGGGATACTCGTCTCGGGAATGGAATCGCTCTGGAATCGACTTTGTTCATTGACCTTGATTTTATTCTGTCCGGTCCGGGAGGGACAACTGTTTCCAAAATACACAATACCCTTTCGGACATTCCTTTACTCTTTTGCCGGACTGAATCCTAAAACTGTCACGTTGCCGAAACTGGGAATTACAGCCAGGACGATGTGCGCCGCCGAAAATGAGGCTCATTCTAGCGGACAAATGAGCGAATGGGACTCTAGGATGCGAAAATGCGATTCTATTCGTCGGCTTGCAATATGTGGGAAGGTATCGCACGGCTGGCGCTCAGAACCGACAGCGACGGATCACTCTGAGCGAACAATCGGCACTGGCGAATCGACGTAGGCGCAAACTCGCTCAGCCTTGTCAAACTTTAGGCCACGCAATGAGATGGAACGAGGAGATGCCCAGATCCAGGCGGGAAAGAAATCTCGTGAACTTCACTTACGATTATGGAGGCGTCGCCGCGGCTGCCGCTCGACATGGAGGAGTAGGTGGAGTCTCTTACTCCGCCTCTTTGGAAAGCGAAAGTCGTTGTGGCTTCCTTTTTGTCCTCTTCATCCTCGGTTAGAGATGGCTGACTTTTCCTCATTTCTGGCGAGAGAACAGCCAGAGGGATCGGGATCCCCATTTGCTGCGCAGCCTTGATGCGCGCAGCACGCTCTTAAGGAAAGGGATTCGAATCAATGAGGTAATACATTTGTTCCATGCTGTTCATTGACCATTAGGTGATGGCAGGCGCTCGACCGTATACGTTTCGCTTCGGAGGCTTTTTCAAGAACAAGTTTCCGCAGGAAACAAGAGCATTCGTGTGCTCTTAACTGACCTCGTTCCCGTTTGCCCCATATTTTTCTGTGTATGAAACATGTGGGCTGGACGATGCATACGGTCGCTGCCAGTACGAAAGCGACGAATCCGAATCCACTCGCGATGATCAGGAGTTTATCCCCGTCAGTCAAAGAGTCCGTGCGAATCATCTTGAACCTTCGGAGACGAATTCAAAATACTTAATCGTGGAATTGAGTCCTACAAATCTCGACATCAGTAGAGCTAGGTGAAATGCATTTCCACATCTCCCGCATCGATTTCCACCTCCTGCTCGCGAAATATTTCCTTGTGAGTCCCAGAATGCTTTGCGGAGACATCCCCATGAGGACAGTCCCCGACTTTAGCGAAAGTCACCTGGGTTGTCACGAGGGAAGCCTCTCACAAGCAAACGGCAAACGGGAGCTCTTCGTCGGGATGCTATTCAATTACCTCAGAGACCTTAGACGCAAATCCATCGGGTCAGCGATAAAACGTCGAATTCACATCGAATTACTCGACGGTGACGGATGCATAGATTGCTGGTCGATCGTCTGAAGCATTTCGTGATCCGACAGACACCGGTACCCACGACCAGCAGTCAAGGGGCATCAAGTGTGAGACAGTCGGCTGATCTTGTTTCGTCTTGACGCTGTCGAGACTCGAGCTCGAATTTTCAGGCCGCTCTCCTGGGATCCCTATTTCCAGGCATGGTGTGCGTTCGCACGAGCCGGAGAACCCAGGACTGGAAGAATCTCTATTCGAAACCGAGCATCGGCTGCGGATGCCCTCTGCCGGATCCGTCACCGAGGATCGTCTCGATCTACGGTTCATCGTCATATAATGATCCTCGAAGTCATTGTTATGCGGGCTCTCGTGATGTCGGCGAGAGCCGGCTGGATCACTGACTCACCGGAGACAGCTGTTTGAGCAAATGTCCAGCTGCATTCGAATTCCGTATATTGAAACCCGAGAACTTCCAGAATGGACGTCGGAGAATCTCGAGAATGTTTCCCGTGAGGATGACGACGAACGTAGCGGAATCGCAGCTTTGCAGGAGATCCCCTCCAAAGCCGAGCCGACTCAGGCCCCATCTCGACAGCGGGTTTCGAGAAATGACGCCACCAACTCTCGGGTTGTTAGGAGCTTTCTCCCGCATAATTCTCAACTCGTCGGTGGAGCTCAAATGACGGACTCTGGAGAACGATCACTCATCGAGTTTTTCGGAGATACAAGAGAAATCAGCACAGGGAAACCCCTTCTCACAAGATTCCGCCATCGGGTGGAATTCGAGTGCACTGATATACTTTCGGGAGGTCCATCCCGGTGAAGGAGTGAGGACATGGTCGGGCACTCATACGCTCACGTCAGAGCGGTCGACGTTTGTCGGCCTTGCGTCCTTGATCTTACGCGAGGCTCGATCGGAATCACATCCTCCCGGGGAAAACACTACGAACGCGACCAGATGCTCCGTTTACATCTGACGTTCGATCGGAGCTCATTGCGAATCATGATCACTCCCCGCTCCGAAAGTCGATGCTTCGCCTTTGATTACAGCCTGGGTTTCGCTGACTCGGCTTCAAAGTCATTTCGCAGCCATCCCGTTGAAGTTTATTCCTGAATCCTCTACATGACATCACCTGAGTGAGTGTTGCTAGGCGCTCCTGTAGATAAAGCCTGAACAAACATGCGTGGCGTGCGTCTGAATTCTGCTCCAGAAGAAACATCGAGTAGCAGAATTAGAACGCGGAATCAGCGGAAGAGACATCCTATCCAGACAGAAGTTTTTTCCGATCACTTTTTCCCTGATGCTGTCAGAGCATTCAGATGGATTCCGAATGATGACTTCCTTTTTCGAGATCGGGGAGCCTAGACCCAGAGCAGTGAATGGAAAGCGACCAACGCCAATCCGGAGGTTCTTCAAGCAGGAAGAGAAACTTCCACTCGATATTTCGACCGAGACCCGACGCTCAGCGGAGAAAAAGGTCTTTCTCTAGCTCAATCGATTTCATTCGAATTGAAATTTCTCCAGATCTTTGGAACGATCGCAAGTCTGTACCTCTCAGGACTCCGTACTGCTTCATCGGACGCAACCGTCTCTAAGCGCAGACATTCAGAACGCAGAGGATGTGCTAAGGGAGGTCTCTATCAACCGACTTAGATTTTTCACGTTAGCTACGATCTATTCGAGCGGAGAGCCCGCCGCAACTATCTCTGGGCCTGCCTTGGGATGATTGTTCCGAGAGGTTTACCTGTAGCGATCCCGGGGGTCTACGCGTAGAAGTTCATCGTGACAGCGCGCAAGGCCAGCGTGTCTTGGCTGAGTTCTCAATTTTGAGTTTTCGGTAAGAATGGAACATCACCCAGACGTCTCAGAGATCACTTCTAGCCAGCACAAGAGCCAGCTCACCATGCGGCGCAGTTCCTCGCCGGACTGTCGATCCCAGCAGATCAACGTGAAAACCTGCTGATTTCAAGGGAGCGAAAGGACGACGACGTCGCCCGGAACTTTTGGAGATCGTTCCTCGATTGGCCGTCAGAGGGCGCCTGCTGAGAATGGCAGGCCACAGAAGGGTATGCCAGGCCTTATGGAAGATTCTTGAGTCTTCCAGCTGGTACTCTGGGAGATCCGCATTCTCGATACGTGATGCCCAGTTTTCTACCTTAGACGCGTCGCCCGAAGGACTATGAAGGGGCAATCTCTGTCTCGGACATGTATCTACTAGAGATGCAGGCTCAAGCAACCGAAGGGGTAAATGCGGCCGTCTGATCCGAACTTCGAATAATTTATTGCATGACTCGTCGACAGTGCGTTCCGTGAGGCATTCCGAGAATGTCAGGGAGTCGATCAGATGAAGATCTTCTCTGTCACGCCGTTGCTGAAGTAAACCATCATAGCCCGATATCCAACCTGCACGATCAAGAGAACGACCACCTTGGCTACTTGCTGAAGCACGCCTGAAACAAGGGGTAATCGAGAATTGGTGCTAAGACTGATTGCCTGCCATCGCCACCTTTTCCGTCCTCAAACACAGCATCGTAGGCGGTGAAGTACATATAGTGCGGTATGAGAGGCAAGGGATGAGGTATGACTAATCAATATGCCGGAATCAGGAAATATCCGAACCCGCGAGATATCGGAATACATTGGGGCGGGGGGTAGTCTGTCACAGGGGGGGAGGGGGCGGGCTCCCCAATCGCTACGCCGCCTTCTGGAAACCTCTGCCTGGAGTCATTATTTCCCGGAGATCCAAGGCAATTGGGATAATTTTCGCGGAGAGGTTTGACAACACGATTGGGGTCGGCTTCCAATCTTACCCGATATCCCTGATGCGATGATTGTAAAGAGTCCGAAACCACTGACTGAGTCTACATACCAACAGTTTTTCCGTTCAAGCCCGTAAAGCAGACCTGTGGATGCCACAATGCGTTAAGCGGGACAATTCTTCGTTGTGAGCACCGAAGCCGGCCAGGACAGGTATTGATTCCATGCATGAGATGGGCGGTTTTGAGAGGGGCCATGGAGAAAATGGGAGGGGACAGCTTGGGATACATAGGATCAAGAGCGTGCGGGTTTGGAAATCGATAAAAATCAGTTTTTGCGTAGATCGCTAGTAATATCTGAGACGGTTTCTGTTTACACGACCGAGGTAAAACTTCGAGAGAGGCCTCCCGGGATAGATACCGGGGAAATCCTCAGTGCGGGAAACATCACGTAAATCGGAACTGGAATAGATTGCCATGGAAACTCACAAGTCCTTCGTTCCATTCACGGTTCTCAGGCTGAAAACGTGGATTACCATCATTGGTCGGAATGATTTCGGCGTTCAATGCGAAATCGATCCGGGTAAGGTACGGTGTATACGGTTATGGGGATACAATCATCCTGACTGACTTACTCGGTTGTCACCTCCGGTGAAGCATGCCTTCAGCTGTAAGCAGAAGCGAACGACCGACGTTAGATCATGAGAATGGGGAGCCCGATCATCGCACAAACCATGTACCGCGCGTAGACTAGGACTTTCGTACGCGTCCGGCAGCAGGTCCCAGCGCTCGGGGTAGAGGAAAATACCTCTGTGATCAGAAGGCATCGTCTGTCAAACAGGGCGAAAGAATCGAAACAAACCTGCTCATCGAAGTCACGAGACCGGAGCTGAATGCCCATGAGGCATCTGCGAGTCTGCTCAATGGCCTGAAACGGGAACAGCACAATTGAGGGAGCAAGGAGGCTGCAAGCTCCCAGAAATTGGATGAATCTCTCGCATTACATCAATCGGTCGGCTCCGACTTCCCCCAACGTACGTGTCCTGCTCCTTTCGAGATTTTAGCCAAGCATTCGCTTTTCTCTTTGATCCATTTCGAGGCATCGCCTTGCGCTTGCTTCGCTTTTCTAGCGAAAGCCTTGGCCTTACACTTCACGAATTGCCAGGCTGGGGTTTGGCCCAGTTTGCAAACGGAGCCTGACGAGCATTCGAATGAGTTATTGCTTAGTTTCTGGAGAGCTCCGAGGGGAACTTCGATTTCAGAGAAGCGCGCTCTCTGATCATTGAGTTGGACCTGCGACAATCTTCGCTGTCGCGAAAGGGCGGGGAAACGTCGGGAAGAAAACTTACCGGGTGTTTCAGGAGGATTGAAATCGGGCACGAAAGGAGTCGCAGCCGGATCTGCATCTTTCCAACCGAAGTCCGGAGTTGTCGAGGGGGTTTCTTCTCGCTCGAGGGTAAGTATCGTTGTCGTCTGAGTTGGGCTGCCTGCCGCTGGACTTGGGGGAGCTCCGGGAACTCCCGCAGAGCCGGTTCCAGAATCCTTGGAATCTCTTTGGCCGAACGGCGCCTCGGAGAACTCTACTCGAGAAGGTAGCTCTTATCGCGCATGCATTTTATCCTCAGGGGTGTATTTTTTCCTGATGCGGCAGGATAGTCAAACTGACAAGAAAGTCGGGTAGGGAATTACCTGCGGTCGTGCTCACAACTCCGCCACTCAGTGTCGTCACCTCGAATTCCCTTTCGCGCATTGTTGGGACCGGATCGTTAGGTATCGCGTTCTCCGATGGATTCGCATTCCAGGTATCGACTGCGCCTGCAGAGTGTAGAATTTCGAGAAATGTGAGACAGTTGACAGAGTCGAGCGGACCGAGACGTTTCAAACTCCTCTTCACGGGGAGCGAGACTCCCCTCGCCCAGGAGACCCCATGACGAATGTTCATGAGGATCAATCGTCCTCATTTCCAGCATTCCATCCGATTCTCTGGCAAGCGTACGATACCTATTGACGATGTCGATTACGGATCTTGAGCGCACATTTGAATTTGACCGCGCGAAGAACCCTCTCCTAAGGGTGGCCGCGTAGCAAAATCTCGACTACGACGACGACATCCAGTGGTAGGGGGATTGCTGCTAGCGCTGCTCCTCATCGCGGAGAAGAACGAGTGAGAGAGTTCTCTCACTCTCTTTATCTGTCTATGTGTTTGGAGTTCCTCCGTGAAGTCTCATCCGCAGACGAGGTTCTCTTCACTCCAAGCAGAGTTCCGATGGCTGACTAGGGAGCTGTTCCTGTCGACGTCAACTTTGTTGTTCCTCCAAATCAGCGCTCGTCGTCTCATTCTCCCAAACCATCATCGTCGGTCGGCTCCTCGTTTGCCTGCCAGGCTCTGAGCCAGCTTGCCAACGATCTCGTCGCTACTGTAAACGTCAGCTGTGAGTGTGCTCCGTGCAGCCCCGACGAGCAGGGTTTGACAGCGCCCGAGAAGAAAAGTTCCAAGCAGTGAGGAGAGTCGCTGCCACCGATACCAGTGTCCCGATGGCGAACGCCCCGCTCGAGACCGGGGCGGCGGTGGCCCCCGCGGTGCACTCGAAGCCTACGGGAGCCCCAAAGACTCCCGAACGAACACCGGGAAAAACGCAGCAAGATGATGAGTTCCTCGTCGAGTGGGGCTTCGATCTCGACACGCTCTACAAAATGGCCAAGCAATTCTTCTGGTGAGTTCGATCATCATCGCATGACGGGAACAGGCTGAACGACACCGACAGTCGGCGGCGGGGTCGACATTAGAGTCGTTCAATTAATTCTCCGTGCAGATGTGGACTGTTGTTCGATGAGCTGAAAATATTTCGAAGCCCGATCCTCAGCTGTCTATTATTGCATGTTCTGGCGGAAAGTCTGTGCGCAGACACGTCATCCCAACTCCGCGGCTACCTTGATGCCGTACTGCCATCATCTCGATTGAACCTGTTTCTAAATTGGAGCCGGAGACACGAGCACGAGACTCGATGCGGTCGCGTGGCACGTCAGAGCTCCTGTTGAATGGAAGGCTCCCCTCCCTTACTCATCGATTGAGCTGCGGCTCGATTGGAACGGATCACAGGCTACGGATATTTTTCCGCCATGGAGCCCGAGCGCCGGCTCTTCTCGAACTTCACCATGGCTTCGATCCATGATTCCATGATTCGACTGGGCTGTTCATCCGAGGAGTCTCTCCTCCTAACACTCGACCATCTCTTTCCAGTCAAAACGTGGGCAAGGCTTTCCATGTGTCCTACGAGGACAAGACTAAACTCGTCGCCTACACCCAACAAGTCAAACACGGCGTTTACGATAACTCGAAAATCACCGCCGTCGGCTACCTGGACGTCATCGGCCAAGTAAGATCCTCGTTCCGATTCCTGAATGATTATTATGCGTGCTCGAGCGGCGAACCGAATCCGCCTCGCTGGATCTACCACGAATCAAGAGCGAATGCCGGCTTCTGACGGATTTCGGTCAGAGCTGTAGATTCCACGTTCATAGACGACCACAGCGCTATTTTCACATGTCGATGTGCGTCTGCGTTAGAGAGGCCATTTGGCACTCGGCCAACCAGCTGTCCATACAACAGATATCTCCTGGAAAGCTATCGACCCACCACACACGTCCGGCCGTCTGGCAGTTCCCTACCCGCCATCCTCCATTCAATTCATCACGCGACCAAGCATTCATATCGTTTGTCTGGCGGTAGAAAATCTCTGAGAGTCTTTGCGCGATGGAAACCGATCCCTGCGGATTACTTGGAACGAAACATCGATCTTATTCAAAAACTTCGCCAGGTGGAGCGAAGTTGTGAGGAAGAGGAGTCCTTTCAAACAGTATTTCAACGAGCCCGCCATTATTTGTAATGGTCAGATGTTGCTTTTAGGTTCACGTGAATAGATATGCGGGCTCGTACGAGATTGATTTGGATGACAATCGATATCATTATGAACGAAATGAAAGCAAGGTTGGACTCGCGAAGGTCAGGGGCTCGCTGGAACATTCGAAGTTCGATCAACGCGTCCCTACAAGAGTTCCTCTGACGAGAACGCTTCCGGAGAATCCGAAACATTCACGTTGAGACCAAATGTCCGGGAGATGTTAGCGATTTCTTCGTTGGCACGAAACAGCTATTGTAATGACCTTCACCATCATAGGATCGTCATGATGCATGGCTTGCGCTGGGTGACATGGATGCCACCACGGCGAAGCAAGAGTTTGTGGCATTGCTTCACGACCGTTGTCCCCTTTTCCGACCTTTCGTTTGCGCACACAAGGCGAGCTTACAGCAAGTGAGTTCACGACATTGAAGTTCGTTGACATCGAGGTGTATTGTCTTCGCAAGCGACTTCGGAGATCGCTCCCAATCCGATACCCCTGACGACACGTTTCCTAACAAGTCTGTGCTCCTGTTCCAGCAAGAGCAGATACAGCGAGAACCGCAGCAGACAGGCGGCGTGTCTTCGTCGCCGTCTTCCACGGCTTCCAGCCCAATCCATAATTCTAGTCCGAACGAAGAGCTGATTAGGGCCGCTCTTAATCAACAGACCTTCGGTCAATTCACTGCATACGCAGCCCAACAATATCCCCAGAGCCCTGAGCACCAACACATGGTCATCAAACAACTTCAAGAAGAACATTTCAAACAGGTCCGTGAATGTCCACCGTTCTTCTGCCTCCCACCGATACGATGGCTTCAATATCGCTGCCTGTATGATTTTTCATTCTTTTCTCGATTGTTAACCTCCTATCGATGACTTTCCCTTACAGTACATGCGACAACTGGCGGAACAAACGGCAGCGCTCTCGCTGAACGGTCACCGGAATCAGTCGGGACCGGCGGGGGAAGTAGCCCCGGGAGAAGCAGTGCTACATTCCGAGCTCCCGAGTTCGACGGTTACAACTCATTGCACTGAGATCCCCGAGAACGATGAACGCCTGCAGCCTTATCACGAGCACCACAACCACGGAACGACCGAGGTATCGGACAATGATTCGGACGAGGACGGTTCTCTAATCTCCGTTGCCGAACCGACGATGTGGACCCGGAAAGAAATCGTCGAGTTCAAAGAGGACATCAGAGAAGAAGGAGGTGACAGCATCATCAAGGTTGGACACGGAGAGACCGTCACCGTGCGAGTTCCCACTCATGCGGATGGACAGTGCCTGTACTGGGAATTTGCGACCGACACCTACGACATCGGTGAGAACGAGCAGCAGATTCAATCGTCAGATTGAATCGGATTCGGCCCTCGAAAACACGAATTAAGCGAACGCTCGAGCCGCCTAATCGCTTGACAGACGTTTGTGGGCTTCGTCGGGTTTCGAGCCCGTCTTGTTGATAGAGGCTTTACTCGATCGGTGTCTCTCGGCGCGTCATCGACACGCTCGAATGGATCGAGTATTTGAAAGCTCCGCGTAATAGTTTTGCTTTTTGTCATATTCTCGTTCGCAGAAAAAGAGCATTTGCACAAAAGAGCCTTCTGTTCTCTCAATGAACGCCACAGAAAATAGCGCAGCGACTTTGTCCGAACGATGTCAGCCGACTTGTGCGAAACTTTTCGCACGCAGTTCGCTCATCGACCTGCAAGCGCAGTTGCTTGCAGAGCTTCCACTCGATTTAGAATGGGAGAAAAGTTTTGTCATTCACGCTGTTGAGGCAATGGACCCCAATACAGCACGCGAACGGCGACGATCATCGAATCGATGACGTGCGGACGTCCCATAAACCTCAACGAGCGAATCAGGCTCGGTTCCCGATTCTCTGGAAATTGTCCTAAACGGCTCAATACTATTTCAGCTTTCGGTGTTTATTTCGAATGGAATAAAACGCCTGGAAACACCGTGTCCGTTCACATCAGCGACTCGGAAGATGAGTCAGGCGAAGAAGAGGACGACACGACTGAGACCGATATTGAAGCCGTCAAACCAGCCGTCGACCTCGAGCCTCCCTCGTCGATCATCATCCCTATCTATCGTCGCGATTGTCACCATGAGGTTTATGTCGGTCGACATCAGTATCCCGGCCAGGGAATTTATTTATTGAAGTTCGACAATTCCTACTCCCTCTGGCGAGGGAAGACCCTGTACTATCGCGTGTACTACACGAGATAGCCGCCTTAAGGCAAGAGTACCGTGTCGGGCACCAACTGGTGCTCAATGTTTATCTGTCTGTTGAGTTTTGAATGCACTAAATACCCCTCCGAACTGAAACTTACTAGTCATCAATGAGCGGATGATCGAGCCGACAAGCCAGCCAGCCAAGTAACCCACCCACTAACAACCAAGCCTTCGATGCCTAGGTAACTCAATGAGTTTTGGATGTAAATTCGGAGAGCGGACGTTTAGACCCAGCTTAATATATTCTTCCAAACAACGCGAGCGAGAACATGTCATTTTCCGAATGTCCATTCGTGTACTCATGGTACGATGGGTGGCAATTAGAAAGTAAGCCGATAATTCACGGCGAATTCCTGAGGATTTGAGAATAAATTCTAAGGCCGTCAAAGGAATCACTCGGAGGCGACATTCTTCAGAACAGGAGTTCCAAAATGAATCTTTTCCATGAAGACGGGTGTTTTGCCGATAACGAACCACGACCCTGTCTTATCCGCGTGGAGGGATCTCCCGTCATTGGTGTGCCCGGGAATGGTCATTGTGCGAGCGAGCAAACATGCGTGAATGAGATTGCACAGTTGCTCTGACCCGAGAGAATACACGCGTAACAACTCTATACGCAATGTCGGTGCGGTTTTGACAGAGCTGATGGCTTTACCATCCGCAGAAATGACGATTATCTCCCGGAGAAGTCGATTCCAAATATTTTCACGAGAAAATCGCTTTTCTTCAGACATTCCGCGAATGCTACGACGCGTATTTCCCGCATTTCGATGTGACAGGCTGTTGGGACCCGCTCCATTCACAAGAGTGAGTCAGGTTGGCTTCTCGGTGGAATCATCGAGCGCACCGAAACGAAACATCCGGTCTCACCAGGCGGGTCTCAATTATCATTTTCGAAGGCTAGAATTCGGGGACTTGTCTTACCGGCGCCGTTTTCCGCTTGGGTTCCATCCGAAGGTCTTCCTTCACTGACCACGACGCGGTCCTCTGCGTGGGGAGATTATTTTGAGTGAAATGTTAGGTTGAGATGTTGGCGATCGAGGAAGCCATCACTTGCTTGCGGATTCGAAGATCACTTCTGAGAGAAGCTGACAATGTAGTCCGATTTTCGCGCGTCTTTGTGAAAGCGGAGGAGCATTGCCCCCCGGAGTCTCGTCTATTGACTGTTGGCCGATGGAGTGAATCACCCCCAGTCTCGTAGGCATGGAATAGAGGGAACGATTTTCGATCCCGGGGGTGGGGAGAATGACTAGAGAATATGCAGAGATTCCTCCACTTACGGGGCCGAGCATATGCCAGAGCAGCGCACACGGCCAACAGTAGGAGCTGCTCCGTGAACTTCATTGCACGCTGCCACAATACAATGGAGGCCTTCGGTCGCTTTCACGTTGAGCGCTGCTCCAAGGACAAAGGGCCGACTCCATGCTCTCCTCCGAAAGGGAAAAAGTTCTGGAGGAGCTCAGTTTATTTCGCCCTGATTTTCCTCTCCCTGACCCAACGAGCAAACCGGATGACGGATCCACAATCACTGTCGGGACCCGAGACCCGAGCGCATAATTCGCGGGTGCGTGTGAAACGGGAGTCAATCGTCCCCATAGTCGGGATGGTCGCGCGGAACTTTCGCAAAGCGGACGCGCGCTTCCATTTAACAGAAAACGTCCATCTTTCGCTCAACACCCTGTTGGCCGAGGTCAATATTCCCAGCGGAGGGGAGGAACGGATAAAAAAGCTCAACGTCCTCTCAGGAAGAGGTTTCCGAGCTGGAGCTTAGTTTACGCTGCACTACGATTCAGAAAATGCAATTATCGAACCAGGTCAAGAGCGTCGGTACTTCCTGCCAGTAATTTAAACTTGTCTCATTTATTTAGGTATATTTGAATTTTGGATTATTCCCGAGTCTCTCCTTTCGCGAGGCTTCTTTGCATTATCTTATTCCCTTTCTCCTTATCTGAAGACCTAAAGCTCGAGGCGGTATCGCTGAAGCGCTGATGGAGATCACGGCCGACCTCCTTGGAGCGAAGGGTCTTCGTTATAAGCGTATGTACAACTTCAGTCGGAGTGCGTTTGCGCTTTTTCCGCCGTTGAGCGAGTTGGAGATTTCATCCATGTCAATTGCTCTGACAATGTTGTCAATTGTTTGACAATGTCCCCCATGAGTTCTTCAACATAGAGGAGGGAGCCAATGTGATAGCTAGAACCTGATCGGAGCTCCGATGTGTGAGCTCCGATGATCTGATAGAATTCCACACTCAATTTTTTGCATATGACGGCGCCGGAATGACTCAAGCTCTAAACTCTCGCCACTGATTCGAATGTATTCTGTCTCTCCGGTGCCTAGATAAGCTCCACTGTATCCTCATCTCAATATATACATGCATTCCAAATAGGAGGATTCATCCGAAATTCTCATGTTTAAATGGCCTATGATGTAACTAACACGGTATCTTTGCCCGACAACGCGATGACAAACTTATGGAGGTCCGGTGTGAGGTCAGCGAAAGCGATCTCATCAAAACTAAGAGGATCACAACCCGTGTCCGCGAGGAAGGCTCGCATTCTGTACAAGAGGAGAGCGGCCAACCCTTTCCGACGGGAATTCGGGACCGTCCACACGAAGAATATTGACCGTCTGGCTGGATAGTATTTCTCGGAGTCAATCAGGAGTCCCTGCCCGGGGAGCGTCCTCTGTGCCTGTAAGAAAAATCGAAGAATTCGTTTCAATGAGAAGATTGATCCCCGCAACATCCATTTTGGTCCGGAGCGCAATTTTAGAATCGGCGAGCTGTGGCGAGAAATTCCGAAAGTCCACTAGAAGAGTAGGTAAGTCTGTTCCTCTTGCTGGAATCGCTCGTTACCACCGGGTCTTGCTCAGCGAGGCAGGGAGGCAGAACGCTGACGGTCCGACTCCCAGAAACTCTCGCTGTTTACAGTCCTTTGAAACTCATTATTCCACCGTGAAGTTTCGTAGAACTTCTGTCAAATTATGCAATCCTCTGCTGGATGTTTGGAGTGATACCAGCGGCGAAGCCATAGAAAGAAGTTACTCGGAGGAGCCCCTCGGAACAAGCGTTAGCCAAGTTGGCGATCACCGGTGTCGATCAAAGATTCGTCCCTCTGTTTACAAGAAATTCATGACCGGTTGGGATGTCTTACCCGTTCAGCGGGTTCTGTCCCCAGGATGGACAGGATATCCCCTGAGTCCTTCACGAATATCGCATACATCCTGTCAGGATGCGTGGCGAAGTCCGCCGTCACGGCATCCTGATCCAATCCTACGATTTTATTGGCGAACTCTATCGCATCCGCCAGCCTCTCCTTGAGCTGCTTGGTGTCGCCCGCGGTGACTAGTAGCACGCGACCGAAATTCGGAACGACGTCGAGTACTTGAGCGTTTTGCACTGGCTAGAAAACAAAACAAAGAACTCGAAGTTCAATCTACGCTCCGGTCCCGGTCGATCTGATGACGCAGGAAGTTAGAGCAATATCCCCACCGCCCGTGGAAATCCCAGCCTCACCTTGATATGGAGAGCTGAGACCATTTGTTTATGGAATTTTTGATGTTCCCTTTCCTCTTCGGCTTCTCCTTGAGAGAAGACCATACCACAAGTCTTGCACTCGGATGCTCCAAATTTCTTTTGACCCGCGTCTATTTGGAGCTGTTTCGATCCTGAGCGATCGATGAGTCTGCTGAAACTCCTGAAGCCGTCGCAGCTCGCCGAAGTCGAAGCTCCGTAGAAATGCCTGACTGGATTCTGTTTCGCTTCCCAAGGAGTTGATGTAATCGGAGGGGGAGCTTCGCCGGTGCCCAGGAATGAGGCCTGCGCGCCTGCGAACGGTCGACAATAACATTGAAGCGTACCGATATCTCGTCCGGCGGCGGAACCGAGGAGCGCGATTAGAACGCGCGTAGAGATTCGCGTTTCCCAAGTATCATCATGAGACATACCTTTTTTACTCGGCGTGGAAGTGACACGCTCTTTCATGCTCTTTTCGAGAGCTTCCACTATAGAGGGCTGATCGTCGCCCGAAACCGAAATCTTTGGCGTGAGCTCCTTCGGTTTCTTCGTGGGCGACGTCAACTCCATGAACGGATTCCGGAAGCAGCCCCGCCGCGTGGGTTGCATACGAGCGAAACCAAAAGCATCTTGTGAAGGATCGTAAACCTCGCTCGGTGGCGGAACTTTCGCGGACGACCTGCGCGGCCGCGAGGCCTGAGATGGTGACGGTGACATGAGAGGGACATCACAGGGAACGGGGGTGAGATCTCGCGAAGAATCGTCGGACGCCGGACTTGGCTCTCGAGTCGGAATTCCGGACCCGATTTCGGTCGATCCGTGCATTTCTCCGTCCGCATCACATTCTTGCGGTTCCTCTGCATGAGATGGTCCGGGTTCGACTGTGCCTGCGTGTATTTCCTCCTCTTCAGGACGGAGGATGGTAACGTCATGTGAAACGTTGACGCTTTCTCGAGGCGTGAAGGCCGGCGTATGCCGTGGTCGATTGTTGACCCCACTCGTGTTCGTCACTATTTGGGACTCCTCGCCGCCGATCGATGAGGCATCAAGAAAACTGTTTCCTGCGGGTTCCTCGTCTTGAATGTCGCTCATTGTGGAAACTTTCTTCCGTTTGAGAACTTCTTCAGCTTCATAACGGTTCGACTTCCGTTTCCCGAGATGGGGGGTATGGACCTTCTGCGGTTCGACTTGCCTCGCTGGAGCATCGCATTTGGCCACCAAAGTAGACACTTGGGTTTTCCTTCTTTTGTTCTGATCAGCGTAAATAACGCCTTTGCCGCGCGATTTTTCATCGATGTTCTCTCTCAGCTTCAGGACCCCACCGATAATGGCGAAAGCACACTTGGGCATTGGTCGAGAATGCTTGAAGAACTTATTCGCTCCGGGCGTTCTGGGTTCTTTACTCTGTTCGAGAACACCGGTTCTCGGCGCCAGAATCTTGAAGCGATCCATTGGGTTGCCGCTGGTTTTGCCCTGAGAATAAAAGTCTGAGGGTTATAGGACAATCGATTGTCTGAATGGGTAGCACGGGCAATCTTCAATCGGTTTCCCGCCAACAGCCGATAACTCACTCTCGACGCAACTTTCGACGCCTTGGTCCCGCGAGGTTTTTTGACTCTTTTCTTGGCTCCTTGGCCCGGGATTTCTGACTCTCCTTCAGCTACAGTGGGAAACGAGAATCGTTTCAAGCGATCTTGCATGTCCTCTTCGATCGTTGCAGCAGCCTTCTGGCCGTAGAACGTCTTGGGAGGGACAACTGAAACATGGGGAGACGATGGGAGAGTCAACTTAGTTCGCAGGAAAAATATACAACTGACATCGAGGTGACACGGGAAAACCAATGGACAGAACTATACCGAGACTTGTCAGAGTTCACATCAATAAGGAATTCTTACTCGGATTGATTCGGGATTCTGAAACCCGATCGGGTCCTCTCCCGCTCACTTCTTCCGTGGTTTCTCCGGTATGCTCACTTCGACGAGCCGTGGCACGAGTATTCGGACGAGTGGATCCAGGTTTGATGGATTTCGTCCTCCGTGGAGCAGTTCGCCCAGTGCTGGAAGTCACCGTGCTGTCCTGCTCTTCGCGCGAGGTCGTCTGACTGCACACTGCATCCTCCGCGGGTGACGCCCGATCTTCAGCACTAACTCTCTTCTCGGAGACCGCTCTGCTGCGGGGAACGATCACATCTGAGTGATCCAGGATAGGTGGAGCGTTTCTGGTAGACCTCCTCCGCGTAGGGGTGCCTGTCTCGCACTCGTCAAGATCAGCAGATAGCGTTCTATCCGCAGCATTGCTTCCCGATCGTGTGACAGGTCTGACGACGGGGGAGCTCTCCCCGATCGTGCTGAGCGAGACACCATCCTGGCTCGCCCTGGAGTCGGCAGAAAGCGTGTTAGAGCGGGAAGGTCGGCTCTTGAGCACTCTTCCTGGTTCCCTTACGGTAGGGGTGAGTCTGCTGACTGCCGGATCAGCTGCTGCCGAACCCTCCAGAGCAGCTCGCTGTCTCCTAGTTAACATCATGGCTGCACGCCTCCGTATCCCTCCTCGATAGGAATCAGAACTTCGGCTTGCCGATGCTGAGAGGAGCGGATCTCGTAGAAATGCATTCGCACGATGACATGGTTCTCCGATCGCGTAAAGCAGCGAGAGTTCTCTGCGATGATTTCGCGCTCATTCTGCTTGAAATCCCGAGGTAAATAGTCGTGTCCGTCAAATCTGGCGGAGAGCCCATCGCCATGCGCGATCAGGTCATCTCAAAGCTTCACTGAATCGGGAGTGAAAATTATTCCCGGTCGTCCCACTGAGCGGAACGTTTTCCCGCGTTATTCCAAAGATCCGAAAGGATTCGAATCCCGGGGCTCTAAATTCAGAGGAGGAGGGGGCGTGCTCGCCAGCTCGCTAAATTGGCGGAATATTAAATAGCGGACAGCGGACAAGTCGGTGTTTGTGTCCCCGAGATCATCGCAAGGACTTCGTGATTCAAGACTGAGAGAAGCGAAATTCTCGAGAAGAATGGCCCTTCTAACAGCGGCGCGATGCCTCGTGCGTGTGAACGTGCCATCGATCGGTGTTCGGAGTTTTTGCGAGAGGAAAATCCACGACCATTTCGAGCACGCTACGGGGAAGGAGAAGTATGAGCTCGAGGCCATACGAAGTGGGAACTTGGACCCTTTCGACGAAGCGCCCCGGAAGCGCGGTGTAGGAACCAAGGACCAACCCAATCTGGTCCCCTCAATTAAGGAAAAGCGACTCGTGGGCTGCATTTGCGAAGAAGACGCCGTCGTTATCAACTACATGTGGGTCCACAAGGGCGAACTCAGGCGATGCATGTGCGGTCATTGGTTCAAACTCGTCGACAGAGATTGAAGTCCTTAGCGTACGTCTGCTTGGAATTGAGTCCCAAGTGTCTTACAATGTAGATTATGGTCGAGGTGGGACGATCATGTGAGGCTTGTGAATAAATATCTTGCACGGATCCTCACCGTCTACTTATTCCGAAGTCCTGCTCATCTGTCGCAGCCACCGTACACGCTGTCGAAGATAGAGGGCAGAGGTCGAACCATGGAGGAGTCGAACCCGATCGCGCAGAATCGTCAAATCAACGCTGGATGGACGAAGAGTTCAGCGGACGTTCCTTCTACGAGATGCAAGCTGTGGCCAGTGAGACACTTCGAGGAGACTCAATTCAATGCTGATCCTACATAGTTTAACGATACAATTAAAGTATTGATTTCCAAATTTCGCAATTTGTTCTCAATCTCTTCCCTGCATTCAGATTTGAGGCACGCGCCTCCTCAGTATTCTAGAGCCTGCGCTCTCGATACGCCGTCGCTGCCCCTCTCGGAACCAAGCTGCCTACCGGCTCTGCGGTCCTGCCCGGAGTTTCATCCCAGCTCGCTCGAGATTCTGTCGATGGCAGACTCGCACCGCGAAACTACGGCACCGCGAACCATATGGGCCGTGATTTCCAAAGCCGTGCTGCTCCTCTACTCCGCTCCCCTGATGCGCCCGGGACGTGGATGACGTTCTCTGTTCCCTAAGGCCAAAAATCACCAAAAGGAGAATAAAGCTCCCATGAAGCTCATACTACTGAGCCTGCTTTTTGGTCTTGGGTAGTCGCGTCGGGTGCGTCTCGCACCCTGCACTGACGGAAAATTGGTAAGGTCCAGCTGAGGTGAATTCCGGCGTAATTAGCTGGAAGCAACCGCTCTCCTTCATTAGACAAATGAGGGTGCTCATACGCGATAAAACCCCACCGCTGTCATCTTAGGGCACGCAAATCGATTCTCAAAGAAAAAGCTGCGCACTGTGGAGATAACGGAAATATTCATTCGGGAGGAGTACGAACCCACGCGCCCCATACGCCTTTCTCAGCTTCCTCCCGTCCACAACTGTCAGTCTGTTCAGAAATACCTGATCCTCTCCGCCGTTCGGCAGATACTGATATCGGTGCAATAGGACCTGCCTAGATTCTTAGGTCACAGAGCCTGTGGCTCGCTCCGAGGTTGTGAATGACTCTTTCGGATCAGGAGGCGAATGGTGCCGTTCGGCGACGACTTCCGTCCACTGAGGAGGATATAGGCCAGTGATCCTTGACGTCTTCTCAATGGATCCCGGAGTGATTTGTACGAACTGCCGGGGGTGATCGCTGGGAGAGAATGAGAGCGGGGCTGCAGAGGAAAAAACGGAGGAAAATCCTCGGAAGCACATCAAATGTATCGATGTATAGATAGGATCTTCGCTGCGATGTGCTTCTGCTCATGATCCAAGAACTCCAAATGCTCGTCTGGAATCGATTTCTTTCAACTGAAATCTGTTCCAATCGAGTGAACTTGACGGATTCCGCTCCGTCTGGGATAATTGTGAGTAGGATTTCCGGACGGAGCTGTGAGTATCCTTGATGGATATGCAGTTTGGCGACCCAAAAGTCTCGGAGGACAGCCCTCGACTGGCGAACTGGGGTCAATGATGAGTCACTGAGTAATGATCACAACGCTGAGACGTATCCATTTGGAGCGAAGAATTCTCAACACGCTCTACAGTCTCTTGCTGCTTTCGTGTTCTGCTCTTCGAAGAGGTCCAGCTTCACCTATCATCGAGGTGTCGATCTCAAATCATCTAGCGACAGTGAGGGATCGTCCGAGGTGGTAAGCGTTGAGTGCTAACCCTCTACGGTACGAGAAGCCAGCACCGGCTACGGTCTCCCGAGTTACCGAGCGGTATCTCTGGTATGATTCTCTCGATGTGAGGATCTTGACGCGCACCCTCCGAAATGCGCTTCTCCATACCGAAGAGCGGCGCGGCGCAACGTGTCTCGCTACATGAGTTCTATCCGCGCGGCACGGCTTAGCATGTTCACATATCCCAGAAACCTCCCCGAATATAATAACAGTGTCTGAAGAGAGTTTCAAAGTTTGCCGCTGTCCGAAGTTCACTCTGTTCAGGTCAAAGAAACCCTCAATCGAGCTGAGGCGGGATTGATCCGGGAAGAACGACGGACAATAGGTCGATACCGATCAACGGGACTTCCGTACGAGGCTTCGTCGTCGCTCTAACAGAGATCGGTATTATCGCAGACGAACTGAGTGAGTGCTCCTCTAGCTAGGCATGGGCTTGCTTATCCGCACCTATGCGTTTTGCCATTCTTATGAAACGATTCGTCCGCCGCTCGTGGACTCACTGCTACCCACTGGCTATCAACCTCGTTTGCGTGTTTGAGCTTATGAAACTTGGAGGAGCATCATCAACCCTGATGACACGGAAGCGCATAAGAGTTTCCGATCACTGAACATCTTTGGTTTCCTCTCGCTCGCAGTATGGATTGATTGAGACGGGTTATAGCTGCGGAACTCTGAAGGGAGAAGGACGTTTGGTCTGTGGCGGAGGCGATTTCCACGTGAGGAGGACCAATTGCGCTGGACCCTGGCTCGCTCGATTATATCGGCTTTAACAAAGGGCATGCTCGCCGGAGAACGGCGTGTTGGGCGTGCGAACAGGAGGGTCCGCGGCGAGGGGCTTACCGGATCAGGCGATATAATACGTTTGGAATCTCTTGAAACACATTTCAGATTAGGATCCGGATATTCCGGATAAAGAGGGGAAATGTCGGAAGGAATTACGGAGCTGGAAAAGAAGATCGAGGCACTCAAACTCGAGCGGGGCCGATTGCAGGTGATGTCTGTTTTCTGCTTGGGCGCGAGCTCGATTCGTCCATCATAATGTAATGCTTGGTCTGTGGCTCTATGGTGAGGCATTTCCCGATTCCTCACGAGGCTTCCGGCATACACAGGAACGCCTCAGAAAGCTGAAGAAGGAGAAATCGAGCTCTTGGATTGAGGACGCTCCGATGACGGAGCTTCAGACAAGAAGGAAAATCTATGCCATTGCCTTGAAGGGAAGACCCTTGCCCCCGGATAAAAAGCTCGAGAAATTGGTTCGTGTAATTCAAGATTGTTTCCCCAGGGAAAGCTCGTCGATAGCGGGATCGATTTTCGAACCGTCTCTGATGATATCGCCTTCTTTCAGGTCAGCCTCAGACCGCCTCCAGCGGAAGTTATTCGGCTAGATTCGAGCGACGAAGATTAGGGTTAGAATTAGCGCCTCGCGTCCTCCGCAACCGCCAGCGCCCCTAAGGTGGGGCGTTCTGTTTGCTCTTCGAGAAACACTGATATGTTGTGATTTGTAAATACATAGGTAGATAGACCAATACCAGCGATATATTCTGCAAGCACAGCGTCAAAAGGATCAGGATGCCCTATGGCGGATGATGTATCGATGATGAATGATGAGAAACGAGATGCTGAAATGTCGAGAAAGTAGAAACGGATCGAAGACTCTGGGACCTACGTTGTGTGTCGAGCAACTATTTATCCCGATTTTCCATTTGAAGAACAGATGGATCATGATATCGTAAACGAACAATTTACTCTCACTTCTCACTATCCGCCAGACAGCGATGCTGTGCTTGAGTTGGTCCATTGGGCGATGAGACTTCCGCAAGCGGACTTCATCAGGCGGGAGTGAATGATACTCCGACTTCACACGGGTTCGAGGTCGCTCCGTCCTTGTATTCATCAGGTAACTGTGGGGGACCGCCTGCAGTCTTCGTGGCGGGCAGTCAAGTTTCAGCAAAGATCATCGGGATCATCGTGCTCGGTTTGTGTCGTCAACACTCTTCACCGTTTCCAGTTTCTGAAGAGGGCTCGTCGGTGGCCGCGCTTAGTTTTCAAAATTTCCGAACTCGGGCCCGACCTCTGAGAGAACTCATCGAAGAATGTTCTACCACATTTCC
The DNA here is from genome assembly GCF_000255335.2 of Galendromus occidentalis. Lineage (NCBI taxonomy): Eukaryota > Metazoa > Arthropoda > Arachnida > Mesostigmata > Phytoseiidae > Galendromus > Galendromus occidentalis. The sequence goes on along the minus strand of NW_003805476.1, from coordinate 1,676,581 downwards.
TTGGAGCACGAAATTCTGCTCCATCCGCGGTACTTCGGTCCGCAACTCATGGAAACGGTGAAACAGAAGCTCTTCACCGAAGTCGAGGGAACTTGTACCGGGAAGTACGTGTATACCTCTCGTACGGCGCCGGTGACTGGCGTTTGTTCCTGCATTCCCATTCTGCTTCAACGTTGACCCTTGCGTGTACTTTCAGGTACGGCTTCGTGATCGCAGTCACCGCGATTGATTCCATCGGAGACGGCCTAATACAACCGAACCGAGGATTCGTAGTGTACCCTGTCAAATACAAAGCGATAGTATTCAGACCTTTCAAAGGAGAAGTTCTAGACGCCGTTGTCACTCAAGTCAACAAAGTCGGCATATTCACTGAAATCGGTGAGTTCAATCGACGACACTTGGTATACGTCAAGGCTCAAGACTTGTACGCGTCGTTTCGGAAAAGGAACGGGAGCCATGTTCTGACGTTATTGCATTATTCCACACAGGACCCCTTTCGTGCTTTATTTCGAGGCACTCCATTCCGCCGGACATGCAATTCGACCCGAATTCGACGCCACCATGTTACAAAAACGCGGAAGACGACTGCATACAAGCTGACGACGACATAAGGTTTGTCTACGAAGATTACCGCTGTTTCCCCCTCGTAAGGACTTGGGAGTTTCACGAGGAACCCGCGATGGCCACGATTGGTGGCATCCTGGGTGGCTTGCCCAACAATCCAAGCGTTGTTAACGATGACTATTCTGGACGATTTCCAGGTTGAAAATTGTGGGAACTCGTGTGGACGCGACAGATATTTTCGCCATAGGGACTCTGATGGACGATTATCTTGGAGCGATCGGCGGCTCCGGTTGAGAGCCGTTTGTAACTAAATCTGTAAAAAGAGCATGTGAATACGCGATCGAATAAATATGTAAAGCTCATGGGAACATCTCCGAGGCCCGTTTCCCTGCGGCGTTTCGTCATTGCGGAGCTCGCATGTGACTCCGGTTTCTCGCTCTACTCTCTTCCTCACGACATCTGATACGGCGAAATGCGTGGGAGAACACTCGAGACGAAGGCGATGACGATCAGCTCCGGATCTGCCTGGAAACAGAGAGCGACATTCAGAGAGCTATTTTCCCTCATGATCCCGAAAGCCTATCGAGAACTTCATAGAACTCTGGATCCCCCCTCGGAAATCCATCCTTACGGAGGCCGTCTATCAAAGGGTGCCCGTCTATATCTCGATCTCCGCGTAAGGGCCCTTCTTCCAGAGGGTGCCCTTCTGATAGAGTAAATACGGTTTGTTCCTCCCCGTTACCTCAGAACAGGGCGGGCAGAGCCGCGGACACGTTGGGGCCTTCTGACGCCGACGATTGACTCGGAAAAGTGACATTTTTCTTGGGAAAATATTCTCCAAATACATTCGCCTTCATTGTACATTTGAGCATCTGAGAGGGTCGAAAGGTAGAGTTCCGGTTCCCGCTCAGGCCGCGTCCAGTGCCCGGTGGATCATCAGATTGACTAGCGTTTCGTCTGCTATCCAGATGATAAATATAAATAAAGCTCTACCTCGGTGTGCGCGAAAGAGAATTCGTTGAACAGCGGTCAAACTTTAGGCGAGTCTTGGAGTCGGTGTCGTGAAGCTGATAGGATCCTATCCCTATATCTGCCGACTCATTAGATTTCGAGAGTTCTTCTGATTCCCCCTCCCTTGTATTGTCCTGACCGAGGCTCGCTTGATCGGGTTCGATTTCGTGTTCCAGGAGTTCGATGTAAGCGGACCGCTCCGGAGCCATATCTCGTCATCGCACACTCCCTGCCATCGCTCCTTCAGTCATCGGCCGTTCAGAGGGGTGTGAAGGTTGAGCTTGTCTCATAAATCGGCCGCTCGACCAGTTTCTCTCAATGGTTAGGGTCATTCGGTACATGGACATAAGATAGTCGATCATCTTTCCGTGATTTGTCGATACCAACGCCGCGTCGACATTCTGGTCTCGCTCTAATTACTTCTCAAAGAATCATGTTCCCCCATTTCATGAAGTCGGGGAAGCCGAGGGTTAACTATGACGGAGAAAAAAAACCACCACCTCTACCGGTTTACAAAATCGCTACAATTGGGAGCCTCCTGGTTGGTGCATTATGCTGTGAGTACCCATTAGGAGCGCCACCGACAGCGGCGCGTGATACACGGCGAAGTTCGCACGCTGCCATGAGATCTTATCGAGCTACGAACAGGAATGATCATACAGTGAAACCTGTTCAATAGGACCAGCCGCGATGCACCAGAAAAGCGGTCCGATAGCTCATGTGGTCCCATTGAACAGGTCATTTAATATGGCAACGAATCGAGTCGCTTCGTTCAATGTGAGGTCTGCTCACTCAGGTTTACCTCATATGGTTCAATTGGACAATGGTCTTATTAGACAGGTTTCATTGTATGTACTTCGTTGTCTGCTTCTCCGGGGGACGGAGCGTCATCGAACGTCTGACCTTCGATTTACTCCTATTTCCTCTCCCCAGCTTTGCAGTACTACAGATGGTATCGGCGAGAGAGGATTATGAAAAGTTACGAAGAGGAGGCGAATAGATTATTCGGGCAGGGGGATATAACGAAAATTATTTGCCAATGCAAGGGGCCATGGTGTGATTGCGTTAACCAACGACGTAAATCTGCTCTCGAGGGTAAAGTGGACGAGGATACATTACAATAAAGACTCATTGATTTATCGAATGCGACACGGTGTGTTACATTTAGATGGGGGACACATGTATATGTGTGTTTGGAAATGGGTTAGCCTCGACTTCTAGACTCTTAAGTGATCGTATTCTATACTCGGATTGAAAAGCTGGTCAGAGGCATTCACGCATTCTTCTGAAGTTTTCCTCTCGGTGAGTGTTCTCACTCCCACATCCCGACAGGAAACACTCTTGATTGGAGCTTACGTAGGTGACTAGCATTCTCAGCCCTTTGGATCACAAGCGGCCCATTGATGATCTTCAGGGCATTAATACAACTTTCCGGTCTGGAACCTCGACGACCTGGAAGCTCTTGTTCCTTCCGCGATGGGAGGCGTCAATTTTGCAATCGAATCGAGGGACATGGTTCTTGGTTAGAAGGGGGCCATGACCTCTCCTTCGGAACCATGGTTCTTGGATAGAACCATGTCCCTCGATTCGATTGCAAAATTGACGCCCGAGGGAAGTCCGCCGCCAGCCCGAAGCTGTGCGGAGATAGCATGAAACCGGAGGTTCCAAAGCAGGGGTCATGGCCCCCTTCTGCTCGGACTCAGAAGGTGTTGAGTCATTCCAGCGTTACAGCGTAGCGACTCAATGGATCATAACCTTATTTCTCGAGCACGCACGGCTGTGTGAGCTGCCCCTCGCCTACAACGGGAATCTATATATATAAAAACGTATGTCTGTTTGTCTGTTTGTCTGTGTGTCCGGGGTACCCTATAGACTCGAAAACGGCTGAACCGATCGTCGTGAAAATTTAGGAGCGTGTTCTGGGGGATCCAGCGGTGGTTATAGGGAGGTCGGTTCTCCGATGCGATGAGTCCTTCTACCTTAAAAAAATTATTTGAGTGCTCCACCCACGAAAATTCGAAAACTCGGAAAAAATTGAAAAATCCGAAATTCGCAAAATTCACAAACGCCTGAACCGATCGCCGCAAAAACTCAGGGGTGGGCTCTCGGGAGCTGCAGAAAAGCGATGAGGGTCGTCGTTCTCATGTGATGGGTCTTCCCTCCATGAAAAAATTATTTGAGTGGTCCTCTCACCGAGAATCAAAGATTTCATCAAGGGAAAGACGGGAATTCGCAGGATTTCTTATCGGCTGGACCACCATGAGGGGGCGGATTCTTGGGAGCTCCTGAGAAGTCTATCGGGGGTTGCCGTCATCACTGGCCTCTGACTTTTTACTAATGAATCTCGCTGAAAATCGCTGTAGCCGTGAA